>NW_024347788.1:9160158-9465377 GCF_902729225.1 Pteropus medius | reverse complement strand
AAAGAGGAGGGGGCAGGGGAAGGGGGAGGGGGAACGGAGGGAGAGAGAAAACGTGTGAGAAGGAAGTCAAAGTCTCTGACAGCCTCATCCCAGACACGACAGTCCGTCACTTCTGCCATATTCCGTCCATTAGAAGCCATCGCTGGGTCTACCCGACACTCTGGGAGAGGCAATCACAAAGGTGCATGACGGCCAGGAGGCATTTTAAGAGTGGCTTGCCACAGATGCTACACGTGTGACGTGCACCGTGCAGACACACTCCTTGCTCGACGGGGCTCGCATCGCCCTGTCCCTGGGCACCTGTGAGTAATCTTCATTTTCAGAGGATTTCCAAAGGACAAATAAGAGTGGTCTCTGGGAGCTGGACACCATATCCAGGAATATTCAATCTCTAGAATCTATTCATTTGGCCCATTTTATCTCGAAAGAACTGTATCAGTTTCCTATTGCTGCTGTGACATTACCACAAACACCGCCTCGAGGCCACAAGTCCTCGATCAGTTCTGGTGGGCTAAAGTCACGTTCCAAAGGCTGGTTCCTTCTGGAAGCTCTGGGGAAGAATCTGTTTCCTGGCCTTTTCCAGCTTCTGGAGGCTGCCCGCGTTCGCGGGCTCGTGGCCCCCTCCTCCGTCCTCGAGGCACGTCACTCCAGCCTCTGCTCCTGTCACCTCCCTTCTGGCTCGGATTCCTCCTCTGTCTGTCTTATCGGGACCTTGTGGTGACACTGGGCCCACCCGGGTAAGCTCCCCGTCTCAAGGTCCTTAGCATAATCACACCTGCAGACTCCTTTGGCCACAGGTAATATTCACGGGTTCCGAGGACCAGGGCTTGGATACCTTTCGGGGGCCGGCCTGCAGCCTGCCATACTCACATAACTGAAGCGGCAAGTTAACGGGTCTTACGGTCATCCTCCAATGTTACAGTCGTGGCTGTCTCCTTCACAAACACCAGCCGTGACCCCTCACCGCTTGTTGAACACAGCCCCATCCTGTAACCTGGCCTTGTCGTTGCCCGCTGGCTGGCTCCCGGCCCGTCTCTCCCCTCCCCCTGCAGGCTGCGTTTCCCAGGCGCCCTGACCGCCCGGCTCCTGGCTGGGTCTGGCCGGTGCGCTCGTGAGAGACTGGGGGGCAGGAGGGCACAGCCAGGGCACGTCCTCTGCCCCCACGCAGGCAGGGCTCTGTAGTGACCGTACTGTCCCTCGCAATTCCAGCTCCCACCACACAGACCCTCCCTCCCTGCACCTAGCCCTTACTGTGCAGCCTCCCTGGGGGTCAGGCACCCTTGAGGGCACCCTGCGGCTCTTAGGCTCCAGCCCTGTGGGTGGGAGCAGCTTCTTGCTGGTGCTAATTCCAAGAAGGCTCCACCATCCTCTGGTTCCCTTTGTAACTAGTTACCATCTCCCAACGCCTTCGCGACTAATTCCTCTTATTAAATCCTTTCTGTGGGTCTACCACACGGCGCTATAGGTTCTGACTGAACCATCACCAAGACGCTGCTTTTCAGATGGCCCCAAACTCTCCTTCCAGCTTTATCTCTCAGATTCCTTCGTTCTCACTCAACCAAACCACACATCATTCTTCAAATAGGCACCCGGCTCCAGGCAGTGTCTGCTCAAGCCGGCCCTCCTGTGCGGGGCGCCCCTCCCCCGTTCTGGGCTTTGCTCATCCAGCGGCTCTGGGTGTTCCGAGGATCATTTGAGGATCTCCCTCTTCCCGCTTGCTCTGGATTACCACGCCTGGCATCGTTTCTTTCCTGCCGTGGTGCTGTAGCTGTGAACTGTCACAGTGCGTGCGGTGCTTGGTCACACAGCCGCCTTGCGGGGGGATGTCTGTTTAGGCCGTAAGTCCCCGCAGTTTTAGGGTCTGCGCAGTGTATTCCATAGGTCAAACGTGTTATCTAAGGAAAGGGATGTCGGGATTCTAATCATGGGCACGACTCTTCCTGTGATTTTCTGTTACGTAAGAGGTGATCGGTTTGAATTTTACGCTTAGTCGCTATTTTTACTCAAGGCTGGAAGAACAAATCTTACGTTTCCAAATTACAAAACTTCTCTCCATTCCCTCATTCTACTTAGTGTAAATGACCTGAAAAATGAATGTCTTTATCCCAGGAGCGCATAGGTTAAAAAGCATGCTGAAAACGTAAGCTATTTCTGTCATTGTCACATGTGAAGAGGTCGGCATAGACTCTGTCCTTTGCCCATCAGCAGTTAATCCAGTCAGTGTGCAGCCTGACGAAGTCATGTGCCCATCGCCTTGTGTGATAAGCTACAGAGATGACCAGACAGACAGGTGTGTCTGATGGATTTTTTCTGTTTCTGTGAGTGGAGGAAATGACTCTTCAGGCAAAGAAACGTGAGCCTGTGGCAGACTTGAGACAGCCCAGACTGACCAGGCTACCTAAGCCAGACCAGGATGGCACCACCAGGCACATGACGCGTCAGGCGGGTATCCTTCCCTGTCAAGTGTGTGTGAGTAGGTCGAGTACCCCGACGAAGCTGGGGATCCCTTCTTCTCTGCATGCTTGGCTGCTGGGGGCCAATGCCAGGTGCCCTCAGTGATAATTACCCACATTCATTAAGAGGTAGACTCAGGCCTATCTCCCTCCCTCCCCGCTAGCGCCGTTGGCCAGACAGTACTCTTCACGATTCCCGAAGGTAAGGTGAGTGCTGTCAGCCCCTGACAGCAGGGCCACTGAGTGTGGGGGCTTCGTGGAGACATATGAACATCCTGGGCGTTGTTCCAAGTGGCCTTATTCAAACAAAAGGCGCAACTCCATCCTGGGAAGGAAGGGCAGCCTCTGAGAACACGCTCCCTACAAACTTCTTGAAGGCCAGGGCTTTCCAAAATGGTCACTGGTGTGTAGCTCACCCCAAACCTGCCCCCCTGAGCCACATCACACCCCAAGATGCAGCGCCTTTGGATTGCTGGGTAGGTCTTGCTCCTAACAGTCTTGCTGGCAGATTGGCTTTTGAGGAGCAGATTTCCAAGTCAGGAGTTCATCTTCACGTCTGAGGGTGGGACGTGGGGTGGGACGGAGGCCTGTGCGTGATCGCAAACGTGCCTGACTTCCCCCATTCAGTGGTGGTAGCGTGGCCTTTTCCTGTTACTCTTCATGTGGCCACAGGATGGCAAAGTTTAGGACCATTCCCGTTACCACCTGGTGGCTGTTTAGATCCCAAATGAGAGCCCAGGCCAGGCACACAGGCAACTGGTAATGTGTGTAGATCCAAGAGCTTCTGAAGCAGAAACGAGGAAGAAAGGGAGGGCCATTTATTACAAGACTTAAAAACTCCAAACGAAAGTACTGTGACTCATACGCTGAAGTATACCTAAGTGAAAAAGGACACGTGGCTGAATCCGCCATGAAGTTACAGCTCCATGAGTACCCATTTCATCCGGATGGTGTATGACATGCTGAATTCTGAGAGCCCCCACCACAACCGCGTTCACACGACAGGGTCAGGACCGCCGGTGTCACAGTCAGATCAGAGCCAGCCAGTTTCCCCCACCCCCGGAATGGAAGCCCCCGACGGCAGGAGCCACGTTTCTTCATCTTTCCTCGCCCGGAGGATGGAGCGTTGACACCCTGGGCTCGTTGATCGCCCGGCGAATCGATGACTCATTGACTGAAACACTATCAGTGCAGAGGAGAAAAAATTCTTGTAGGTCAAGGGTCAGAGAATGAGCCCCAAAGGGGAGGTTCGGCTCGAATTTTGAAGAAAAAAAAATCACAGGAGAGGGGACCAGGGAAGGAGCGGGACATACAGCCCCCTCCCCGCTCACCTCGCCCAGCCCCAAAGGTGAGGGAGAGGACGTTTTGGGACTGGGGAGGGCAGAAGCAAAGGTGGGCGGGGATGCGAAAGGTGTAGTATTCAGGCCCGGCTGCGACCTAGAAGGAAGCACAAGGGGTCAAGGTCAGCGTAACTGGAAAAGCAGACCAGAGCCGTGGGTTCCAGGAGCTTTAAATGGTGCCAAGGATCTTTTTCCTTGAATGTTTCCATTTCCCCTGCGACTGGCCACAGAGGGGCCTGAGAGGAGAGCGCTGTCCGCTCGGACGCCCCGGGAGACCGGCGCAGAGGCGTGGGAAACCCAAGCGGCAGACCCCACGCTCTGGAGGCTCGGTGGGCGCCCGACCTGCTCAGGCGGCAGCCCCTGGTGGCGGACCCAGGTGGCTGTCTCTGCTCCTTCTGTCCTTGTGACTCAAACAGAGGCTGCTTTCAGCTCCGCCACCTCCTCCCTCCCATCATGGCCTCTGGGGGCCCGGAAGTGGAAGGCAGAGGGACGGGAGCCATCCTGCCAGCAGGAGGTGGCTAGATGGGACAGGGCCCCTGGTGAGGCTGCTGCTGAGTCTGGATGAATCCAGAAGCCATCAGCCCCCCGGGAACCATGCTGGGCACGGGTCAAACTCTCACACACGAATTCAACAAATGCTTTTACTTTGGTTGCAGCATAGACGTCCCTTGATGTAGTGTGAGTTCAGCAAATTACTGGGGATCTAGATGGCCTTTATTCCAGTTAATCAGATTATATTGACAGATTAAACAAGATTTGTTAATAACATTCACTTAGGAGCAGCAGAGAACTTTATTAATAAGTCGTTATGTTGGGGACTTTAAATAGCTGGCATTCAAAAGCAGTTCCAGATGCTTTTGTATGGCAAACGTCTGGACTCTCTAAGGAAACGGCTTATACCTGGCATGTTGCATCCCTGCCATGCTCAAAGGCCTCATTGAAAAAAACCAGGATCAAGATCCAAGGCTTTGTAAGCTACTGCCTTGCCCTGAAGGCTTAGTCCTTCAGTTTTGCTTAGTGCTTTTTCCCTAACCTTTCTTTGGAAGAGTTGCTACCCGACTGGTTCTTGGCGAAGAGACGTACGATAAGCAAGAGGCCCCCTGGGTGAAGGACGGGCACACGTGGCCTGTTCTCCCGTTTCAGAGGCTGGACCCTTGAGCCGTACCCTTGGCTGTTTCCGTACATGGCTCCTCACTCGGAGGGGAAGCAACTTAGGGAACCGAGTGAGTAGAGGTTGGAGTCCAGAGGCCTCGATGCTCAGTCTTCCCTTGACTTTTCCAATTTAGTGGGTTCCGTAGATGGCCATGGCCATGGCAGTGGCTGACCTTGGGGGCGATGGCTGAGCACACAGGCTCTGAAGTCAGAACAGGTCGGAGTCTTGGGTTTTCCGTGCGGTGAGTTTGGCCAAGCTGACGACTCCGTGCCTCAGTTTCCTCATCTATCCCCGCCTCATTATGTTTTAGGATTCCATAAGCTATCAAGCGTCACGTGTTCAGGACGGGCCTGGATTATAGCAGGAACTCGGTCGATGAAAGCCATTACGATCCATATGGTTCTAGGTACAGTCATGGTGAGAGGCAGAGCTGCAGAAGCCATGTTTATCAAGAGCTCCTGCCTTCGGCAACTTCACTATGCGGTGGTGGAGGGAGAACATGAACCCCAAAACAACTCTTACGAGGGCACGTGAAGATGAGGAACACAGGGTACAAGCCAGGCGCCACACACGCAAATGTTCGCCAAAGCCAAGTTGCTGACTTAAGCTACAGAAGCGGAGGACGTAGGAAGGAATGAATGCAGGGGTCAAGGCGCCGAGAAGTGAGGTCCGTCCGAGGGCATCCGAATTCAAATCTGAAAACACTCTGTGGGCTGTTGCAGTCACATCAGGGCTATGTCGTGCCCGGAAGCTGATGTAATTCCTGAGTTTCAAAGTGAAAAGGCAAAGAGGATGGGCTGAAATCGACGAGAGAAGAACCGAGGAAACCATATTGAGGACGAAATGCAAAGCGAAGCCCCTGCTTTTTGGACCTGGGATGATCTGCCCGGCGTCCGGTGGGCAGCCCAGATGGGGAGCCCCTCTCTCCCTATCACCAGATTTAGCCGCTCTTACCCAGGCGCACCCCTTATGTTATTCGTCTTGTGGACAGAAGACGGGTGTTGTCCTAAATCTAATCGAAAGTAACCTCGCAGGGTGCTCGGATCATAAATTCCTAACTGGCAGGTCATGGTGGGTGGTCACGCCCCAGGCCTATAACTTCTCTAGTAAAAGTCTCTCTTCAGCAGCCCTGCCCGTTGTTCCTGCGATCCAGGCCAACACGCCTTTGAAATGTCTCTTTTTCAGAGCCCTGGGAAGCGTAACCACCTTCGAGAACGTCCAGAATCTTTTTAACTAACCCGTCTTCGCTCCTTGCCTTGTGTTCTCCCGCCTCCTTCCATCCTTCCTTACGTCCCCTCTTTAATTCCAAATGCATAAAAGAAACTTCAAACTGTCCTTCTGGGAAGCATTTTACTCGGTCTGTTGAGATCTTGCTTTAAAGCGTATCCTCTGTTTGGCTCCAATAAACTCTAATAAACTCTTAAACATTTTTCTACAGGGTTGAACATTCTTACGTTGAGAGTTTCTTCTCCTTCCCCTGTTTCTTCTTGCCCTCCCTTCTTTTATCTCTTTATCTTTTCTTCCCACATTTGTCTTCTCCCTTCTCCCCACCCTCGCCCCGGCGTGGTACACAGTGATACCTAGAGACGTGGTGAAGATTCAGTGGTGACATTCTGAACTGGAGGCGGGAGCAGCGAAGTTCATCGACCTCAGAGCAGAGCACACCCATCGCAGATTCCAGTGTTAGTTCTGGGAAGGGGTGTTCGCATAGCAAGACCAAAGTGGGAAAATCCAAAACCATGAGGAAGAACTGAAGGAAAAGTGTAAAAATCAGAGTGTCAATGAACTTAGTCCCTGGTTCATCCCAGAAGCTAATCCACCTCAGAGAGAAAAACCTCATTTTCTGTGTTATAAATAAGACACAACAGAAATCATTTCTTGGTCCTTAGCTATTAATCCATGACATTTGGCAAAGAGAAAGTCAAGGTTCTTCCCGTCTAATCTGCTAAAATTTTCAGAGTAAACATAAAATATTACGTGGATCAAGTTGTTACATTATTCACAAACATTAGTAAGAGCCACACCCCGTCGTTGATAATGGATCTTGACTAATTGGAGAACGAGAAGTTAAAGGAAGCAAGCCAGCAATACCAACGGAGGGAAGGAAGCAAACGGTTCTACGAGGAAAATGAAAAACACAAAACATGTGACCGCAAGTGTTAGTGGGAGCGAGGCGGGCTGGCGGGCGAGGGCGGGCGAGTGCTGTGGGGGGAACATGGGTGCTGATCCGCTTTAAATATCATATTAGACATACAGCCTATGAGTGTCACATTATGAATATGGCCCAGGGACATAAGTTTTAGTGTCAGAATGCCTGGATCGCAGATCTTGACTCTATCTCTCGCTATCTCTATAATCCTAGATATGCTGATTTACCTTCTTCAGCTTTAGATTCTTCATTTGAAAAGATGCGGATAACGTCAGGAGGATGAAATGAGTTCCTGCAGGTGAATCGTCTATACCTATACCCAGGCTGATCTGAAAACGGTAGCTGTTTTTATTCGTTGGGGCAGATAAAACATGACAGAGTTTGCTCCAAATCTGGTTTTCCGTTGTGAGGTGTTTCCTGGTCCTCCGTCATTCAGTCATTCTGTCGCATTGTGCTTCGGTCTTCAGAAGGAGCTAAACTTGGGGTATCTTTCCCTGCACCCCTCCCCTTCCCTCGGTATATCACCCTTTGAATTTTTTGTGTTATTAGTTGTTCTTATCATGATTTCCTTAAAAGTATTCCCTGCTTCTAGGAATACATACGTCTGTGTTTCTCCCTTTGAAACCCCAATAAAATGACATGATTTTTTACATGATGTAATCCCAACAGGAATGAAGGCTAACAGGAACGAATCTGGGATGCTGGTAAGCGGATGGATGAATATTGACCAAGTTAACTAATCTGAGGGGCAAAATCCTAGGCCAATAGTAGGGAGAGAAGAAAAGCAGCCAAATTTTTTTTTTTTAACAGAAGACACTCAAAGGCTCAGGAATCCATTATATGAGTACCTATGAAACTGAGTTTGAATATTGATTAAAATTCCATTTAAGAGGTAATTTGATTTCCAGGGATTTCTCCCACCCTATGCATCTAGGGACTGCTCCTCACCAGTTCCAGCAGAAGGTGAGCGTTATTTTCTAGAGAGGCTAAAAGAGGGGGGTCTTTGACTTGGGGAACATCAGGCACAGTTGACAGTGGACAATATTATAGAAAAAAGGGGTGGGCTCCCAGCTCTCTTCCCTCACTCAGCTTCTGGAACGTGACAGCCAAGTCAATCATTTCCAGGCAGGAGAGCAGATGATCTTCCTCTGGGGAGAATGACCAGCTCAGAGGAAGGGCCTAAAGATACTAAAATCAATTTCCCTAAGGGAATGGCCCAGCCAGGTCACCTTACCCTGAGGCCCACATCCAGCAAGCCCCATCCAAGCACTCCGAGCTTCCAGGGAGGGCTCGAATGCTTTGCTCTTAAATATGAGCAGATGACCAAGAGTCACTAGACGATTAAAAATAAAAGCGGAGACCAAAGCTAACAGCAAAAAACCCATCGAATGAGCCAATGTGGAGAAACAGGTACTAGATGAGAAAACACTTATAGTATAATTAATATCCTTAGAGAAAGCACCCATGAAATAAGAATGGGATGCTATAAAAAAAAAAAATCAAGGGAAAAAAGAGAGTGTTTGGAAATTAAAAACGCTGTAGCCGAAATGGAAAACTCCCCAGAGAGGTTGGAAGATAGAAATGCACAAAAATCTCAGAAAGCGGAACAAAAAGGCAGATGTGGGGCGGGGGGAGCGACGGAAGATTAGAACAATAGAAGGGACGAAATCATCGCTAATTTAAGAAAATTTGACAGAGTGCCCAGCACAATGGGTGAAAATATTCCCACAGGAGGGTACGTCATCGCAAGCTTTCAGACCCCTTAAAACCGAGAGAAGACCCCAGCGGCTTCCGGAGAGGAAAACCAAGCAACATACAAAGGGCTGGAAATCTGAATGGCCTGGGGTTTCTCAACAGCAGTGAATTGGGGTTTTGAGATTCTAGACAGTAATGGATCGACGCCATTACACCAGATTCTGAGGGCGTTAATTCTAGACTAGAACTCTGTATCCAGTCCAGTATCAATGAAATGAGAGGGTAGCATAAAAACATTTTCTGGCTCACGCAGTGTTTAATCAAGAAAAAAGGAAGACGTGATTGTTAGGGTACAGGAGATCCGGCACCAAGGGCCTCCTGGACGAGGCACCAGTGTGAAGCATGAGGAAAATCGGATCGGTGTGGAGGAGGCGGGATTTCCAGGCAGGGTGACTTCAAGGTGAATGTGACGGATACTTGGTGCATCTGAGTGTCTTCATTCAGACCGTTAAATGTCTTTAGACAATTCTTGACTAAGTTGGTGGAGAAGTTGAGGTGGACTCAATAGTAAGTACGTACAAACGGAGCAAAGAAACTAATGATTAACTCTAGAGAAAACAAAATCGTGCAGAAAAGTAATCAGAAAATATTATAATAATGTAATTATTGACCTACCCCAAATCTCTCTCTCTCTCTCTCTCATTCTCCCTCTCTCTCTCTCTCTCTCTCACACACACACACACACACACACACACACACAGATTGATAGATAATATAGTATTAGGAGGATGCATGAGCAAGTTGATGGTAGTAAGAGAGGTAAATTCTCATTTTCCATGGTGGAAAGTCAAAGTATAATGATTTTATCTAAAAGAAATGAGGATGTAATCTCAGTAACCTGATTTAATCATAGGCCAGAAAAAAATAGGTAAAAAAGTATTAAAATAAGCTTTTAGAAATATGGAGGTAAATGGCAAGAGAATCAGCTAACCAGAGGAAGGGATTTCCTCTTGCAAAAAGAAAGTGGGGAAATGAACGCGGCTGAGGTCATTTCCCATGACAGACCTTGTGAGACTATTTCGCTCTTCAAATGTATGCGCACATAACGTGGATAGAAAGAAACAAACACTCCCCCCGCCCCAAACAACAACAAAAACAAAACCCAAACGGATGTAACTCTCACCTCACCAATGATTTTATATTTGACAATTTAATTTAGACAGATGGCAGCTTTATTGAGGACTGCATCGTTTCCGCACAGCGTACCTGTGTCTTTTCTAACTGCATTGCCTTCCTCGACGGCGTTTGCTTTTGGATGTGTTGGAAACTCAGTTTTAGTAATTTCTCTTGAATCTTTTCATTAACATCAGTTGGTTGCTCATTTTTTCTATTTGGCTTTCAGGAAATAGCTCATTGCTGGTCTGGCCTTGCATCTTCTTAATAAACGGCTTCAATTTTTGGTTTGTTTCTGGGTCTACAGGAGGCATAGTCGTTCTTTGTGTTTTGCATCTATAGTTGTGGTATTATTTGGTGGAAATTACTCCTAAGTAAACAGCACCAAAGGAAGGACTTGAAGACGGCCTACGATTAAAAGCATGGGCATGTGTTAATGACAGAGGTGATCTTCCAGGAAGTTGTCCTCAGAACTGAGATGAAGTTAAAGATTTTCACATAAACATGTCCATCAAAATGTTATTTACCACAGAAAACCACGGTAATACCCTTACTGTCTAACTAGAGGGGATTACAGTACATTCAAATAATAGAACTATACGTACCATCAGGAACTATTTATACCATATTAAGGAAAATATCTATTGGTATGGAAATACATTTCTAATATGTTGCTAAGTGAAAAAAAAAACAGATCAATAGACCAAAAGACCTTATGTATCAGCATGTAGTTAAAAAAAAATTATTTATCTATGTAAATAGAAGAAAAAGACATATTAAAATGGTTACAGGTGGTCATTACTGGTGAGATCTTAACCTTCACTTTGCTGTGTTTTTTCCCCAAATTTTCCCCATGAAGCACGAATACATTTTGTAAATGGGAGGAAAGTATTATTTTAAAAACAAAAATCAAACAAAACATGTAGCCCGACTTATTTTTCTTGCCCCTGAGAAGAACTGGCTTTGCTAGAATGAGATTATTGGAGGAAAGAGAGTAGAAATCCTTTTGATGGGTGCTATCTGTTCCCTGGTTGTGGGTTTGGAAGCCTTAACATATTTGGGGCCAGTCGAGTTATTTGTTCTAGCCATGTGAGTAGACCAGTTTCTTATCTTACCCTGGATTCTTCAGATTACTGCCTTTTTAAAGTAGTTTAAAACGGCAAGCCTGCTCAAACCATTCTAAGGTATCAGATTTAATAGATTTGCTACATAAATCAAAGGCCGTCTAATTGGAGAGCCTATTTTTTTTTTTTTTAGAAGATTAGACTCCCTATATGTTTTTCTCCTACTTGCTTAGACAAGAGGCTTTTTGTTACCATATAAATCTTTACTGCTACATTCGAAATAGCAATTACAAGGATACTGAAATTTAGTAAAATACTCACATGAGGCCACAGAGGGAGGGTGTAGAAATGGTATCTGTAACAGCAGTTGAAACGGTGCCCATGGAAATGGGCTTGAAATGACAGCTACACTTGCAGAACTGCCCACTAGATGCCCATGACCTGGGCTGGCTGGAGAATAGTCCAAGATGGCAGGCAGGAGAACAGAATGGTTCTCTGCATTGTTACCCTTGGTCCCTCGTTTTAGGCAGATAGCTCTATGAGGTAGAGGATGGTCGCTGGATTTTAGGGCTAAGCCATCTGAGCCCTTAAAAAAAATTCCCCACGAAACACAAGGCCATGTTTGTCCATGCTGTGCCGAGCATCCATGGAGACACAAAAGGAGTGACTTTCCGTCAGCTGAGAACTGATTCCATCTCATGGGATAGTGGTTATATCCGGAAGTGGAAAACGATTGCCAGCGTGATTTTTCACTCACGATCTCATCAAAAGGGTTGTGTTTGTGGGGCCCTGGCTGAGGCACTCGTCCTCAGACAGGCTGTCCAGGGCTCACAGCATGAGGAAGAATGTGGAAGGTTGAACCAGGAGGCGAATCAACCAAGCCAGCAGACCAACGCCAAAAAGTATTTACACTGTATAGGTACCGGGAGGATAAGTGCTTTCAAAGGGTGGTGGGTGAGAGAGAAATCTTAAGATGGGTGAGCCACTCGGCATAATGAAAAGAAAGTGCCGACTTCCTGGAAAACTTTTGACTATCCACAAAGGACTGCCTCCGCCGACTCTTTCGGCCCACCGTTAGGTCTCCTCAGTGCTCTGAAGGACTCTGCTCCTCATTTATCCACGCTGCAAATCACGATCTGCATTTCCTGTGAATGTTTTTCTTCTGCGACCCAGATCCTGCGTCCCTGATCTCGTGCCTAAAGTCCATGGATGGGCATTTTAAGACTTGAGAACTCCCCGGAAATTCAATGTCAAATCGTGTATGTGTATGTGACTCTCAATGGGGCCCCTGACTCAAAAAATGTTGCAGAGTCACTGGTCTATCTGGGTGCTACGTTTGGTGAGGGGGAAGGATCTCATTTTAAATTTGCTTTGTATTAAGATTTAATATCGATTTGTTGAAAACTTAACCAGCACCATACTCGGTGTTTTAATATATATTTTCTCATTTAATCCCCACCCAACCTAGGGAGAGTTCATAGCATCATCTCTGCTTTATCCCAGAGGTGTCATAATCACCGTGACGAAGTACCTCCCCGAGGATCTCCCCACTAACAAATGTCCAAGCTGTGGTTGGGCCTCCCTCTGCCCTGGAACGCATGGCCTGGTCTTCTCCAGAATGCAGTTCAGAGGGCCAGGCATGACACGAGCTGGTCAGCCATCGAGAGGCATCGAGTGCCTGACTGGCAGCACGTGGTGGTGGATATCGACTGTGGATGACGAACTACATCCATAATACGATTCTGTCTTCGTGGGCTTGACGAAAACTTCAAACCCCAAAGAATCTCCTCCCAACCCCCAACTTAGATCTTCCTCATATTCGAAAGATCCTTAATAGAAATTCAATTTAAAAAGACGACGCGTCATACTATTTAGCCTTAAAAAAGGAAGGAAGTTCTGACATATAATACAACCTGGATGAACCTTGAGGAGATTAGGCTAAGGGAAATCAGCCGGTCACGAAAAGACACACCGTGTGATTTCTCTTAGCTGAGGTAGTTAGAGCAGTCACAGAATGGTGGTCGTCAAGGGCAGGGGGACAAAGCAGAGGAGGACTTACTGTTTAATGGGTACAGAGTTTGAGTTTTGCAAGGTGAAAACAGTTTTGGAGATGGCCGCACGAGATATGAAAACGCTACTGAACTGCACGCTTGGAAATGGTTAAGATGGTAAATTTTATGTTATATATATTTTAGCACATTTAAAAATAAAAATTGAAATTTAAAAACTATATTAAAAAAAAAAAAGAGTTCCTTTGCAGCAAAGCTCCGTTTCTATCCATCACTCTCCTGTCCCCAGGTGGGAGAGTGAAAAACAGAAATGGCGGGAGAGGCCGGGGTGTGACAGCGCGGCCGGGGTGTGACAGCGAGGCCGGGGTGTGACAGCGCGGCTGGGGTGTGACAGCGAAGCCCTCCCAGACCGAGCCCAGGTAGTGGGCCAGGCTTGACGCTCAGCCCCCCAGGTTAGCTTCCAGCCGTCTTGGTCAGCAGGTGTGCAGTTCACCTGAGTGAGAAACTGCTCATAATGAATTCCTCTATCAAAAAGTCTCCTTTATTTTCCTCTTTAACGGCCTTCAAAGCAAAAGCCGTGGCTTTCTCCAGCCACGTGTGGGATGCGCAGGCTCCAGGAGCCGCCACCGAGCAGGAATCATGCCAGGCCCCCTGGCTTCCAACACGGGAATGCTTGCTCCGGACCCCAGGCCGTCCCTCCCGAAGTCACCCAGCAGGCCAGGGCCCCTGGCAACCCTCCACCCACACTGGAGCGAGGTCATCAAAATTAATTGCTGATCCTGAGAATTTAAAGCCCGAGGTTACGAGAGCCGGGGCTGGGCCACCGCGAACCGATTCACAGCGGCGCTGGGGCAGCCTGGGAGCGGGGACGCGTCACGGCGGTGACCTGGTGGTGCTCCAACCCAAACAGATTTGTCACAGTGGCACAGGCGTCCAGACTGCCAGGGCAGCATTTGTGTCGGACAAATGAGGCCTCTGTCGGGACAAAGGGGGCCCTTAGGACTCATTCTGCTTTGGCCGCTTTACACCCAGTAAGAGCCAGGGGACTTCGTTTGTCGGAACCGGGAAAACAAAAGGGGTTCGTTCCGGCGGGCACCCGCCCCCACGCTCTTTGCGGTCACCCCGTGCGGCCAGGCACTGCAGCCAGCAATCCTTAGGGTGGCCGCCTACTGCCGGCCGTTAAGGCCCGAGGACTGTTCTAGGTGCTGGGCACGTGTTGCCTCATTTAATCCTCCCCACAATGCTGCGATGTGGGCATTGTCTCCGCTGTGGTCATGTGGAAGCTGAGACGGGACAGGACGGTCACACAGCCAGGAAGCCGTGGCAGCGCCAGGATTCATGCTCAGGCCTGGCTGCTCCCCAGCGGACTGCCATCCCCACGGGGACCTGCTTCAAAAGCCGAACGGCCAAAGACGCTTCTCTCCGCTGACCTGCCGCCTCTGGGCTGTTGATCCGGAAGACCTAGAATGTTCCTGATGTTCAGCAAATATGTCAAATGGAACAGAAATGAAACTGTATGAGGGTCTGACATCCAGATTTTCTTCTAAGAACAATAGCAAATGTCTCTGCTTTAATACAAGGATGTTTATACAGGCTTTAAAAAGAAGTTCGGATAAAAAGAAACGGAAGTCAAAGTTTCTATCAATAATTGGGACAGCAGCTTCCTGCCTCTCAGGTGTTGGTCCTGTAAGGGCCAGGCGTGCCATTTAAAACATATTCCTTCTCAATTTTCACTGCCAATTAGTTCCCATCCCTGATAATAAACTTCCTGTGGAGTAATGTCCGGTCACCTTGCACGAGTTCAGGTTTCGTGGCCTTATGTGGAGGGTCCAGGGCAGCTCACTTCCAGCTCCTTTATCATTTCATTACGGCCCAGAGAGTGAGGTGGCCATGCTTTGTCAGCATACGAAAATGCCGAGCGCGAAACCCTCTGGTACGGTGCGTGTGAATCCGGAACGCCCGTCCCCAAGGCCGGTTCGTCCTCCGTGGTGGCCCATTCGTGCCGGGCGGGATGTGCTGCTAATTTAGCAGTTCGCCGACTTCCACACACAGACGCCTCCCTCTGACCAGCCACCCGCGTCACATTTAACACAGATACCTTCAGCAGAATCCAAACACTGGCTTAGGGTATGTGGAGGTCTTGAGTTTTAGTTCTGGTTCTTACTGTGGTTCAGCCACTGTCCCCTCGGTTTTAGTCTCTGGGGAGCAAGATCAGAAACCAAATGCTGAAGAGTCACAAATTTAAGAAAGAAATGGAGGGGAAGGGAGCCGAGAAGAGAATGAAGGGGAGCGAATCACCCCAAAGCCGGAGCAAAGTCTATTCCCCAGGCATCGATCCATTTTGTTTCCAAGAGATTTTTTTTTTGCGTGCCTGCGATTCGCCCAAGTATTAGATACTTGAGATACAGTAGCGAAGCGATGGTGCATTTGAGAGCTCATGAAGGGCTCGTGAAGGGAGCTGAGGGAGGCCCCAGGGGAGCAACGACGAGCCAGCACTGCCTCCCGCGAGAGGCGAGGGGAGACGGCTGAAGGAGGCCAGGGTGCAGCTGAGGGCCGCGGGTCCCCAGATCTCAGCTGTCCGCCCAGCATCGAGGAGTCTGCGGCAGTAACTGCCCGCATGCTGATGGACACACATGGTAGCCAGAAGGTCAGACTCAGAGGCAGGTCTTCGCGATCCAGGGCTGGGGGCATAGAGCAGGTGGAGAAGGCTGGAGAGTGGATGTGCCCGGGGTGGGGGTGGGGAGGGCAAGCAGAGAGCACCCGGCAGAAAGTGCCAATGAGACCAGCATGCTCAGGGTCACGAGGCGCCTGGAGGAAGCTGGGCCCAGGGCTATCAACACGTCGAGTCAGGAGCTCTTGTCTGAAGTCCTCATTATGGTCTGGCCCACGACTGAGCCTCTTGGGATCCAATGACACTGGCTCATCTGACCCTTGGGATCCAAGGACACTGGCTCATCTCTGGGTCTGGGGCCTTCTCTGGGCTGGGCCTGATGGCATCAGGCTCTGCCCTTGACCTTGAGTCTCACTGGTGGGCTCCAGATCAGCGGCCTTCCCTAAAGTTCTCTACAGTCACCATGCCCCTATGGGATTAGCCAGCCGGGTTAGCCAGCCGGTAGGGAGAGATTCTTTTCATGAATAAGAAAGCAAACACTTTCAAGCCTGTGTGGGGATTTGCTACAGACAATGGAAAGATAATTTCAAGACAAACTTATTTATTCACTAAAGCAGGTCCCCCAAGAGTCTCTCCCAAGAAATACTTCGTATGTCACGTACACTCGAAAGTCACAACGTCACAACGTCCAGGACGTCCTGTAAATCTGATTTTTTTCTGTTTCTTCCTGACATTCTCTCCAGGGGGTGGAATTAACCGAGACCCCGAGACCCTGACCTTCTCTGCAGACGGGAAGCGTCGGGAGTCTCCGGCCCGGGGGGCGGGGTCGAGCCTTGGGAAGCGAACGCGTGGCCTCAGTTTCCTTTTGCAGCTCTGAGGGTCTCCTTCGGGGACCGTCGTGACGGTGACAAGAGTCGGAGGACGGGCGGTTTAGAAGGTCGAGTCCGCTCAGCTACCGGCCAGACGCTGGCTTTGGCTTTTCCAGTCTCGCCTCTGTCACTCACCCCGGCACGTGTCTAGCTCAACTTCAGCTCTCGCTCATTTCCCCAACGGGCATGGTCACGGTCCCCTCCTCGGGCGATGTGAGGATTAAATGGGGAGAGGAAGGTAGGGCATCTAATACCGAGTCTGGCGCCCTCGATCACTGGCCCTTTTTCCTGTCCAGGGAGAACCTGCAAGACGGAGGGGCCCCCAGTTGGGAAAGATGAGGAGGGGGTTGAATTCATTTCCTGGGGCTTCTGTAATAAAGTACTACAGGTTGGGTGGCTCAAGCGACATAAATTTACACCGTCACAGCTCTGGAGGCTGGACGTCCGAACGCAGGTTGTCTGCAGGGCTGCTTGCTTCCGACAGCTGTGAGGGAGGATCCGCTCCTCGCCTCTCTCCTGGCTTCTGGTGGCAGAATCTACGCAAGGCCGTGGCCTGTCATGACATTGGGCCTGAAGCCTCCATAGGTCAGAGGCTGGCAGTTGGGATAGAAAATAGGAAAGGGCCAGAGCAAATGGGAACCCAAGAGGGAAACTTGAAACCCTCAAGAACACTCGGATCCCCGTCTGCCTGTCACCGCTTCCGGTCTCGATGACGTACGCGGCCTGCAGGGGCACTGGTGCCCTTTGCTTTGCAGCTGCACGCACACCTGGCCCCGCGCTTGGAGAAGCTGGTAAGTAATATCTGGCAGGAGTTGGAGAAACTGCGGCCCAGTAGGCAGGAGACCCACAGAGACGGGCGTGAGCTACACAGGTGAGCCTCCCCCCGATCTTTTGGAGCATAAAAAATAGCTGCTTCTCACTCCTGCCTTCCGGACACCTGGCAGACTTCTCTCGTGGGCAAGCCTTCAGGAAAGGGAACAGGGAAAATGGAGTTCCAGGTTAGCTAGATTAACTCAATACACAGCCAGCCCAGGCCTCCCCTGCAGAGTTATAGCTTGATTCTGTAGGCAGTGGAAATGAAAGGTCTTCACGGAGGCATCTATCTGATGTGACTTACATCTTGGGGAAGATTAATCTTATACCGTATGTTATGGGTTGGAGGGAGATGAACATGGACACAGCGTACTTAAAAGTTTATCGGAGTCGTTTGGGTGTGAGTTACGGAGGCCAGAACCAGAGCCACAGGGGCAAATGGAGAGTAAGCTGTAGATTCTAGAAACAGTCGAAAGGAAGGATTGATGGAGCTGGCTAGGTGGCTGCATTCAGAGCGAGGGCGTGAAGGGAGGGAGTGAGCCCGAGGGGAACTGGTCCTGGGAAGGAAACCACGTGTTCAAAGCTGTTCCCTTCCACTCCGGTTGACAAGCCATTCTACCCTGCTGCAGTGCATTAGAGTATTCCGAGAATTTAAAAAGTTCGGAAACCTTGAACAGTTTGACACTGCAGGGCCGCGAGGAAGTGAATGACTTCTTGAAGTATCGATAAAGAGGAAGTGGGAAATTCCACCGAACTGTCAGTGAATTTGGTTGCCAAGGCCTCTCGTCTGGTCGAAGGGGGTTGGGGCCAGAGGTCCCCTGAGGAAGGCTGGCTTTTTCTCCATGTCTTGTGATGGACCCTGACGGGAATGGAAGGAAGAAATATTCATGGACCTTTTTTTCCCCTTAACCTTAGAATATAAATTCTTAATCTGGGTTTCTTACATTCCTTTGAATTTCAGAAACTTTGTAAAGTTTCTAAAATTTTTATGAAATTTTTGTTGTTTTGTGAAGACATGGATTTTTCTGGGGGAAGGACTCCAGCTTGCATCAGATTTTCAAAGGGATCTGGTTTCCAGGCGGGTGGTGAATCTTTCCCGTGGAGAGAGATCATGGAGTGTGGTTACTGGCTCCATCCACCCTCGGCTCGTCCTACATTCGAGTGCTGATTGAGGGGCTGAGATGGGTGGCCATGGGAAGCAGACTCCAGACGGAGTAAGAAGCCAGCTTCTGGCAGTTTCTTCCTCTTTCTCCCCCGATGGTCGAAAATAGTATGCACGTAGTCCCTCTCCTTGAAGGGGTAGAGACCAAGGCCTGCTTATTGTGCAAAGGTTGTTCTTTTGTACACACTACACGAGGTGTACAACCGGTGTATACTTAGTACTTTCCAGGAGGCTAATTGATTAAGAAGCTCTTTCCAGAATTTCTGCGTGGGACTCAGACACTGAGGCCGTCTACAAACCAGCAAACCGCCCTGCTCAGATTTCGCTTTCTGCTTCTGATGATAATTGCTTGTGCCAAGCTGACGAATTGGCTCGTTTATCTCGAGTCCACTTTACATTGAGTGCTGACCAATGTGACTAGCAGGTTAATTCTAATGAGATCGCAATGTACGATTGCTACTTTTTGGCTTCCGGCATCTGAATCCTTGTCCCACTTGTAGGGAATCCCTTATTGTGGTCACATAGATGGAAGGTGTCCCCCACCTGCCACTAAGGAAGCCAGACGGAAAGATGTTGTTTCCTCCCCATCCTTTTGCATCAGGATGGAGGCATGTGACCTGCTTGGGCCAGACACTTTCAACAGGGACATTGACCTTGAATGAGCGACAGAGACAGATGAATGAGGTTCGATTCACAGCCATGGCAGTGGTGGTTTTGCAATGGCAGCTGTGTGGCTTCAGTGCACAGTGGTGGGGACCATGGATGATCTGGCAGTAGTAGAGCCCTGGTTCCCTGCCAGGCGCCCTGGATGCCTACTATTTTTCAGTCATGTTTCGCCGGCTCTCCTATCCGTGCTGTCAGGGACCTGATATCCTTCAACAGCTACCTCTTTGCGTGACTTAACCAGATTTGCTTTCTGTTGCTTGCAGTTTGGAACCCTGAGCAATACAGGGAAATAAGAAAGACAGGCTCTCAGCCCTTCGAATCACCTTTCCCAGGCAGCATAAGTTGAAATGGAGGCCTCGGTCTTCAAACGACTCTTGCGATGGTTAATTTTACGTGTCGCCTGGGTGGATCATGGGGTGCTAGGATATTCGATCAAACATGATTTTGGGTATTCGTGACGATGTTTTTGAATGAGATTAATTTTTAAATCAGTAGACCGAGTAAAGCAGATTATAAGCGGGCCTCGTCCAATCAGTCGAAGGCCTGAATCGAACAAAAAGGTTGACCCTCCCTTGAGTAAAAGGAGATTTTCCTGCCTGACAGCCTCCAGACTAGGACATTGGCTTTTCCCCCTGCCTTTGGACTCAAACCGCACCATCAGCTCTCCTGGTTCTTAGGCCTTTGGACTCAGACTGGAACTAAGCTGTTGGCTCTCCTGGGTCTCCAGCTCGCCAACTCACCCTGCAAACCATAATCACAGAAGCCAATTCCTTATAATAAAGGAATTATTATCATAAAGGAATTTCTATATATAGATGTATTGGTTCCATTTCTCTGGATAACACTGACTGATGCAGCCTTTACTGGGCTAGCATGAGGACCTGGCAGTCCAACCTAGGCGGACCCTCTGGTGGGTAGGGTATAAAATTCCAGATTGGGGCCTTCCCTCCAATAAGGGCCGGGCCACTTGGGATGCAGGCAGGGTTGCTATCCTGACCTGGCCAAGTGGTCGTCCTTTCTCTGTCTTCAGAGATCATATGTGGTAGACCATCTTTCTGCAGGTGGCTTCCTGACAGTTTGGGCTGTTTGACGGGACATGTTTTCTCCTTTGTTCCTAAAAGATCGTGTACCTTTATATCTCTTCTTCTTGAAATGAGTCTTTTAATGCTTTGAAAAAAATGACACACACTTATTGTAAAAAGAAAAATTTAGAAACAATCACACAAAATATATATAAATGACCTGAATATTTTAATTATGAATGTCTTTCTAGACACATTTATCATTCATTCATTCATTCATTCATTTATTCAACAATGAGGGTTTACTATGTATCAGAGGACTGATGTCCAACAACATATTCATGGTCCTTGGTCCTGCTCCATGGAGCTTATAATCTACTGGAGAAAACGGGTATTGATGGAGATGTGGCATGTGGCTTCGTCTCCCACACATGTAGACACACACTCACACAGGGCCAATTTCTCAGCAGTTTCCAAAATGAATTTCTTCGTTCTAATACTGCGAAACCTTCCTACTTGAATATTTATTAGGTCTCATAACACTGAGCAGCAGACCAAGATTAGCATCTTCTCTTAGCTTTTCCTAGACTTTTTTTAGTATTCTAAATCTGTGCAAAATGGTGACAGGAGAAAGAAGCCAGCTCTCTGAACGATCTGCTCCCTTGGTGATTTGAGTTCTCAGCCCCTCAGCGATGTGACTCCACACCTGTGCTCTGGCCCACACCACTCCCTCTGCGGCCCCTTTGACGCGATGGTGCAATCTAGCCATCTCAATGCCGAGTGACGTGCTCTGAGCCCCTGGGGCCCTGTCTCAGCTGCTGCCCGGAGCAGATGAGCTGCCTCTGCAGGTGCTCCAGACAGGTCCTGAACTTCTCCACCTCTCGCTCGTGCAGACAAACCACTGTTCTGTGGTGCACATGGGTCTCCACCTCCAGCCCAGAGCCCCACGCCCAGAAGTCTCTGTTGGAAAAACTATACCAAGTAAATAGGGGCATTAAAATCAGAAGAGAGATCACTGAAGCAGATAAAAGCACATTTAAATAGGACAATAACGCCCCAATGTGTAAACATTATCCCAATCCTGAAGAATCTGAAGGTTAGCCTTGCCATTCTAGGGCAAGATAGTACATAATTCTTTTTTGGTCCAATGATTAAATCTTATGGAAAGTTACATTCTCAAAACAGGAAGTCCCTCTGCTACAATTTATGCTCATAAAATGATCTAGTAGGAGACTACACTGTCAAAAACAAAGTGTAAGGGACCAGGAGTTGGGAAATTTTAATTCCAGCCCAATCTACTTTTCAATTTATTTTGTAGCCAGCTCAGAGTTTTGGGAGCTATTTCATTTATTTATTTACTTATTTTTGGCTGCACTTCTAGAATGAGAGAGTACCCATTCTCGAGATCATCATGTTTCTTTTGTCAGAGGTAACGATAATATAGATAGAAATTCGGATATGATATCACTAATGATAATGCTTAAGAAGTAAAAATTCTTAAACCAAACAGTATTATTCGCCATCAACATTTCTAGACAGCTATGAAAACTTAGCCCTCATCTGGCATGTGACAGAGAATTCAAAATCGTTTTCTGCAAGGGTTCCAGTCTGTTTTGGAATCCTCTATGAAAAGAGCCAGCTCCTCGGAGAGGCCGTATAGCTCCTTGAACTTTAGATATGAGATTCATTGTGTACAGGTTTCCTTTCTCTGGGAGAATAAGAAAGTGAGGAATGTGACACATTTCTTTTTAAAATCAGCAAGGTCTTTGGGGTCAGAGAATCCTGGGGTCCAAAATCCAAACCCTGTTATCCTATTGGCTGTATTATCTTGGGTGAGTTATTTAATTTCTCTGAGTCCCAAACTCTTCTTATGTAACAGGAATAAATATCTTCCTTGAAGATGGTAGGGAGGATTCGCTGAAGTCGTGTTTCTGAGTGTCCGCTGGGCTG
Source organism: Pteropus medius (assembly GCF_902729225.1). Classification (NCBI taxonomy): domain Eukaryota; kingdom Metazoa; phylum Chordata; class Mammalia; order Chiroptera; family Pteropodidae; genus Pteropus; species Pteropus medius. Next base: position 9,443,248 of record NW_024347788.1, on the reverse strand, counting down.
CCTGGCACACGCTGGTGCCCAAGGCCATTGCTTCCCCTTTCCTGTCCTGCACGAAGGGTTTTCAAACACCACCCGAGACTTGAGCAAGGATAATAAAACCATCGGTCTATGGGTAGAATTAGATGCAGTGTGTGAATCCGTACCTTGGAAATATGTGGTCTCGAATTAAGGTCTAATCATAACGACGTTAGCTAATATTAATCAAGAAAGAATAAAATTGGAATCATAGTTCATCTCTCCAGAAAATGTAGAAATTTATCAAAATGAAGAGGAAAAAAAGTAACTTCATTACTGAGGACTAAAAGTTGGAAACTACATTTATTTATTTTTTACTTTCTCCACTCCAGGTCTCACTGAACTGGCTGAGTAACCAGACAAATTTCTTCATTTTTCTTAACTTAGCTTCCCAAATAGGGGGATGAGCGATTTATTTTGTTTTGCTGGGCGGTGAAGGCCATGTGCTTAGGGATTCTTGGATGGAAGACTGAGTACATCTGAAATATTGTTGTTGACAAAAGTAAATGAAACATTAAAACCTCCAATGCTCACTCATCACTCCCCCCCACCCCCCAAAAAAAGCCATGTAGGGCATTTCTGGTGAAGTATAACAAGTAACCTCATATAAAGTTCTTGTGAATTATTTTCACAGGATAAATATTATTTCATTGTGACTGTCACTCTTATTTTAACATTTTACTTGAAAGACGGCCCTCCAACCTACCACCACCAACAACAAAAAAATCAATCAATTGCTCTCTTTGAGTAGTTAAAACATAGAAGAAGCAGAAATTACGGCAAAAAAAAAAAAAATGACCCAGGGAGGAAAACTGCTGACTTCCTTCCCGAATCTTACTTGAACTCCCCAAACTACAAACGGCAGAGATTACCAGAAATCTTAGGTTTCGAAGGCATTTTGAGGGCATCAGATAAAACAGCATGGTTCTCTTTTCTGGAATTGGGTACCTCAAATACATCACTTCGGTCTTTTCTCACCCAAAGGCTGAGGAAATGAAAAAGGAAGCCGCAGCTTCTCTCTCTGCACCAGCCTTTGCCTCCCACCCTGCCCCTTGAAAGCTGGGAAGTGTCTGCTGAAATTGCCCCCACCCACAGGAACATGCTCCAGAGGCTGCTCTGCGGCCCGGTGAGTCCTCAGCATCTCAGGGCCAAGATGCACGTGGCAGGGCATCCCTGCCATACTGGGTCACCAAGTCGGCATCACGCTCCCCGGCCACGGAGAAGATGCCAACCACATTGTCATCCATCAAGAGTGACCAGGCCACCAAGCAGGACAGCGAGCAGGGTATGAAGAAGCTGATGTCTGGACAGTGGAGAGAAGATGTTACGCCAGCCTTGACTATGTCACACTGGGGGTCATCGACAAGGCTAATATGACATAATCGGCTGTTCGTAAATGGAATGCATTTTTCCCACTGGGGATGTGGGGGATAACACCGATATAGATTACTGTAGATAAAGCTTAACATGCTTGACGGACCCGCCATCTCCCACTGCTGGTCAAAGCCAGTGGCCAGACATTGCAGGAAGAAACTGGTTCTGGGGGCTCTTTGTAGAATTACTGCTATTTAGTTAACTGTACCTAGGCTGTAATTTTCAAAGTCAACGTCACTTGTTGATGGAGTGATAAGATAGCTAAAAAGTCACTAAAAAAGCAGTAAATGTGATCTTGGGTCCAGTGTGGGAAAGTCAGGCATGCCTGAAACTTTCTGGTCAAATGTTGCTAATGACAATGTCACCGGAGTCATCCGACCTGCTTTTCCACGGTGGCGTTCGCCCCATACGTGCAGAGGGAATTCTGCAGGGTGCTGACATCCATCACGTCTCTCTAGCATCTTCTTCTTCTTTTTATTTTTAATTCTTTCAAGGCTAACATTTCACAGCTACCTGATTAACTTCCAGGTCCCGTGAGGCATGCTTTATATGCATTATCTCATTTCATTGACGTAAATAATACACTTAATTTCATTTTAAAGACAAGGAAACCGAGGCTTGGAGAGAATAAACTGTTCACCCAAAATAGCCCAGGGAAAAGGGGCAGAGCAGGGACTTCAACCCACATCCATTTTATTCCGAAGCTTGCACTTTCGACCTCCACATTACACTGCCTCCCGCTCACTGCTTCTTGATTCCAAATTGAAAAAAACTCTGACCCCAAGTAAATGAAAATGGAACAAAACAGCTGTGAACGTGAGCAAGAAGTGCAGGGTTGTTAGTGGGCTTAAGGGAGCGACGGAAGAGGCAGGAGGTCTGTGAAAGATAATGCCACCGCGATGTTCCCTGATGCTCCCAGGGGAGCCACCCTGACACTTATCATGACAGTCACCGCCAGAGAGCTGCTAGCAACTGCAGAGTGAACTACAAAAGTCAAGGTCAGGACCTCAGATGCCAGGTACTCCAGAGAGGCGGTCCTCTGTTTCTCGCTGGGAGAACTGTCCCTTCTCTGTCTACTTTCTTTTCCAGTTTGAACTTGGCAAGTTTGGCTGGTGCCCAGCTGTAAATGATATCATCCAAACTCTCGGTGACCGTATCCATGAACAGAAGTGGCCGAGAATGTGCAGGCAGAGTCAGACAGCTGCTTTTGAGCCCCGGCTGTGCCACTGAACTAGTCGTGTGTTCTGGGGTTGGTGCCGGAACCTCTCTGAATTTTCCTCATTATCTATTAATGGCGACAATAATACCCACCTTGCTGGTTATTATAAGGATCAAGTAATAAAACGACTATAAAGTATTTAGCACAGTGTCTGGCACACGCTGTGTTCTGAAATGGTAGCCATTTTATGCATGGATTTTTTAAAAACATTACTGTTGATAATGTGTTTTTTTTTTTCCCTTTTCACTGCATAATTCCCTCCTCAAGAATAGATTTCGTGCCTTCGATGAAAGTTTGTGTTATCTGTGTTAGGACTGCTGTAACAGAGTACCATAGGCTGGATGGCTTAAACAATGAAATTTATTTTCTCGCAGTCCCGAAGGCCAGAAGTTCAAGATCAAGGTGTCGGCAGAGCCGGTCTCTTCAGAGGCCTCTTTCCGTGGCTCGCAGATGGCCGTCTTCTCTCTGCATCTTCTCATGCTCTTCCTTCTGTACTGAGTCTCAGTCCAAATCTCTTCTTATAAAGACACCAGTCATATTGGATTAGGGCCCACCCACATGACCACATTTGCACTTAATGACCTCCTGAAGACCCTGTCTCCAATCACAGTCACATTCTGAGGTATCAGAGGTTAGGACTTTAACATAGGAATTTACATCCATTTATAACATAAATTAATTTTTTTTTGGGGGGGGACGTAATTTGGAGGGACATGATTCAGCCCATAGCATTCAATAAAGTATTGTTACCAAAAATCAAACATCAAGTCAAGGAAATACAGGACACAGAAAAATGTTTAAAATACCACAGGGAAGTTATTAGCAAAATCCAGGAAACAAGAAACTCTCTAAGATAAAAAACAAACAACAACAAAAAAACAAAAGCAAAAAAACCCCCTGATTTCTTCGACAAATAATGATAATAGCAAGGAAAAAAGAAAGTGAGGTGGGATGCAAAGACTAAAGGAAATTTAAAAGACCCACTGTCAAATGAAGTGTGGACTGTGTTTGGATCTTAATTGGAACCGTCCAACTTAAAAAAAAAAAGCTCAAAACATTATGAGACAATCGAAGAAACTTAAACACTCTAGATAGTTAATGATATTAAGGCTTTATTGTCAATTTTTAGGTGTGTTAATACTGTTGTGGTTTTGTCTTTTAAAAGATCCTTATCTTTTAGAGAGAGTTGCTAAAATATTTATGAATGCAGTAATAGCTCTGGGACTCGCTTCAGCGTGGTGGAAGAAGGGAGGCCTAGAGAAACAGTGTGAGTGTAAAAAAATGTGATTGTCGTTAAAATAAGAGCGAATGTGAGTAGATAATTGTTGAAGCTGGATGATGGGTTTGATAGAATAGTCTTGCTAATTAGTATATGCTTGAAACATTCTCTTAGAAAAAGGTTATATAGAAAACGTTTTTCCATGTCATTAAGTATTTTTCTTTAACATGAAGTTTTCGATGTGCTGTTCCATTGTATGAAGGTATCATAATTTATTCACACAATTTTCCCTTTCCAAACTGTTAGGTGGTTTCCACGGCTTTGCTGTCAAAGATACGTAAATCACTACATACATCTCTGTTTCGTCACAGTAGATTCCTAGAAGTGAAACTGCCGGGCCCGAAAGAAGGCTTGTGTTTAAGGGGTTGGTTCCACATTGCCAAAATATCCCCCATCCGTAATGACCCACTTTCTCTCTCCTGTGGTCACGTGGTCCTGACGCCCACCTGCTCTCCCCTCGCATTTCCATTAGACATGGAGGACACATGGGCCAGGCGCTAGGCTCTGTCCCGCTGAAGGATAGTCCGAGAACACCTCCCGAGGGGCCCCTGAAAATGTTCCACGTTTGCTCGATTTTTTTTCTCTTCCTAAAATATGTTGTCAATATTATCGATCGCGCTTTGGCTTCGATCTAGAACCTCTATCACAAGAACGGTAAATCACACAAGCAACTACATGACAAGACTCTTTCCTTTTCAATTTATTTTTTATTCACGTATCATTGGCATACAATGTTATATGAGTTTCATAGCGATTTGACGTGTACACACCTTACGATGTGATCACCACACGAAATCTAGTAACCATCTGTGGAGACTCTTGTTTGATGTGATAGAAGATAGGGAAAAATACAGAAACTAAAAGGACCATACTTGTGACTAGACAAGAAGCCACTAAGATCAGCGAGCGTAAAAACTGATGTCAGCCCAAAGAACAATAGGGGTCACAAACCCCCGCTGAGGAAAGTGGGGGGCGAAATATCAGCATCATCTATTCCCCAAGTCAGACCACGACTCAGCCACCCGACCCTGCCGGCTCACTCAGCTGGCCGGAGGTACCTTACGGGGACAAATCTGAAGCCCCGTTCACACGCACTGCTTTCCTTGGAGTTTTCTGACAGTGCAAAGGACCGGAAGAAAACGTGGTTCACACAGCACGGTAAGCTGGACTAACCGTGACCTTCGGTGTCTTGCAGACCTGAGGTCGAATCCCTGTCCCACCACTTATTAGTGTGTGACCTTGGCCAAGCCACTTACCAGCTTCTGGTCAGGACTCAGTTTATTTATTTGTAAATATGGATAATGAAACCTACTTCACGGGGTAGTTGTCATAGTTGAAAAAAATTAATATTTGTAAATTCCTTAGCAGAGTGCTGGGCACATAGCAGGAATTCTAGAAATACTGATTGAATACGATGAAGTATTTTAAAATAAGTTAGTCTTCTATGTTTCCACAGTACTTTTTCAAATGGCCGGTAAAGCCCCATTGCATTGTTTTATAATTTTTGTTTCTGTGACATTGTCTCATTCATCTATCCTTTGGGGCTTTAGCAAAACGTTCCTGCTGACCGAATAAAACCCTAATTCCAACATCCACAACCGTAAATATCTAGTTATTGCCAAATGACCTAGATATCACAAGTGAGCTTAAAGAGTCCATTCATGTCCGGCCATTCAGCATCTAATTAATCAAGAAATGTTTGTTGGTTTATTTATTTGGGAGGCGACATCTGAAAGTAGCGAGAAGCCTGGTTCTTGGGATCAGACAGACCAGGTTTCAGGCTTGGCTTTGCCTTTCACCAGCTGTGTGATTTGGGGCGAGTTTCACAACCTTCGTAAGTTTCAATGTCCTCATCTAACAAGTAGCTCTAATAATAGTGCCTTCCTCATTTGGTTATTGTAAAGATTAAATGGGATAAATGCGGCAGATCACTTAGTATATAGTGTATTGGAGTTTAGTGAATGCAATGTAGTGCTACTTTGACGATTATTTACTGAAACATTGCTATGGGAAGGAACCGAGCTAGGTGTTCTGAGAAAATTTTTTTTTCATGTATGTAACATGATTCTTGCCCTCAAGAAGATCGTAGGTTTCTTTGGAAGATGAAACAAACATTAATAATTAGGTAATAAAAGTCAGTCTATGGTTAAGTGCTTAATAAACAATAAAATACACAGAAATTCTCAAGTCCTGGGCGTTGATTAGAGAAGCAAATTTTTACCATCTCTTGACCACTGTCTCGCCTGCTCCCTTTCTTTATGACAGCCATCGAAGTTTGGCCAATCTTTCTTTCTCTTATCTTTCGTAATCTTCAGAAGACAAAATCAAACGTTTAGATGGGTAGTGACAAACTCAAACGCCTTCACAGACCAGGCAAATGATACAAATGTGCAGAGTGACAAGAAGTAACGAATGGGAGTGGTATAGCACATAAAGAAGTGCCAGGCCGAAACGTATGAACCAGACTCACACGTTCAAGAACACTGTGTTGGATAAATGCCGTCTGACCTACAGGTCACTGTTTGCCATCCTCGGTATGGAGCGTTTTCAGTTTATAATATACTTTAAGCAGGCTAAAAAAACAGTTGCATGAGATACCACTACTAAGAAATGATGAACATGTATCTAGTGGTTACTATATGTCAGAGTTTGTGCTAATTATTATTTTTAATTCTTAAAGCAAGCAAGAGACTCTTATTACTCATTATTCCCAATAAGGAAACTAAGGGTCAGAGAGGACCGGTAACTTGTCCAAGGTCATAGAATTATACGTGGACTTGACTCAGATAGGTATTTTTGATGGCAAATTCTACATTCTTGGCTATTCCACAAGAATTGGATTTTAGCGAGAGAAGCTTTCAAGAAGGTAGTAGGATTTGAGCTCCACGTTAAAGGAAAAAATAGGATTGGGAAAGATGGATTTTACTTTTCTATGCCACATTGTTCTCTCTCTCTCCCTATTTTTTTCTTGGTAAGAAAGAATCATTGCGATGTCCTTTAAAATTGAACATCTAATATTCTGGTTTCTTTTTCTGGCTGACTTCACCTCAGTGAAATTAAAATCTGTAATACAACAATAATGCTCTGAAACGGAATAAAAGTAGAATCACGTGGTCTTGGTTGAACCTTGCTCTGTGCATCCTGGGACAACCACCAAGCAGCGGGTATTCCCCGGCCCTTTGCTTTATTAATATGCATAGCACATTTGCCAGAAGTCATGTAGGAAACTGCCACTGTCTTGGATGGAATCGGAGTGCAAATATCTAGCTACCTATCCTCTTAGCTGATTCTATAAAACTTAACACTGTATCATCTTGGTGCTTTTGTAATGTGTCAATGTTTCCAAGAATATTTTACTAAGGTTTATTACACGATCAGCCCCTTTTTTTAGTTGTTTCCAGTTTTTTCAGGAGCAGAGTTTTACATGGAGAAATGTAATTTGGCTCATCCAGCTGGCACTGCTGATCTCCTGAAAATATCATCGCTCAGAGGCATCTCTGATAGGGTGGGATAACTCTGGTACCAGACAATCGACCGGCCTAACCGATCAGCAGGTATTTATTGGGCACACACTAAGTGTGCATTAGACATCCACAGACACGGTGAGTTTTACAACGACCTCTGAGACTGTGGTTCTTGTTCCCAAGGGGTTGTAGGCTAGCCAGAAAGACTAGTCATAACAGTGTAAGCATCCAAATATCCACCTCTCTGTGTATGCATCTACGCATAGGTAACAAGCAGTAGAAGAAGAGAGTATCTGAAAAGAACACTGTGGCTAAGATTCTAAATCTTTAATCTTGATAATCACTCAAACCAATACTTTTTAACAAAGTACATTTCTAAGATCATTTAAAAAACGCTTGAAAATACTTTCTTCAGAAATTTACACAAAAGGAATGTATTTGAACAAGAATGTAAAGTTTTCAAAATAAAGTCTGCTAACTTTATCACAAAGCTATACCTGTGATAAAATTGCACGGACTCCCTACAAATGCACAAAATGAGCCTATGTAAGCCCGGGGGATGGGAGCAAGCACTGCAGATTGTGCTGGTGTCAGCTTCCTGGTTTTGATTTTTGTGACAATTGTGTAAGATGTGACCTCTAGGCGAAGCTGGGCGAAGGGGGCACTGGACCTCCCTGAGCATCTGTTTGTTGTAATTTCTTGTGAATCTGCAATTCTCCCAGAAGAGTTAAAAAGAAAAGTAAAATGAAATTAATCTCTACACACTGGTATGGAAATCTGTCCAAGACATTTGAAAAGTAAAAAAGAGAAGAAGTCAAATTATAGAAAAAAATATATAGTATCACATTTACGTAAAAATGTATAAAACAATCGTATTCACATATATGCAGATGTATATTTTGCAAACGTATTAGAAAAAGATCTTTAATGAAAGACTGTGAATAATGGAAAGGCCTTTAATTGAAGATAGGAGTTGGTTAAATCAGATAACTTCCGATTTATCTGGATTATTGGGATTTTTAAAAAAGAGAATGTCTGACTTGAACAGATAAACTCCAAAAACCCTTGATAATATGAGGCTGCAAAAGAAGCAACACAATTGGTTTAGAAAGTAGTTGATGACTGATCTTTATGTTTATGGGTAAATAAAACATCTTGCTTCACTCACTGAAAGGCAGGATCAAGCTAGGTAATTCAAGCAAAAAGTCTCAAATATTTAGCTGATATTTGTGGTGAATTTATGAGTTTCAGTATCCTTCAGATGTTATTTACTTCTCTAAAATCGTGTCTGCGATTCAGATAGATACCATGGATTTGCTAATTGCTGACCGTGCACGAAAGAAGAAAGCAACTTAAAGCGAGATGGAAAGAGAAACGCCTAATTGTGTTTTGCTACTTTTCACATTTAGCATTAATAGTTAATCACTATTGCTTAATCTAACTATGGCTCTCCATGAGACACAGCTGGTTAGCTTCCCTAAAGCGTGTATGGGTCAAAAGTCTTTGGACATAAACATTGATCTTTGTTTTGAGCACTTTGGAATTCTAGAGAAATTAAAGTTTGATTCTTCAGGTTAAAAACTGGCTCACGATTTGTAACTTTTTTTGGAGGAAATGAGTGTATTGCTCTTCTGAACATTCCTAATTACTTCTGGGGTGTTGCTATTTATTCCCCCCTTTAACTTCTTGGAGGAAAACCCTATCTACTGCTTCATCCCACTGGGCTCAGCTTGAAAGAGACCATTCGGTCATCCGCTTCTCCGTGCCAGTTCCCCCGACAGTGGTCACTTTCACTTGGGTGCCAACCGATGACAACTCTAACCCATTTTCTTCTCGGCTTCCTTCTCCAATATATATCCATGGGTCAGGACTCCTAATTTAGGATTAGTAGGAATCCATGCAAGCTTCCAGGTGTTTTAGGAGACATCTCAAATGGGATAGGACCTTTTATCATCCGAAAAAATTTAAAGCACCTTTAACTGAAGTTTCTAAACAGAACTCTGCGGAGGGGTTTCTTGTTACCCTTCCAGACACGCAGTGTGTATATACGTATTTGTATGTAAAACTAACCACAGATAGGCGTACTAGCTATGTCATAGTCTGATGTAGCCAGACAGAAAATAAACAAAGTGAGAGGCCTGGAGAAACTTCCTTGATTTGGAAAAACTTGGCCTTTTCAGACTCATTTCTCATGGTTTTTCCATTGGCGGTGGTTAGAACCGAGATGGCATTCGGTAGCGTCCTGTACCGAATTTCTTCTTTTTTCTTTTTCCGTGTTCTACATTTACAGTATTTACCAAACCACAATCTGCTTCTTATTGGAGGGAAGTTCAAGTTTTATATTCTGATGACAAAATCACCTCACCGGCATTCTTCAGAACAAGGAAATAGGATGTGAACTTCGCTTTATTATATTGGACTCTTTTTTTTTTTTCTTTTTTTAAGTATATGAATGAGGCACAGACCCAAAAGCAAAGTAAGAGTTTCTTAAATCTCTGTACAAGCTCCCCAAATCAAGATGGAGTAATAGCTACTTCTGTAACCTCTGCCAATTAATCCACCCCCACACTGCAGACCAAAGATTCCAAAATAAGTTAGAGAGCCGCGTTAGTGACTCAGAGGGAATGACTTCACCCGCACGGCCCCACTGCAGGGGTCTTCCAGTTGCCACCGGTATGTCCCTTTGTACTAACAGTGACATTCACCTGGGGAGACTGATGCGGAATAGATGACGTCACTTTCCCAGCAGCCCCTGTAGTCAGAGTCCTCGGCCTTCGACGTGAAGGAAGCGAACCACGTCTCGGGGGACTGCGACCCATGACCTCGTGCTTTTCCCTGTCTAAGCCTTTCACTGACTCCCCACACGTACAGACTAGATCCTGTGATCAAGTATGACGGTCGAGGCTTTCCCCAGTGATCTGCCTGGTCTGCCCTTCTGGCCTTCTCTGTCACTGTTCTGTACCATAAGCCAAACTCAACTATTCTAGTCCCCCATGTGTCACATCGTTATTATTAGGAGTAGCATTTTTTGCTTCCATCTCTGGCTCATGTTGTCATCTTTGCCTGGTTGTTTTTCTCCTTCTCCAGCTCCAGAAAACCAAATCGTATTTCCCTTCTAAGGTTTATGAACCTTATTCAGATACCTTCTCTCTCTCTTTTTTTTCCTGACAGATATGTACCTCCCTCGAAGCACTGTCCCCTCTGCCTTATAGTCGGATCACTTGTTTACATTTGTTTTAAACTCCTTGAAGGAAAGATCATCGCTTATTTGTCTTTGTGCACTGGGCTCCGTTTAGCATAGGGTCTCGGTGACGGTGACGACTTATTTACTGAATCTCAAACCCGACATGTCTGAGCCCAGTGCACCCACTCCAACACCCTCCCCCGCTTCTACTTCCTCTGCACCCACTCCAACACCCTCCCCTGCCACTTCCCCTCCTGCCCATGGTGATGGAAGCCCCCAGTCCACTCCCCGCCCATGCCAGAGGATTTAGCATCACTCTCCTCAGCTCCTCAATCCTGCAACCTCTGTCTAATCAGTAACTGAGTCCTACCTACTCTGCCTTCTTAATAACTCTTACATTCACAGCCTGGTTCTTCCCTGCCACAGTGTTGTGACTTCAGTTCTGGCCACCATCGTCCCTTGCTGGATTACCCCAGCACTTCTTAACTGATCAGTCTGTCTCCCTTCCTGCCCTCGGTTTCACCCCCACCCAAATCCATTTTCCATATACTAAAATGCAGACCTGATGATGTCACTCTCTTGCTCATGATTCTCTGAATCCAGTTCAAACTCTTTCATGTCACGTATAACCTGACATGAACCTGACCCTCTCTCTCCTTTACCGTTCCTCTCTCTCTCCTCGTTAGCTTTCCCTATCCCCGGTCCAAACTCCACCCACACTGGACACAGATTTCTTGGAAGGCTCATTAGGGTTTCCACAAATGTTCAATTCAAATTTGCGTTTTAAATATATTTTAAAAACTATAATAAAAAGCATTTATTCAAATATGTTAGATATACCAGAGGTCTAAATATTGATGACCATCCGTACATTAATTTGGACTGGCAAGTTAATTCTTCGGTATGAAACTTCTGCTATTTTTGTGCTTATACCTGAAGTTCTTGTAAATGTGTCATTGATTTGAAAAGTCGGTAGTTGTGCACGTTTTTTTTTTTTTTTTTTTTTTTTAACTAGGCCGGTGCTGATTTGCTCAAGTAAAAATTGTGCAGCATTACTACAGAGCTCAATTAAATATGAGACAAGGCTAAGGCCCACAGTTTTGGAACACATGTCACTACGTGTGAAAGCATCGTATTTCACTAGAGACATTTCAACACTTCCTTAAGGTGGGGGCGTTCGTTGCTGACTTTTATGAGGAGAAATGCAAGCCATTGTTAAATACTGTTGTGATTAAATTTTGAAATTAAAATTTCTTCAACTTCTTGCCCAAGTGTTTGGATTAGTTCATCTGAAGGGTATACTCTGAAGGGGGAACTGTTGAAAAACCATACCTTCCATTTGCATCTATTTCTCCGTGTGAATTAAGATTTTCTAGTTACTTTGAAATACATAAAAAAATATTTAAACATAACCAAAGACAATTGAAATAATTTGGGTACAGAGATCGACGAGAAGCAAAGCCTACCTCCTAATTTCAGATACTTATGTTCATCAAAGTTATCTTGCTATTCGTATTGATTGATAAGTAAATATTAAAATATAAATGTTCAAAATAAATTTATATTCGTAAAATATCGTATTTATCTATTTTATATAATTGAGCCCGAAGAAAAATTTCATTTAAAAAGTAAGGTTTCAGGGCTCAAAAAAAGAAAAAATGTGAGAGCCATCGAGGTCTCAGCGCAGGCTCTGTCTCTCTCTTGACCCCATGAAAGCATTTGCATTTTGTTCTTCTAATGCAGAAAACAAAAGAAACTCCAGATGCTCACAGCCACGTTTTCTGTTCCAGCCAGGATCAGCTCCGATCCACGCGGAAAACGATCTCTTTCCGGTGGGCACGCGAGTTCTCAGGGGAACATACCAAGATACGGCTGACTTCTCGGTGGGATGTCCCCCTATCTCTGCCCCATTTTCCACCCCTGCTTCTCACCAGTTATACCTTCGAGAAGCCTCTGGGCGTCGACAGCAGGGCCACGCACGTCTCTGCCTGTGGCTGTGCTTCCGAGGCCCCACTTCTCATTAGACTCACGGATTATTGAACCATTTCCAAACACTCCGAACAAGGGGGCTTGCTCTGCAGAACTAACACACTACGAATGTGTCAGAAAACCTCTTGCCTTGTGTTTTTCCAATAAGGAAGGCATCATCCCTCAATGTGGGATTATAGAATTTCTAGAATGTGAGACCCTGCCTTGACCAGTAAGAAAATACGTCAGTATTTATTTTTGTCGAATCTTGCCTCCCGACGGAGTGCTAAATTAATGGCATGTTTGGTGCTTGTGATCTGTGAGTTATATGCTGGCCTGACTGCTCACGAGCTGATACCGCCTAGCCAAGCCCATAAAGACAGGGCCGACGGTGATGCTAATTCATGAGGTTAAATTCCACCAAGGGGACAGGTGCTTACAGCTGCCCGGAGCGGTGCAGAGAAATATGAGTTTGTCCTTGTCCTTTTGACCATCGTGCTTGTTGGATCCCTGAGAGCTTTGATTATCGCCCTGTGAACAGAGCCGGTGTAGGCTTGGTGTTTATCAGCTCCGAAGCTGAGGAAATTGGGCTTTATCTCTTCCAGATTAGATGACTACAAGCCTCAGTGGGTGAGGCGAGTGGCCAGAGGGGTGGGGACAGTAAAGCCCTGACTCCCTGTCCTCAAAATGCTCTGCAAAGCCTGTGCCTTTTATAGAACAAAACCCCAGGACACCCCCATCCCAGCCAGGATAACTAACTGGAGGTTTATTTATTTACTTCTTTCAAGGGCCTTTTAATTCCTAAACCCTTCCCTAACTCACATGCCGATCTCTCTCAAGATAAGGCGCTTTGGGCCTGGGTTTCTACTCCTCTTTCATTTCCTTCAGGTTTTATTAACTCTGTAGCCAGGTTGGGGGTGACAGCTGCCGGATGGGGCCCCTGGCGCACTAAGGAATTTGGTACCTCCCCCTGGCTGCCAGAGATTAATTACACTTCGGACCTCACCCTTCCATCTGCTTCTTGCGGAAAAAAGAAAAAAGAAAAAGAAAAAAGAAAAAAAACAACTTCCCCCTCCAAACAAAACAAAACAAAACAAAACAAAACAAAACAAAACAAAACAAAACAAAACAAAACAAAACAAAACAAAACAACAAAAACTCTGCAGTCGTTCTATACGCCGCCGATTTAAAGGAAACCTGTCTGGCCTACGGTTTGTCTGAGTGATGACCACGCTCCACGGCTGTGGGCGCCTTCAGGTGGAAAGGTGGGAGCCCCAGGGATGCTGTCACAGGAGATGAGATCTGCGTCCTGTAAAGGTGACAGGGCTGTGGACGTCTGGCCCTCAACTTGGCACCTCTTTGCAGCCAGGCCCTTCTGAAAGGCTCTGGCCTCCACTCGTCAATTACCGTCCCTCCGAGCTGCAGCTGTTTTTGACCAGGAACAAAATGACCTCCTGATTACCGAAGCCTGCACCCCGCCCCGAGACGCCAACCAAGAACTTTGTGAAGCTGCCCCGGGCCGATTGATCTTGAGAGTGAGCTGGCTGCATCAGAGTGCCTGGTTATTTAACTGTTTCTTCTTTTGTTTTATCTTTTTAGAAAAACCATTGCAAAGGCTGAGAAAGGAAAATTCAACCCTTGCCACTTAGATTGCGTCCAGCATCGGTGTGGACAACATGTCTGTCCGCTATACATGGGGGAAATTGAGGGTCCCCAAAAGGAAGTGGCCAGCCACCAGGTAGAAGGGAAAAAAAAGTCTCACGGGATTTCTGAAACTCCTGTCAGCTGCATTCATGAGCAAACCAGCATCTCCTGGTTCCTGACCTCCTTTGGGCATTGTGAAGGCTGATGAGCTCATGCTTGTAAAGAGAGCGAGCCTTTAATTGAGGTAGAATTAATAATCATCTGATAAGTGAATAACCATCGTAATGATGACGTAATCTCCGTCCCCCACGGCCCTGTTTCCTTGGGTCATCACAGGATGAGATGATGCCCCAGTGCACTCGATTAGATGAGTGACTGGCTGTGGGTGCAGACGGATCGTCATAGCCAGGTGCTTGCTGGCCCGGCCCGCCACAAACCTGAGGGCGTAGAACGGTGCTGCCAGCTTCCCTAAGTGCTGGGCTGGGCAGGTGACGGGAAAGTTCCAGCTGCTTCATGACTCAGGTACCAGGACAACCCACTCGCTTCTTGCCAACCCCGTGGCCCCCAGGCGGGGCAGCTGTCTGCTGGAAGCCTTATGGGAACTGCTAGTTACTTATTTCTCCTGTTCCCCTGCCTCCCTCAACCAGGTGAGAGGAGTCTCCAAAGGTGGACAATGTGAATGGATCAAGCTGCTGCCTCGACACCATTGATTATCAGAGAGACAAGTGGACCCATCAACGTGATTAAGACTTGTCTCGAATACTTAATGAGATGAATGGAGAAGAAATAGGTTTTAGAAAAAAGAATCATTTTAGTTCTTAGGCTTCTCCTAGATTAATCTCGAAAACGGTGTCCTCAAAGTAGACACCATGCTTAAAGGAAGTGCTTAGAATGGGAACAGAAAAAAGATTTATAAAGGAGGAAGTTCCTCATCCACTTTTGCCCTGAAGGCTTCTCAGGCCAAAGGTTGAGATAGGCAGAATGGAATTCATAGCTAGAAAAGATAATAACACCTTTCATTTGCAAACGATTTATGGTATACAGAGCACTTTCATATGCTATGACCTCATTTGAGGCTCTCAGCGTCTCTGTAGGGTTGGCTGAATTTATTATCCCCAATTTACGGATGAGGAAACTGAGGGCCAGAGGTTAAGTGACTCACTTGAACAGGAAGAAAGCTGTCGAGTCAGAGCCAAGCCTGTTTGTAGTAAGACTCTAGGTCTTGCTCCGCCATGGGTAGATCCCACAATCTTCTTTCTACTGGGGAGATTACGATTGACTTAATTCAGCAACTGGGCAACGAACGACTACTCTGTGCCGGGCGCCGTGCGAGGAGCTGGGGTGACGGCAGTGAACATGGCGCACACGGTTTGTTCCCCAGCGTTCTCATCACTGCGTTAGTTATTTTTTATATGTGAGAAAAGCGTTTTTTAGTATTTATATTTTTACTTTTTTCAGACATACAATATTATATTAGTTTTAGGTTACAACACAGTGATCACACATTTATATAACTTATGAAGCGATCACCCCAATAAATCCAGTACCCATCCGACACCATACATAGTGACTGCAATACTACCGACTATATTCCCCATGCTACACTCTGCACCCCCCAAACTATTCTGTAACTGCCAATTGGTACCTTTTAATCCCCTCCCCCTTCACCTATTCCCTCATTCCCCAAATCTGACAACCATCAAAATGTTCTCTGTATCCATGAGCCCGTTTCTGTTGTTTGTTCGTGTACCCTGTACTCATACTCCCACATATGGAGTTTGTCTTTCTCTGTCTGACTTACTCTACTTACGCAATACCCTCTAGGTCCAACCGTGTTGTTGCGGATGGCAAGATTTTATTCTTTTTTATGGCTGAGTAATATTCTATTGTGCATGTGTGTGCGTGCATGCGTGTGTGTGCGTGCGTGTGTGTGTGTGTATACCACCTCTCCTTTATCCATTCATCCACTGAACACCCAGGATGCTTCCATTTCTTGGCTACCCTACTATGAATAATGCTGCAATGAGCATATGGATTCACATGTCTCTTCATAGTGTTTTGGGTTTCTTCGATGAATATCCAGTAGAGGAATAACTGGGTCCTTCGTTGTCTCCTGTTATGGCCTTTGTTCTGGTGTAAGTATTACTACCTCGACTTTTTTGTGTTTGTTTCCATTTTTATGAAACATCTTTTTTCATCCCTTTACTTTTAGTCTGTGTGTGTCTTTTGATCTGAAGTGAGTCTCTTGTCGGCAGCATATAAAAGGTTCTTTTCTTATCCATTCAGCCACTCTATTTTTGATTAGAGCATTTAATCCATTTACATTTCAATTAATTGTTGCTAGATATGTAGTTATTGCCATTTTATTAGTCATACTATTTATCTTTTCATCTTCTTCTTAAAGGAGTCTTTTTACCATTACTTGTAATACTGGTTCGGTGGTGATGAACTCCTTTAGCTTTTTTTTGTCTGGGAAAATCTTTACCTGTCTTTCACTTGTAAATGATAGCTTTGCTGGGTGGGATAATTGTGCTTGTAGGTCCTTGCTTTTCATCACTTTGAATATTTTGTGCCATTTCCTTCTGGCCTGAAAAGTTTGTTGAGAAATCCGCTGACAGTCTTTGGGGAGTTTCTTTATAGATAACTAACTGCTTTTCTCTTGCTGCTTTTAAGATTCTCTCTTTGTCTTTAACTTTTGGCTCGTTTGGGACTCCGTGCCTCCTGGGGTTGTATGTCTATTTCCTTTGCCAGGCTAGAGAAGTTTCCAGTCATTTTTTCTTGAAATAGGTTTTCAATTACTTGTTCTTTCTCTTCTCTTTCTGGTATTCCTATGATGTGAATATTGGTACCCTTTGAACCATCCTCACTTTATGGGATTCTTTTTTCTCGTTGCTGTTCTGATGGGATGTTTTTGTTACTTTATCTTCTAAATTTCTGATTCGATCCTCTCCTTCATGTTATATATTGTTGATTCCCTGTAATATATTTTTCATTTCAGTGATTGTATTCCTCAGGTGATTGGTTCTTTATGTTTTCTCTTTGTTAAAGTTCTCACTGAATTCATCTACTCTTCCCCTAAGTGCATCGAGCATTATTAAAACTAGTGTTTTGAACTCTGCATCTGGTAGATTGCTCATCTCCATTTTGTTTAGGTCTTTTTCTGGAGCTTTGTTCTGTTCTTTCATTTGGGACACGTTTCTTTGTCTTCCTATTTTGGCTGCTTCCCTGTGTTTGTTTCTATATATTAGGCCTACTATGTCTCTCAGTCTTAGTAGAGTGGCTCTACATAGTAGGTGTGCTGTGGGGCCCAGTGGCACAGTCTTTCCTGGTCACCTGAATCGGGTCCTCTGGGTTTGTTCATTGAATCGTGCGTGCCTCCTATCGTAGTTGAGTCTTAGTTGCTGTATGCTCATCAACGATAGGGATTGATCCCCAGGCTGATTGGTTGTGAGGACTGGCTGTGATTTGTGCAGGAGCCGTTGTGTAGGGATTGACCCTACAGAGCAGGATTCACTGTAGTACGGCTCTAGTGCCTGCCTTTTGGGTGTGTCACCTTCGGATGTGACCCCAGCTGGTGCTTTGGCTCAGACCAAAGCCGGCCACTAGGGAGGCCCTGCCACGGGCCAAGTTCAGCTACAACCTGTGCTCTGCCCAGAGCCACTTGGCATGAGCCACCAAACAATCCGTAGATGGCCGCCACTCAGGCCGGGCTCCGAAATGCCTCGAGAGGCCAAGCCATAAACCGAGTGCTGGGCTTGGGGCTTCTTAGCAAGACGTACGGGGCACAGTGAGGCAAGATGCTACTTGTTTGGGTTTTGTGAGCCTTTGAGAGATTTTAAGAAAGTTCACAGAGGAGCCAAGATAGGCCATTTGTGTAGAAAAAAGCCACTGGGAGCGACTTGGGTGGGTCCACACGCTGGGAGGGGCGGGGCCTCAGGGAGTCATGTGGGCGGGGAGACCTGTGTCCATCGGGTTGATGGAGATCGGATCAACCCGGCAGCTGCTTGCTGATGCACAATGGGTGGGGAGGGTTCCACAGAGGAACAGTGGCCTCCGCCAGCACTTCTGTCCAGGAGAAAGCCCCCAAAGCCCAACAACTCAGTTCCTCCCTGTGTGACGCCTTTTGAGCAGCTGCCTCAGCACTGGAGCTCAGAGTGAGCGAGTCCGTCAGCGGTGAGTCTGCGCGTGGCCCCTTGACGAGGAAAGTCTGTGACTCCCTCAGCCCTCCGTCTCGCTCAGCCACAATCCCCGCTGGTTTTCACAGCCAGAGATTGTGGGGACTCCTCTTCCTGTCAGTGGAACCCTGGGCTGGGGCGCCTGGCGTGGGAACGGGACTCCTCGCTCTTCTGGGGGAACCTCTGCACCAGAGCTGTTTCTTCCGATTCTCAATGCCACAGGTGGGTGTGGGACCGGCCTATTTTGCGTCTCTACCCCTCCTACCAGTCTCGAGGTTGCCTCTTCTGTGTGTGTCTAGTGATGGTCTAGTGATGGGACTTCTGTTTAGCTAGACTTCAGGTGACTCCCAATGGTGGCTATTCTGTAGTTTAGTTACAATTTTGATGTTGTGAGAGGAGGTGAGTACAGCATTTACCTACTCCACCATCTTTCCCGGAAGCTCACCACACTGGGATTTTGCTGCCTGCATCTCTAGACTGTGGGATCCTTCTAGAGAGATCTGTACTAAAGTTCTTTTGGCTGCATTTGTAAAAGTCAGTTCTGGTAGCTAACACATGAAAGGAAAATAAATTAGAAAGATCATGGGTATCTCATGGAATCTAAGCAGGTATTGACAGGTATTGTTCCACCCCAAACTTTGGGAATGCCAAGAACCTTCCCAGGGTTCCCCAGCTTTGGGAAGGAAGCTTCTAGGCACTCAGCGGCAGAATCGAGACCCTCTCTTTGGGTCTTGCCTGAATATGTTTTTCTGCTTCTAAGTTCAGATCTCCGGCAGAGAGAATCTCATTGGCCCACCTTGTTCCAAAGTCTCTTCCCTTGAAATGCCCCAGGGCACTTGGGCAGATATCACCTCTAGGGGTGCCGAGGTAGCGTCCAGGGAAAAGATAGCACTGGGTGCTGAGGAAGCCACAAATGAAAGCATTTATTTAGCACAATATGTGTTTGATCCATTTAGGACTTTGGTGGCACTTCAAGGTGAAGCAGGTAGGCAGGGATGAACGCCCCAAATTCTCAGCTCTTACCTCCCTAAAGCCTTATTTTTCTCTTTAAGTTCTCAATACTTCAACTAGAAATTTCTCTAAAAAATTCAAATGAAATAATCTTTTATATTCTGAAATATTTATGGATGAAATGGTAAAATGTGATTTTTCTTTGAATCTGAGTGATGGGCATATGGGGATTCATTCTATTCTTTCTATTTTTCTGTAGTTTTGAAAATGTCTATAAAACATGTTAGAAAAATATAAAGAGATTATTCTGTGCTATTATGCTCCTTCCTTGGACCCTTTTTAAATGAATATATTTTTCTGTATTAATATTTTGAGTGATTTCCTACTTGATTTGTCATCTCCATTATTTGATGTTTCTCAAAGGGCAGAATTATTTAATCAATTTTACAAGTATATATTGAGTGCTTCCTATGGGTTAGGCAGTGTCTTTTGCTTTCAAGGGAACTAACAGTAACAACAGTGCTGGATATTTTTCTGTGTTTCTTGTACCATCAGCCCTTGGCACAGGTTCCACAAAATGTTCTAGGGACTCATTTCTGTGGTTGCTCTGCTGACCCTTCTGTGATTGGAGTGAGAGCTCAGGAAACCCCTCGGGCATTTGCACCTGTAAGTGGCATTTCTTTTCTGGCATCTGATGCTCAGCAGACCTTCAGCCTTTCGTCGATGGTTCTGGAGTCAGGCCAGGGTCTAAACAAACACTTAGGAACAATCTTTATTTTGACCCAATGGCAAAGAAGAAAAGAGAGAGGCAGCTTGCTTGGCCCCAGCTCAGGTGGGGTGGGCCAGGTCAGGCGGCTTGTGGCAGGTGCCCAATCGTCTCTATTTCCAGCAGTTCCATTAACACTTGGCAAGTTTCACTCACTTTCAGCATTTGTAACATGCAACTGTTGACACAACTAATATTTCCTTATGCTCTTGGGCTTTTGCATGTCCCCCTGCAGCCAGCACTTAGGATCTATAGGGTTTATTTTCTATACATAAATGTTTGTATCTGGCAGAGAGATAGTTTAGGACCCTTTCTCAGATTTTCCACCAAAAACATGGTGCCTTTCTGGATCGATGTTAAGCGCTTAATATAATTGCCTTATAGAAAAAGAGCCAAAGATGTACTTGGCCACGCCATGGCCTCATATTTCAAAACCAGGCTTCTTTTAAAATGATCCTTTACAGGGTGTGAAATCGATTGAGTCGTGGCTGGGAAAGACAGACATCTCGTCTTACTCCAGACACAGAGCCAATGACTCGCTTCCTTCTCCTTCTCTGCATACCCACCGCCCCCAGCCGTTCACCCCACAACTTCCCAGCTGGCTCCTCTCCAGTGAGCTTCCTCTTTTGATCTGGCAGCTGGCTCTACGAATCTCATTTGCTTTGTATAATGAAACTCCGACCAAGCTGCTAAGAGTCCACTCTCCTCCCTCGTGTCAGCCTGTCCCTTGGCCTTGGCCTCTGCTTCAGATAGAGCCAGTGACTTTCTCTTCAGTTAATTTCTCAGTATGAGTCAGTTTCTAAACTCTGGCCATTTTCTTTTCTCTTCACCTTTTCACCCTTGAGATGCCTTCTTTTCCTGGGAATGGCCCAGGCATAAGGCAGACACATGCTTGCCTCCCCTCAAGCAACACTGCCCTTTCCCCCCACAGTAAAAGGGGAGAAAATAGAATACTTCTGACAATTTGTTCTTCCTAATCTATTGTATTAGAGGGTGGGGCCAGGAATAAAGCAAAAATAGCCTGGAAAGTGAAACCTGTACCTAAATAACTAAATAAACCAACGGCTAAGCTCATGACATTCCATCGTTTACTTGGTGTAACAGTTGGCAACTAAATGTTCTAGTTCACTTCTGTGTGCTGCTTATCCACTGATGGGGACTGGTCAGGCTGATATTAAGAATATGTAGGCAGAAGGGGGAAGAAAGGCAAAGGGGCGGGTAATCTATAAACCAGACAGACAGCCTTCTCTGTACTGTTTTGCTCATTTCCTGGCCCTGCCGAATTGATGCCTTGTGCTCACAGTAAGCCAGACCTTGCTCTGAAAATCGTTCCCTGCCTGTGTTCTGTTCGGTATTAGATTCCCTCTTCTTATCACTTCTGCGATGTATGTGTTGTGATACCCTAGGAGGGAATGATATGGTTATCACTGCTCCCTAGCAACCCTGCTTTGTAGAGAAAAATCAAAACACACAAGTTTTGCCCCTCGCTCTGACCTACCCAGAGCCCTCTCCTATGTGTACCTGTGCACACGCACTGTGCCGACCTATCATCTCTGCATCTGACGGGTAATAACTTAAAATCTGAGTGTGATGATCTCTTGTCTCTGTAAGGATTTTGTGATGGTTCCTCTTGTCAGGATGCTTATGGGTGGTTCAGACTAACGACTACAGATAAGACCGTGCCAAGAAGATCTAAATGCCAGGCCACACAAATGAGGCTGCCACTAGCCACGGGGGGTCTGCCTGCTTCCTCAGAACAGTAAGCCTGGTTCTTTACTCTGGACCGTCGTTGTCTGTTTCTTCAAAGACTATTTGTCTTGTAGATTAGGCTTGATCTTTGTCCGCAATTAAAATGATAGGAAGTTCACAGTATGAAAAATGGAAGTTTGAGAAGAGGTGCATGATACAGACTCCCAAGAGGCAGGTACCCTGCCAGCTCCAGTGACCTAGTCACAGGCACAGCTGAGCAGAGAGCTCTCACCACGCATCCATCCGTTTCCGATGCAGACGTGGACGGGGGCGATCTAGAAGTAAATAGGGCAGATATTGTCCCTGTCCTCATGGAAAGTGCAGTCTAGTGGGGAGGCAGACTTAAATAAATAAGAGTAAATAATGTCAGACTATAATTACATGAGCGACAAATGCTAGGAGTTAAAAAATATATCTAAGGTGTTGTGCTGGTGTACAACACACCTGCAGCCTGGAACATCTGGGAAGATGACGTGGATGTACGTCAAGGATGTGGGTGGGGATGGCGGGGGTGGGGTAGGAGGAGAAGAGGGCACAGTTTACAGGTCGCCAAAGCAAATAGTGACAATTAAGGTTGTATTTCATAGTGATTATAATCTCCCTGGCAGAAATATAACATTCTTCATTTCCTCTTGGTAGTTTGTCATAAGCAAATTTGGTAAGTATGGATTTAATTAATAATGATAATAACGACGATACTAACCCTTATCAAATACTTATGCATGAGATATTTCTCTAAGTGTCAAAGAGAGGCTGTCTCTGGGTCTCTAAATAGCAGCCCCCCAACTCCTATTTCCTTTATTCTGTTTTTCGTTTCTCTATTTTACACGTCCTCGTTTACTTGCTTATCGTCCGTCTCTGGTTGAGATGTAACCTCCAAGAGGGCAGGTACTTTTTTTGCCTGTTTTCTCCAGAACTTAAAACACTCCCTGGCACATACTTGGTACACAGAAAATACATATTTGTTAAAAGAATGCATGGATGTTATTCATTTAACCCTCACAGTATCTCTTGCAGATGGGCAAAGTGGCACAGAAAAGTTAAGTAGCTTATCTAAGGTCACACAGCCAATGGAGTGGTAGAATCTGAATCCAGACCCAGGCAGTCAGACTCCAGGGCCTTGCACAGCAGGAGCATATTGCAAAATGGAAACCGCTTCGGAGAGAGTACTCCAACGTGAGTGAGAGCTTTTCTTTGGTTAAATGGCATTCTGTTTAAAGACCTCAGAGAGGTAATCCAATCCCGTACCGCAGTTCCAGATACTTCCCATTTTATGGGACAGGGATCATTGAGTGAGCGGTATGTAAGGACTCTCTTGGTTATAGGAAGAGCGGTGCTGACCCAGGGAACTTGCGATCCAGGTAAGATAGAGAAGTCCCGAGTCATCCAACAGTTTCCGACCCTGTAATATAATCTGTAGTCAGCGTTCCTGGAATATTCCTTGGAGCGGACATCTCAGTAACTCAGTCTGGTTACCAGGCACATGAAGTATGGAAACATGATTTACTCTTTGACTTGTTTAATCGAATTAAAAATTTTAAAGTTGTTGTTTGTGTGTTTACAAAACTCCAAGCTTGGAATAAAGAAAATAAGAATGCCCTCTACGCCATAGGTGCAAGCGTTCGCGACAAATTCAGTCCAGATGTGCTGCTTCTCACTGTGTCTCTTTATCACTTTGGGCAGAAATTATTTCAGCCTCTGGAATAGAAGACTTGCTGCCGAGGCCATTTTGACGGTTCTTAACCTTCTGACTGACAATTTTTCAGGAATGTAGTTGTCACTAGTTTGCTTTTTCCCTGATCAAAAAGGTTTTGCCTTTGTGCGTGTGTGTGAGGAGCTGTCTAACAAAGGACCTCGCTTTTGGTTTTAGAAACTTCAGCTTTTCCTTTCTGCCCACGCGTCCCTGAATCACTCAGCAATCCGTAAGCTCTTTTTTTCTAAGAAAACTATTTATGGGTTTGGCATTTATTTTGTTATTTGTTTGACCACTTGCCATGTCAGAATTGGTGAGCAATTCTGGTCCTTTTCACATATCCCTCTTTATGCTGTCTTTCTGGGTCTATCTCTTTGTATCTGTCCCTGTTTCTTTCTGTCTCGAGTGCACCCTACTCTCTCCTATACACAAACACAAATTCAGATTTACAAGTTATGTACTTACCAAGCGCGCGTACGGTTGCTAAAACTCATAGCACGGCTCAATGAAGATCTGTGTATTTTATTATATGCAAAGTATAGCTCAATAATAAAAAAAAAAAGCTTTGTGTTTATAAATTTCCAGTAAATTTCAGGAGAGTTTAAGCATCTCTTGAGTGGATTTTCATATTTATCTCTGCTTCTAAAGGAATCTCAGTTGGATCTACTGTAATGTGGGAACAGTGCTTGCTATGAGAATGTCATAAGCGACCATTTTTTTTAGAGGTTAGAAGCGTTCAAGTTTTGACTTATAATTTTTACATACGTAATTCAAGCCACTGGAAGCTCATTACCACCAGGAACACGAAAACCTCAGAGCAGTTTCATTGCTGTGAGGAGCCATGAAATAGAGACTGCATGAAAATTCTAGCAAACACCTTCTCGTGGATGCCCAAGACAAGTAATTCTCTCATCCTCGGACTCCTTATCTGCGAAAGAGGATACCATTTGCCCTACTTACTTCCCAAGGCTGTTATGAGGATAATTAAATTGAAGTCAACTAGGCAAGTGTTTAGTGTCCACTAAGCCATGTCAGATTTTGTGGGCGCACCAGAAGGTAAAGGCATGCTTCCTGCCTTCGTGGAGCTTACGGACCAGGATGGGTGGGAAGGGCCGTACATATGTATTCACAACAGAAAGGATTGCAGAGTCTAAGTGACAGGAGTGCAGTATGACCCACACACACATAGAAGGAGCGTTACTTCTGGCTGGCGCATTGGGGAAGGCTTCACGGACGCAATAGCATTTGAACAAGACCGTGGAGGAGGATGATTTGGAAAAAAATGCTTACCAAGTATAGGGACCCTAAGAGCACACCACGAAGATAAGGTCACTATGGAAATCAAATGAGTCTGTAAACTGTAAAGCACTATTCAGTTATAAAATATTGATTGTTACCTCTGCTGGGGCCGCCACCCACCCTTCCCAGTAGCCATAGCCTCTCTGGGTAATAAGGTAACGCAGTGATTTGGAGAAAAAGCCGCTTTACCAGCTGACAGAATTTCGGCATCCGCCATTCTCCAAGGAGGTAACGATGCATGTCAAGTCCAGTTCAGAAGCATAAACGTGAACCAGAGGTTAACAGTCAAGTTCTCCCTCCATTGTCTTCTAGCATAGTTCTCGCTTCTCTCTCGGGTTAGCTCATCGGCTCTTGCGCCTTCACAAGGATGGAAGCGGACTCTGAGCGACCAGCCCAGGCTCAGGTCTTGCCAGTGTTGGTTTCTAAGTATGATAGGAAGCACCTTCCTTTAATCTACATAAGACTTCAATTTTATGCCTGTAAAATGGGAAAGAACATAATAGTCCTCATTCCCAGAGTTGCTGGGAAGCCTAAGTAAAATAATGCACCTGGTATGAAACACTCAAAATGTTATTTGTTATGACTATTTGGAGTACGGGTTGCTAAACGATGCTTTTAGGGCCAAATCCATTAATGTCCATTTGTTTATGTGTCATCTAAGTGGCTTTCTGCTGCTGTAGCAGCAGACTCTAGGGATTGTGACCGAAATTGTATGACCCACGAAGCTAAAATACTTACTATCTGGCCCTTTATAGAAAAAGTTTGCTAACCCCCAATCTAGAGAGATGAGAAGAGAAAATCTGCTTACATCACATCTACAGCCAGTTAGGGGATTTTTGTCCTTGGCGGGCTTGCCAGTGACTTAACCGCCTTATTGTTAGTTCTTGGCATCTGTTGATATATGGTTTGCAGCCCTTGGTACTGGAGAAGTCCTCATGTGGATTCCCATATTCAATAACATGGAGAGTCCTGGGATCTATTTATATCCTCCCAGAGCCTGGTATTAATAGATAAAGGACCACAGAGCAATTGTGGGGAAGGGAGGTAACAAATTCTGGCTCCGATTAATTATGCCACAATCCCAAGTGGAAACTGCAGAGTACTCTGAGATGAAAGAGAGTTTAAGATGTTCCTGGGCGATGAAACAACCGTGACCCGGTCACCGAACAGAGGGAAGAAACAGCGAGGAAAATGATAACCGTGGCGGACAGTTCGAAATCCCCGCGGACCGCCTGTCACGCCCCTTAGATCAAAAGCCCCGTAAAGTCCACTCTCATTCTATTTAAATATCTCTTTTTAAGCATCTCCGACATTATTGCTTCTATGAGACATAAAGAAACCTAGACAGAGCGAGATTACGTATCCGAGCAGCATTCGTAGAGTTTCATTCTTTGCGTATTGGGTAATACGCAGAACACTGGGCTTGTGTTTAGGGAACATCGCCACGATCTGGATGGGACCACGCAGGCGCATCACCTCCCCCTTCTCAGCCTCGGCTCGCTAGCAGAGATGGTCTCTTTGCTCACTGAAGGGAGACACCAAAGACTGGTGTAGGCACCTGGCTGTCTGTGTCTCAGCGTGCGCCGTGGGAAGTGATCGTAAACTTACTTTTGAATGTTGGTTGCACCGAGGAAACACCCCGAGATGAATTGTAGCAGCTGTGGCTTCACCTGCTCGCTCACTCAAGGAAAGGCTGCTTGGACCCCAGGCCCTCGTCAAGGCAGAACAGGAAACTGGTAGTCACTTGTCCACACCTTTGATTCAGGTGAGTACATTCCTAAGATCGCTGGCTGGGGGGGTTCGTCTCTTGTCAGTGGAAAGAGGCTTTTCTTAATTGTGTAAAAGACAGCCATTCATTGAAAAGATTCATCGACAACACCAACACTCCCTGAGCCGCCACTATATCCCCGGCACTGCGTAAGTGCCGCGGTCAGCAAGAACGGACAGCGATCTCCCCTTAATAACCTCAACTCCAGTCTTGAAACACTGTTTTTAACACTTCCATTCTGAAAACATGGTGTTTCGTTTTGTTATGGCTACCACGGCGAAGGGCTCTGCTCCCCACTACTGTGCCCCCTCTGTCTCCCCTGCAGCATCTGCATCTTCCTTTGATTCCCTCTCCTGCCAGTTTCTATCCACTTTCAGAGTTTCATGCCCTGGAAGGTGCACATGACTGTCGACAGTTCAGAAGGATTTTCTTCCTGGGGTCCACAGAGTTCCATGTTCTGCCAGCAGCAATTTTTCCTGCTCAACCTGGATTTGGTCTTAGAACCCCGTCTGCCGCTAACCAATCAGGGTTGGAGCTTAATGTGAAAACTATTCATCATGGTTGAAGCCAAGGCTGGAATTTTAGGAATCAGATCGCAAACGATAGGTTTGTTTTTTTTAAGGGGGAGAGGGAAATGGAGGTTTCACGGTTTTTCTTTTTTTCAGAGCCCCGAAAAGTTGGGCTATGCTGTAGATAAGAGTCTACCCCTCTTATATGGAAGGGCTCAATTTAGGAAAAAGCATAGCCCAAGGGTGGCAATTATCACGCGGAAATGTTCTCTACCAAAAAGGAAATCAGAGATGATCTCCACTGTGCCCAAAGCCTTGTCGCTGTAGAAAGTGAGGAAAGCGGCATTGCTCTCATTAAAAAGGCAAGCCACTCGAAATATCCATAGTAAGTGCAGAATTCGGAGCAGAAGCATTGTGGGTAGAGAAGGCCTCAGAGGTGGTTTAAGGCGCCTAAGTGAACAGTTTGCCTCAGGAAGAATCTGAGGCTTGTAGAACACTTATCAGAGCTCTATTTTAGAAAGTTCTAACATCTTAAGCCCCTTGTTTGACGGGGGCTCACATCCAAAGAACTAAAATAAACACGCTCATTAAAGAAGATTCAACTTGGAGTTGGGTTGTCAAGACTCACTTAATGATGTAAGTCACAGTCTCTAACTTCGACAGTATTTACCTGTGAAAGTAAGCATTAAGTTGGGTACCTGCTGTGTTAGATTAGATTGCAAAACTTTCAAGACGGTCGTAGAATTTCGATTAAGAGATTAGGCACTCAGGACTGTCATGAAAGCGGGAGGGCTTAGTTCAAATCAGCACAGTTTTGGAGTTGACAGTATCGACACCGGCCTAAGGTGTGCTCACTGTGCCTTGCCGCTGGGAAGTGGGGAGTAGGAGCTGGCACCTTTACCTGCCCGCCCTGCTCTTGGCAGAGATGCCACCTTGGTACAGGCTGGGCCCTCCCAAGAAACTTTCTTCTTGGTGTCTTAGCTGTGACTTTCCGAAACTCTTCTCTAGTTGTAAAAAGTACGTGAACCACTTGTCTGCAGGTACGTGAGCGTGGCGACATGGCCACCTCAATAACCCACAGGAACCAGTTTGTTTTAAATATGCACGAAGTTGTATTTTGGCCTGACATCCCATTACAACATAAGAATATCATCTACTGTTTTGGTCAATAACATTAATAATTAACGAGATGACTTTAAAATCTCCATTTCCCTCAAAGCTACATTTTTTATGTGTTTTTTTTTTTCTCTTTCTATACTTTCGTGAGGGAGATTTCAGGCTTTTTAACCAAATAGATATTCTTCTATGGAACTTATAAATGCACACAGACATAAAAGGTACTAAAACTAAGAGTTCATAAAATATCCGCATTACTTTTTATCAATTTTAAACAGGCTTAGCATTGTAGGACTACAAATCCATGTAGTTCTCCTGAAGGCAGGTAATCCTCGACCTCTGCCCTCAGGGCATCGTCTCATTGGATGATCCTCCCTATTGCTTCATAGAAAAAAAAAAGCCATAACCACCTGAAACATTCAAAGACACACTTCCCTGGGATGTCACTGTGGTGGAGTTAAGGTAAACAGTGGATTTGGAGGCTGGGTTTATTCCTTAACTCTGTCAGCCACCCAGATGATCTGTTACTAAGCTTTCAAAGCCTCCGTTTTGCCATCCTGGTAATGGAAGAGATCATTTTTTTCTTCTTATTAAGTAGCTCATTTAATTAAATAATATTTAATAACATGACATTTGAGAAAAGCTCTCAGTATAAACTCGCACATTCAATAAATATAAGATCTTATAAGACCTGCTGTTGCATTTTACCGTATGGGGACCTGTTAGTCCCTGACTGTGCTAACAGTGCACACATATTAATAGTCGCTGGTGACCCGAAGGCTCAGCCCTGCCCCATACCGGGCCCGGGCGACCCCGGACGGTAGAGGATTAGATCACTCCTCTAGCGGACACCTTTGTTTGTTCCTGCGCCATCCACATCTCCTTCTGGTCATAGGGCAACAATTTTCCACGGAGAACGATCCCTTCCCTACTTCTTAATCCATGCGGCTTGGACGGGACTTGCTCAATGGGGTGTAAGTGTGGCCGACCAGAGTCCCCAAATCCTGTGGACACAGTGACGGGTTCAGGAAAGCGTCTAAGGTCAAGCCAGGCAAATGGAAACTTGATTCTGGAATCTCCCGGGTAGGGTCTCTTTTTGCTCTGTGAGAGGAAATGAGGAAGTTAGGAAGCCACGCTGGAGCGCACACGGCCATCATCGCCATGTGGACCGAACAGCAAAAAGAACCACAGCTACTGGAACCGACACCGGGAAAGCAGAATCTGGAGAAGGACACTTCCGGGGTTACGTCGCCCGAGCCTCTGGACCCATCCATTCCGGAGGATTTACTCGTGCGCCTTTTGCTTATCTAGTCCATGGCTTCTTTTTCACTTTAGACTTTGGAGTTGAGTCTCAGTCACTTGCGATAAAAAGAGATCCTGACTACCACACTCGCTCCTCTCCGTGAAGGAGATGCTCTGTGAAGAGTCCATGGCCAAGCGATGACTCATGCTCACGTGCATAGCCACAGAGTCCTAAATGCCAGCGATACTGGTGTGCCCCGGCCTTCATCCCTCCTCCCTGTCTGTGGCCAGCTGCCTGACAGCCCTTGAGCCTGGATCTTCAGAGTCCCGGTTCTCTGTCCCCACTGCAGCTTACCTAAACCCATCCAACAGGTGAGTCTGACCTTTGGTCAGGTCGATGCCCCGTTTTTTTTTTTTTTCAGTGTCTCTAAAAAAAAAGATCTACATCAAAAGTTATAGATATCAGCTTTTAAGCTTAGGGTGATGATAAGCTTCTAATAACTTCTCAAGGAATCTTTTCTGATGTCTTAACTCCTCCCTGATAAGTTCTGGATTTCTTACTGCCCAAAGAAGCTTAAATATTGCCCAGACTTGCTCCCCTCACTCCCCCGCCCATTGGCTTTCAGACTGCCAGGACTGGGTTGGAGCTCGTTCCGAATTACAATAATACTGAATTTGAACCCCCAGCTTCTGTCTTCCTCCAGCCTGAATAGGACCAGCCTTTCTTTTTCCGTCTTCCTTGGCTCCTACTTGAGCTCCTACCCTTCCACCATTTTTTGAGAGTGATGAAAGCAATTTCATCTGTGGATTTCTACACTTAGAATTTTATATCAGGACTTTGAATGCACTTATGAAACTGAATGAGCTTCCTTATGCTCCGTGTCCCCAGTTCCTGCACCCCACCCGCAAATGAAGAACTCACGACTTAGCAATCAGTCAAAGGGAATTTCTGCACCAGATTGGTGCAATCCTGTTCATGGCAGGGTGTTTGGAGAACGCGTGACAAGGCCTGCCCAGAGTCGTCAGCACGTCCTCATCTTGGCCCTGAAAACACAGGAAAAGTGAAGACCGCCCACTAAAGATGGGAGTGATGCTCCATCCCCAGAAGCGCATCTGAACTTGCCCTTGGAGTGGACTTTGGGTGCCGACTAAGAGGACGTTGACGATTGTTGGAAAAGCTGGTCGATGGGACCACTCCTCTCATTCTCGGGTTGCTGCGTTGGCCTCCCTGTCACCTGAAGGGCTGAGAGCTGGGTTTGCTACTTGAATGTGGGACGCTGAAGACAATGCTCCCCGACCTCGCCTGCCTTATCTCAAGGGGCCCTGGGAACACTGCCCAGCCCAGACCACTGAGCCAGCCGAGATTTTCTTCTGTTCTAATGGCCTGCCATCACCTCTGTCCTGATCGTGACCAGCCTGTGGAGCTCTTGCACCGCAAGGGCCAGTGGAGAAGACATGGATCCAAGAGTCCTAGACAGGCATGCCGAATGCCCCCAACACAGTCTAAATAGGGAGAGGGGGAGTCCCAAGCCAGAGGTCACGTGAGGGCCCACACTGAAAGGTGGCCAGCTCTCTCCTAAGAACGGGTCACGTGGCTGAAGAGCGAGAAGCTGAACGAGGAGGTAATGGAAGATGACCCAGAAGCCATGGTGGTGAGCCTGCCCTCCCACCTCAGTCCTTGGCTCTCTGTGGCTGGGGAAATGACGGGATGGTGAGTCCTTGTGACTGAGCTATAAACTGAAACGGGGGTAACACTTCCCATATCAACAATAGGCTGGTTATACCCTAGGCAAACCCACCAAAGGCTATTAAACTTTTAGGAAATGAAGATGTATGCCTATAAGAAATTTGTCTGAGTTTAAGGAAAAAAACCAAAAACCTACCAGCAAACATAGGCACACATCTGCGTCAAGCTGGAGACAGCCTGCCCTGTGCTGGGTGCACGTGGACTGGTTCTGAGCATATGGCAAGTGCTTGATGACCACTTTATGCTGATAGATCGGTTGCTCTATAAAAGCGCACGTGTGTTCATTTCCTTTTCTTTTTCTGCAAACTCAATTAACTTCAGTGTACAACACACAGAATCTTAACAGACATTTTTAAACGTGCATGATCCCCACTCAGTGCATTTCAAGTCTTCCTTTACTTAGAAAACATAGGCCGTTGTGTGTGTGTGTGTTTGTATATATGTATAAAATACATACCTATTATGTATTATATATAATGTATATTATATATAAGAGTTATTATGTAGATATTATATATGCATATATAAAACAAAGCAAAAATTTGTTTCTTCTGACAGCTAACTAAAGACTTTACACTTCATATAACAAAGTGCAGTTACCCTTGAGGGTCGATTCCCCATTTCAAAAGGTCGATGAAAAAAGTGGCATGTAGTAAAGAATTTCTACAGCTTGAATTTAAGGTCCTGGGAAAGTCCAAATGGAGACTATCTTCTGAGTTTGGGAAGACAGAATTTTCATTTTTTATTTTTATTTTTTGTGTTTGTTTTTTTTTTTACAGAGTCGGAGAAACCCAGAATGCAGTCAGGAGAGCTGAGAGGCGACGCTCTCCCAAGGCTGCGAGGCACCACGTGATGAGCCTGGCCGGCTCGTGTCGTGGAGGTGGCTTTGCTTTGGCAAATCACACAGATAGTCATTCAGGCCCAGTTCTTGAATTTCAGCATGTTTTGTTTCAGAAAAGACAAAAAAACAATTATTGATAGCTATGCTGCCCTCCGATATGCAGTCTATCTTAGTGAAATGATCTTTTCCAACCATGTTACTGCCAGTTAAAGGTGACCTTGAGCTTGTTGATGTAAGTTCAGTGAAAAAAAAAAAAAAGAATATTTTCCTTGAATTTCACGTTTTCAATCACCAGATCAGCCTTACTCCTTTTTGCCAGCCCTGCTCTGTCTTACTGAGGTGTTCTTCGTGAGATCGTGCCCAGCTCGGCTGGATTTCACGTTTAGAGCACATTATCAGGGTTGCGTCAGTGGTGACCCACCTCTCGGCCTGTGTCCTGAGGGGCGTGAGCCACCCCTGCCTCAGCCCTCCACCCTGCACTCGGCCGGCAGCTGCTTTGAGTGTAGTGGATGCTCAGTAGATGTAGTCTAGAATTCTGAAGTTGAGCTGAACTAGACCTTGCCATTGTCAATTTATATTTAAAACGAGACTCAGATGAGGACTTTTCCCTTCCCAGACTTCCTCTGGAAGTTCTGATCAGCCCCCTGCTCTGTACCTGGCAGAGCCGCCCAGTTCCACTGCCCCTCAGGTCTCTTCCTAGGCAGCAGCAGCAGCAGCAGCCACCTCTGCCTTCCCCCTTCCCTCCGTCTGTCTCCCCTGCTCAGTCTTTGCTGCCCTGGGCTCTGGGCCCTGCCTTTCAGAAGGGTTGGAGGCATTGAAGTCAGGGCTTCCGGTATTCCATGACATCTATAAATAACAGTCATTATATCACAACCTTTTATTAGGGATCGGCTACGTACCCAGATAATATGCTTGACATATCTAAAAGATGTTACTTATTTACCTAGCCTCGAGCCAAAAGAATGTTTCCCTTTGCTAATACACTTGTTTAAAAAGTATCTAATGAACACAAGTGTGAAGATCCTTGCTCTAAAGGAGCTTATGTTCCTCTGGGAAGACAGAGACTGAACAAGCAAACAAGGGAATTTTAGACAGTGACCGGGCAATCGAGGAACTGCGACTGGGTAATGACGTAGTGAGCGCTGCCTTAAATAGCAAGGTTGGGGGGATCTCCCCAAGTGGATGACCTTAGCGCTGACACGTAAATGAAGTCAAGAGGGCTGGCGACGTAAAGAGAATTCACGAACAGGGACCAGCATGGGTAAAGGCCCTGAGGAGCGTCCAGGTTTAACACGTTACTAAGGTGTCTGTTGGTCTGCCTTCTTTCTCTGCTAGAGTTTGAGTGATGCCATGGCTTCTTCACACACTTGGCTCTGGGAGGGCCCATCTTTTCCTTGCTGGAAACTGGGCTTTTTATACCTAGCATCCTCCTGGCTCAATTGAGACAGACTATCATACCCATAAGCATTTTCTTTGTCCTTCAAAATATGGTTGAAATCCCACCTCTGCTTGGCCTATCGTGGTGTCCACTGAATTCATTTTGTATTTGTTTTCTCTTGGCTTGTTCTGCCATTCGAAACACAGGTCATCGCATCTGCCCTGGCACTTCCTGGCACTTGTGAGGCTCCGATGAAGTCATTCATTCGACAGGCTTCCTAAGCATCAGCCTTGTGCCAGGCCTTGGGGTGGTGATTGAGCCCTAAAGGAGAGCAAGTGTTGGTCACTGCTTTGTGAAGTTTATATGTCATGATAACTGACTTGTGTTTTAGAAAGTTCTTTGTGGTGCCGGCATGGAGAATGGGTTTTAGAGTAGTCAGGGACACCGATCTGTCCACATACACGTGGATGTGTGTGTATAGAGCAGCCACCTGCTTTTCCTGCAGAGTGAGCACCTACTCCCCCTTGTTCTCCTGAAAAGAACACTTCAGTTTTCACTGGTGAACCCCTTTCCTCACCCTTGTTCCATGTGGTTGGGTGGGCGTGGCCCTATCCTTTGGTTTAAGAGTGGCCATGTGACAGGTCCTGGCCAATCAGCAGCAGCTTTGGGCCAGAAAAAAAAAATGAGAAAAGGAGGTCAGACTAGCATTCTGGAGGGCATCTCACCCCCATGAGGGAGGCGCCTGTGTGAGAATGGAGCCCAAGGACGGAGGAAACGAATTCTCAGAGACAGAGGAGGGGCCACGAGGAGCTCTGAGACCAGGCTGGACACACTCGGCCCCGTGAAATGAAACCGCCAAATTCTCTTTCGTCACAGCCAGTTCGAGTTGGGTTTTCTGCTGCTTGGAATCCAAATATCCATAACTGGTATAGATGAGGAGCCCGAGGCACATTTAAATTAGTTGTCTAAGGTCCCTCAGCTGGTAAGTAGCAGTGTTTACTTAAACAGGACGCCTATCTGCAGAGGCTTTGCTCTGGGTTGCCTCTTAGATCAGGATGGGAATGGAGAGGAGCAGATGGATGTGAGTGGCTGAAGCTGTAGGACTTGGGGACAGGCTGAATATGGAGAATAAGGGAGGGAAACATGATTTAAGTGACAGAGAGGCAGCAGTGCCACTCATGGAGAAAAAGGAAAAACCAAACAAAGAACCTTTTTGGGGGTGGAGAAGAAACAGCAACGTGTTGTATTTTGGGCACCAGTATAGAAACCCTAGGATTACGGGTGAGCCAAAGGCTCTATGGCACGTTCATTCAGTCTTTCAACAAATACGTNACTAGATTAATGGGAAAACTTGATAATCGTGGAACACTTTCGGACTCATGGAGTGTGCACTTAAAGTTGAGTCATCATTGTATAACTGATCTTTGAGGCAATATATGTATGGGCGGTCTATAAAATGTGAGTAAAAGAAAAAGCCTGTGTCTCTTTTCTCATCTGTAACTGCTTCGTATGGTTGCTGTGAAGGTTAAGCATTTAGAACTACATCTGTACACAAGGAGCTGACTGCACATCTTGATCATGCTGATGAGCGTGAGGAAATCGATAACAAAGACGTTGCTATGAGCGAAGAAACTGGGACAGGAAGTGTCAGAAGTTGGGGTTAATGCTCAACGTGGAGGTAAAATTGTGCTTATCACAAAGATAATGACTCAAGACCTATGGACTAAAATCAGAAAAGATACATAGTTGAACTTTTAGTACTTACTATCGCAACATTTGATACTATATAGTCACATGTTAAGAAAGGCAAACTTGCTTTCAAGTACCCCAGCCCCCGCTAAATTGAAATGAATGAGTCATTTAGCTGGGTGCCAGGGATGCAAATACAAATGTGACACCTCCACGAAGCTTGTGTCCTCGTGGTCACCATGAGTGTCAACCTCCTGCCTCCACTGAGTTCTTATTCTTTGCGCTCACAGCCCTTTCCTCATTGCCAGACAGGCATTCGCCTAAATGTGAAACTCAGCTGTTTTTCTTGATTCACATACAGACGCACACAGTATTAAACCAAAGCCTGTGCCCAGTAGCTGGATCGAAAGCTCAGGGAGGCACGTGAGATCTACTTCAGCCCATCCTTTCTCTCCCACTCAGAATGCCCTCAAATGTCCATCATTTTTCTGATGCAAATCAACACCCCTCTCATGAGCCCATACCCCAGTGTCATTTCTAGGGCTCTATTTACGCTTCTGAGGATTTAGCAGATGCTTTGAGGTTTCGCTTTAAAGAGGCTGATTAAATTCTTAGGCAAGGACCATCTTCTTCCCTAGTGTCTACCTGGGGAGAGAGAAGTGGTTTTACTCATATATAGATAGACAATGGGTGTGGATATAAAAATATTTATGCAAAAAAATATATATACATTGTTATTAAAAATGGCATTATGCTCTACATATTTTTGTTGCCTGCTCTTTTTCAAGTGTAAATATATTTTAAACATTTTCCACGTTAAGAAGTCTGATCCAGAACATGGTTCGTAATGGCTACCTGCTACCCCATCTCACAGCTAGCATGTAATTTTCTTACGTATTTTCAACATTTAGATTGTTTTCAGCATCACTGTCATATATAACTCATTGGAGAACATCCTGGGTCTATATACTGTTGTTTTCCTGACATATATAACAGGACCTGGCACTTAGTGAATGTTCACTGAAATATTGGTTCAGTGAATGAGTGACTATATCAATTCAATTTCCATGCCAGGCACTACTGTTTCTTTTTCATACTCTGCATTATTCTATTCCAAAGATTCAAAAAAAAATAATAATAACTACAATTATTATGGAATTGTGAAAATCAAGGTCATGGTTTCACTCTGCAAAATTTCAGTTAACGTGATACCGTGCAAAGCGAGGACAGTCTGTACGGCCTTGTTTCCCCAGGAAGTTGTGCGTATTTACTGTCGAGAATCTGGAAAATACATATGAAGAGAAAGAAGAAAGGTGAAATCACCTGTACTTACACCACCAAAATGAATCACTATTACATGTATTTATCTCCTGTCTCTTTTTTTGCTTTTATTTTATTTTTCCAAAAAAAGAGGAGGTAATACTGTGCATACTATTTTGTGCTCTGCTTTTTCAATTAATAGATATATTGTAAACATTTCCTCATGTACTTAAACATTTTTCTTTTACATGGTTTTTATCGGGTTCTTAGGATTACTTCCCGTGATGGTTTGTAGTCCATTGAACTAATCTCCCATTGTTGATGAATTACATTGTTTCTCATTTTCCCCATTATAAACAATGCAAAAAAATTTTATTAAATTTTTTAATTTAATAAAATTTTATTTATGCATTTTAGTAGTTTTCAAATGTTGTACTATAAAAATACATTCATTTATATATATTTTAAAACCAGAGGTACACTACATAGTACAGTTTGGTTTTGAAAAGTAGATTGGGAAAAGTAGGTAGGAGTTTTTTTGTGTCTTACTTGCATTTCTGCGTTGTTTGAAATATTTACCAACGTTATGCGTGTGTCTTAATTTTATAATGAAAAATAAACACTAAAAAATGTTTTTAAAATCTAATTTACACCCACCACTCAGACCTCAGACTGCCAGAAAGTAAGAAAGTGCTCAAAAAAACCCCAAAGGATGGGGCACGTCAAAGGGCCACAGGTGCCAAGCTGAAAGAGCTCCCAGTGGCCGAAGCCGGGACAATTTGAGGTGACAAACTCTCTGGTATTGGATCATAACCTGAAATCCAAAGGAAATATCCAAGAATTCATACTATATAACCAAGTGGTTGAAGAAATCAATAAACGAGGGAGAAGGGGAAGAGAAAATGCTTCTTTACAGGGGAATTCCAAGAACTTTACACAGATGCTGCCCCCACCCCGCCCAGGAGGTGTAGCTCACCCCCTCCCCTGACACACGCACACTTCGAGCACAGTGAGCTGTGCTCAGTGACTAATTTCGAGAGTATAGTATGGAAGGGGGTAAGTAACTCTATAGTGGAGACGTGTGGCAAGCATCATCTCGGCAAGGTGGTCAGGTCAGCGTCAGCCATGACACGTCCTGTCGATATAATACGAGAAAAATGATACTTCCCCTCTGCACTGTTCCTCCCCGCAAAAGCCATTATCCAGTCTAATCCATGCAAAAGGCCCTACCAGCCCTCCTCAAAACTCATCAAAAACAAGGAGGATCTGAGAAACGGTCACAGCCCAGAGGAGGCGAGGGAGATGTGACGCCTACATGCAGTGTGGAAGTTTCGTTAACCGTCTCACACCAACGTTGGTTTCCCACTTTTGATAAATGTGGCGCAGTTGTGTAAGACAGTCATGTCTAGTTAGGGGAGACTAGGTGCGGGGTAATTGGGAACACACTGTACTATCTTTGTAACTTTTCTGTGCGTATTAAACTATTATAAAATAAAAAAGTTTATTCGCAAAAAAATGAAAAATGCCACCGTCAATAAAAATACCTATCAGCAAGTATCTTTGTATATTTGAAAAATAAATTGCTCTTAATCCTTTAAATCATATTTAATCATGTTGTTATAAACACTATGAATTAGAATCAGTTCTTCCGGCCCACAGTGTGAAGCTTACCTACTTAATAGTGCTCCTTCACCCTTTGCCATAGAGCTGCCTCGGGCATGCCCCTGACATCATGGCTTTGTCTTAACTTCTGCCGGACATTTGACCGAGACTCTGATGCAGCCAGGGGCCTCATCCTCTGCTTTGTGTCTGAGCTGCCCGGGGCTCCCGGATGCTAGAATTAAGGCTGGATGGATTTTTCCTGGACAGCCAGTGATCCTCTAGATAGTTTGACTTTCAGTCCATCCGGCCTCGGTAAGGATAAGAGCTCATCTCGTTAAGGATTTTAGACCGTGTCCTAAAGGCAATAGGAAGCTTTTAAGTAAGAGAGATGCATAATCAGCAGAGTGGGAAATGGATGAGAAGTGGGTGGAGACTGACTTCAGGAGTAAATATTATAGTGCACAGGCAAGAGATATGGTCGCTGAGGCTAGGGTGCCGCCACTAAGGGTGGGGAAGTCTGATATCATGACAGTCACAAGGACAATAATAAACATTTATAAAATCCTGTGGAATTTACATTGCACATGGCTTTACAGTCCTTCAATGAATGTTTACAGCTCTGGGTAGAATGTCCATTTTGCAAATGGGAAAAACGAGTCATAAAAAATGGAATTGTTCCAGGCTGAGCAGCACAATTTTAACCCAAGCATTTCGATTCCAAGTGCAATGTGCTCTCCAAAGCCTGACTGCGAGATTAAGTGGGGATGTGTGTTAACAGTTTGGCTTTTGACACTTTGGGTTCATGGTTTTCAAGATAACTATACTCACCAGCTTAAAAATATAGATTCCTAGGCCCCACCCTCAGGCAGTCCGACTCAGTTGTTTTTTGGGGGGTGAGGGGGGTGGGGGCTGGAGCTCTGTAGCCTTTGGGTGACGCATGGGAAGGGGCTTGTGGACCCCTCTGTGAAAACTGGGACTGCCGTGGGTCTCCTCTTGCTGACCTGGTTCTCGTGCCCAAGCAACACTGAACCGGGCGGTTGTTTTCTAAGTACAGGTCACGATGCTTTCGAAGGGACAGAGAGATCTTTTCGAAGTATCGTTTGTGACATCGTCTTTTCCAATCTGGACAGCATCGTGTTGCAACTGTCTTTGCTGTTTGATAACTACCTGGCCCTTTTGCTCCTGGCCCGTCTCAAGCCTCTCCTGTGGTCACTGTTCCCGTGTCCTAGGCCCTTCTTCCTGTGACTTCCCAGTAGCAGGCGTCTAAGCCACAGGGCTGGCTGTGGGCTCCGGGCCTCCCTGACCTGAGCCCAGCAGCACCTGCCACCCAGTCATGACTTCGTAGCAGAGACCTCAGAGCGTGAGACAGAGCATGCCCATTTGTAGCTACAGGGAGAGGGGGCTGGGAGAGGCTGGTTTGCTATTTTCCCATCTTCAAGCCTCCAGCCAAACTGCAGGCTATGACCTCAGCGCACTTGCCATTCTTCCTTTAAGAAAGTAATTCAGGTGTCCATAATGACTCCTTGTCTTATTGGCCCAAATAACAGATTTTCTTTCTATTTTGTTTAGCTTTCTGGTGCATCTAAAATTAGATGTACTTCTTTATGTAACTGCTTTTTGTTACTACTCTGTTTGAAGGTCACTTAAGGCATGTGGCTCACTATGAATTTTATCTACTTTTCAATCACTACATGAAAATAAATGCCTGTGCACTCGGAACTCAAGTTACAAAAGAGAGGCCTCGGCTGATGTGGCTTAGGTGCTTTGAAGAGCAAAACCTGTCATGTTTTACTCCCACACGGGTGGCTGCCGCCGCCACGGGCCCACCGTCCCCACGCCGCCCATGAGAATGCTTTCCTGGAAGTCGAGGAGATGGGGGACCGAGAGAAAACTGTTCTCCCCACCTGGGGATGGCGTCTCAGCCCCTCCCAGAGGCATGGCCTCAGCAGGAGGGTTGGAGGGGCATACTTCCATGTCACTACTCAAAGGAGCCCCGGGCTGCCACACGTGGCATCTGCCAGCCCCGCGGGGTGTCCCTGTCTGCACCCAGCTGCGTGGTCTTGGAGGGGGCAGGGCGTGGATGTTTGCTGAGAGCCTGCTATGGACCCGGCACCGCAGAGCTGCTCTGATCAGTTACCAGCATCTCTGTCTTTCCTCCTTCAGGTTCTGCTCTCTACCCGTGGCTGCCTGGGAGATGGGTGCTCTCTCGGACCCCTCTCCCCCACAAACTGGGCTTGCCAGGGTTCCCTGAGGGGCTCCCAAGGGTTACGACGCCTGGAGACACCTAGAAACTCCTTTGGCAGGACACAACTGACCGGAACAGCTCACAGACTGGTCCCCTGCTCCCAACCTCAGATTTCTTTAAGAACTGACCCCGCAGCAAGCCCCTCAGGGGCAGAAATGTGTCAGCTCTTTCTCAGGCCCTCCTCCCCTCACAGGGCAGGCCCCAGGGACCTCATTCTGGCATTTCCCTCCAAGGGGTGGTCATGGGTCTGTATCCTCAGTGTCCTTACAGAAGTATGACCAGGTGACGCCAACAAACCTTGGTTGCTCTGGGGCAACGTGGCAACTGTGGACCCTTGCGCATCCCGCCTGGTTCTGCGCGTGGGGTCGAGGAGCAGCCCCCTGCATAGTCACCACCCCCGGACACCCCCAGCCCGATGTGGGGAGCCTCGGCCCGCCCTCCGCACAGGCTGCTCCCTCTGCTCTCCTCACTTTCTGTTCAGGGGGTCGGGGACAAGGGGGGATTCTCCGGCACTGGACCGAGCTGGCTTCTGAGGAGGACGGCCTGGCATCTGCAACACGACTGCTCCGGGTTGGGGAACTGGGGTCTCGCCTTCGGGGTGCACGATCAGAGACACGGGGAGGTGGCGTTGTTAGGGCTTCCGCACAGAGGGACATTCACCACAGCAAGTGGCTTCAGGGTTGGGGCCTGTCTGGAACCTCAGGGTGGGAGCAGGACCCCTTGCAGCCCCCCCGGGGGCGGGTTCGATGAGAAGTTCCAGCTTCGCGGAGAGGGAGTATTCTGGTGAGGAGCAGTCAGTGTGGTTTGGGGCCGGGTTCCGGGGCCAGTAGCGGTCGAGAGTGCCAAACAGAAGTGGAGCAGGCTCCCAGTCGGAGGCCAGACCTGGCCCGCAGCGTGAGTGTAGACAGAAATGCTGCCTGCAGCGCGCCCCGGCCGCCAGCGGCCTCTCCCCAGGCGCCCGGATGCCCAGCTTAGGGCGGCGAGACCGACGGGCGCCCCTTCCCGCTGATGGCCACGCGTCCAGACCACGAACCAATAGGCTTGTGTCGGATCCGCTCGGCTGCCTAGCGGGACAGTAGTGTGCAGACGTCTGGGGCGGCGAGGTTGCCTTTACTCTCCTCTCCCCACAGGTGATTTTCGGGGAACGCTGGGGGGGAGCCAGTCCCATAAACTGAAATATGAGGTCTTGCAAAAAGGTTCCTGATAGAGTTTTTAAAATTTATTTTTTATTTGTAAAAATTTTTTAAGCAAGGCAACCCTTGATTGACCTCACAGATTGCAAGGACCTTGTCAGTTTATAATCCTCTTTTTAAGTTTTTTTATTTTTTATGCCTACAGCATAGGTTTTTTTTTTAATCTCTGACACACAAAGAGACTAAGGATGATGGATGGATAGATATGTACATCCAGACACATACAGAGACATGCACAGATCAGATAGGTCTTATATATATGGAGTAGATGAATTCCTAAGTGTCTCTATTTAAATTCAGTTCTTGAAAATAATCCCTACTTGAAATTTATCAAGATAACATCTCTCAATGGCTCTGTGTGCTCTCTTTAATTAAATAATGGAACGTATGCAGCCTAACTTTTTTTTCCCTTTTCTATTTTATTACTGGGAAGCTCAGAGCTAAACTTCATACTTAATTTCATTACTTCCTTAGTTCAAATCTTCTGATGTTATTGTTTTTTTCTTTCAACCCGTTTTGTTACTTGACTTCTGTATGTAGGTCCTAATGTAATAATTTTATAGATATTTATCACAAGCAATTTTCCATGATTTTAGAAGTGAATAATGATTCGTAATAATTTAATAAATAAGTCGAATTTCCTAGAATCTTAAAAATATGTACCAGAGAAGTTTGCCAATTGATGGATTATTAAGTTCTGGAAAAGCAGAATTCTATTTAATAAGCAATAGCCTATTATAGAACCCACGTGAATAGAGTTTTGATTGTAAAGTTCAGCCTCTGCCATTGAGTGCGAAAGTCCGTGTGCTCCTGTGGGGAGGGGATTAATCAGAAGCACCTGTGGCAGGAGGGAGCTGCTGGTCCCCAACCAACTATGGGCCTGCTTTGCCAGCATTGCTCACTTCGCACCTCCTGGCTCAGCCATATTTACAAACACACCTAGGAATGTTGGCCAGATCGGAAGATGCTTTTGTGGTCCTTTATCTGACCCACTAGGTCAACGCGGCGCCGTGGCTCACAGACATCAGGGAAGAGAAAGGCCTGCAGTGTCACCGGGTCCATTCCTCAGGGTGGCAGGGGGGAGGGGAATGAGAAGCAACCTGACCTGCCCCTTCTTCCTCTGGGGAGAAGCGTGTGGCAGAAACTCCTCTTTACACCCAGAGCGAGCCATGGCGCTGGCCACCTGCGGGATACCCGATTTAGGCTCTCATTCTGGCATCTCTCCTTTACTCATCTTCATCCTCACCGCAGTTCTGGAGATGATTTGCTGAGGCAGGAATGCGTGTTCAGAAAGCTTTCATCGCGTCCACAAATGGATTGTGGAGCCGGCAGCTCACGTGCGCCCCGGCTTGGCGGCCACTGGTCCAGGGTGCAAGCTGAAGCCCTGCTCTTCTCGGGAGGGGCTGGCGTCTGGGAGGTTGCGCTGGCCCTCTGTGTGATGGAGCGAGTGTGGGGGGCAGGACTGCCCCCAGGAGACGGGGAGGATGAGCACCCTCTCGCCCAGGTCTCCAGGCAAGTGGCCTGTGGTGCGGAGGGAAGGCTCTAGATGCCGATCCCCTCGCGGTGGAGGACAGACGGGTGTGAGGCTTCTCCCCCACGAAGCAGCTGCCCGAGCCTGGAACGCTTGTTCTCAGGCCTCATTTCACAGGTCAGAGGGCAAGTCCTGGAGACAACTCGGGATTGTCTCAGAATAAGTAGAGGACCGACACGGGGAAAAGGATTCGACTGACTCTGTGTAACTTTCGAAGGGCAGAGCTAAGACCTGTGAACACAGGCTAGAAGGAAACAGAATTGAGTTCGAAATAAGGAATCCTTTTCTATCCCTTAGAGCTGTTCAAAAGCGGATTGAGTTCATCCACAGATGGAAGGATAAAGAAAATGTGGTCTATGCATTCAATGGCATATCATTTAGCCTTAAAAAAAAAGGGAAACACTGACATAAGCTACAATGTGGATAAACATGAAGGACGTTACACCGAGTAAGATAAGCGAGCCGCAGATACTGTATGATTCCACTTACGTGAGGTGTCTGGAGTAACCAAATTCATAGAGACCGAGAGTAGCAGGGGATAGTCAGGGGCTGGGGGGCTTGGGGAATGGGTAGTTATCGCCCAGTGGCCACAGGGTTTCCGTGAGTGGATGGTGCTGATGTTTACACGACAGTGTGACTACTTAATATCACCGAACCGTACACTCAAAATGGTTCAAAGGGAAAATCTTGTTGGGTATATTTTATCACAATAAAAACACTTAAGTAAATAGCGCTGGAGATAAAGGGCCCTGTGGCCGTGGAGGACAAATGGCTCTTAGCCGGATCACCACGTTGGCACGAACACACCTCTTTGGTAGTTGTCTTCCGTTTAGTTTTAGAGACACAGGAACAGAAGCCACAATCCTACGTGGGAAGGAAGAGTCTCATTGCTCAGTTTAAAGACAACTGGAAGATAGAGGCAGAAGCACAAGTTCCCATAGGAAAGGAACGTCGTCTGCCTCCTCCGGCCTGAATGTGACAGGGGCAGGCGTGGC
This sequence comes from Pteropus medius, assembly GCF_902729225.1. Taxonomy (NCBI): domain Eukaryota; kingdom Metazoa; phylum Chordata; class Mammalia; order Chiroptera; family Pteropodidae; genus Pteropus; species Pteropus medius. The sequence goes on along the minus strand of NW_024347788.1, from coordinate 9,399,352 downwards.
TTCTCACGAGCTGTCGCGAGGTAGCGCAGGACCGAGAGGCCCGTGATGCTGGAGAAAGATTGTCCCTAGAGAGTCCAGGTTCTGGTTTTGTGGGTATTCATCATCTTGGAGCCTCACTTTCTGTATCCGTAGGATGGGACTACAGCCTTCTTTGCAGAAATAGAGAAGTCATCTGTGTCTACAAAAGCACCTACTGCATAGCGATCACCCACACAAGTGTTTGCTATCATCCATCTCCCACGATATGCATTTTTTTTTTACTTTCTTACTTTTAAAACATATTTTACCATGATTTGTCTGTCAGCAATGTGGTACCTGCCAGATTCATCTTAGCAACCAGGAAATGGGGTTGACTCTGCAAAAGACATCATCCGTGCTCTGCGTTGACATGTTGATGTAACCCCGCACTATTTCGGGCATTCTGGAGTGTGTTACAGAAGGAAGCGTGATGTCTTCTTGTTCTGGTTTCATCGGGAGCCCCGTAAGGCTATCAGTAGCAGAGCTGAGACTCAGCTTCTTGACCCAGGACCCCTGGCACAACTGTGTGGCCTGCTAAAGTTTCTTCCGGTTCTCTCCTAATGGTCTTCATCAGAGACCCATGTGGGAGGGGTCCAGGCACTGCCTCACCAGCATTCTGCACATTTGCCAAAGGACAACTTGAAACAGGGGGTCAAAGGCAATCAGGGCAGATGAGGGTAGTGATGCTTTTTTTCTAACCAAACCATCATCCGTTTGATGCCTGTACATACCTGCCTGTACATACCTGCCTGTCGTTACCCAGGGCTTGAACTGATAACCCGGTAGAACACAGTGAAACTTCCACAAGGACGTGATGAATAGAAACACTGAACTGTGCGTCCACCATTCCTTGTCAACAGAACTCTGGGTCCGTGGAGGAACATGACAACACTCAGCAAGGAAGATTTGGGAGTGTGTTCGAGCCAGCGTGAAGTACCTTCACCCATTTCCCCACTGAGGTACGTGTGGGGAACACCTGAAAGTGACAAGAGCCCACAGGTTAGGGCTGTCCAGCCTTGGCCTGTCAGTGTTCCAGGCTTGGGTTCTGCCTGCTCCCCACTCTGCCTGCTGCCTCTCGGGTGGGGAGAGCAGGGAGAGGGGTGCTACACTGTAAGCCACTGATTGTCTTGACATGTGACTCACCATTTTCCTTGTGTTTCCCCCCTGCCCATCTTGGTGTTTGATATAGAAGTTTGCTTAAACCCATTGGTGACAGAAACCCAATTCAAACTAACTTAAGCAAAAATGGGAAAATGTAGGCTCTTGGGAAATCTAAGGGTGAATCTAGGTAGCTGAGTCCAGGAGCCCAAATCATGCCATCATGATAATATTTTTCACTCTCTTTTTTTCTCTATATTTCTTGGGTTGCCTTTATTCTCACTCCCTACTTTGTGGTACTGATGGCCACCAAGAGCTTTGTACCGTCTTCACAGTCGGCAGAAACACTAAGCGTAGAGGCAGCCTCTTTTTGAAATCGGTCCATTGTCAGATGATGTTCTATAGGCTGATGAAACACTAAAAATAAGATTTAGTATCTGCCTTCAAGCTTCTTATAATGAATGGGTTAAGCCTATAAGGTAACTGGAGTTTGACTGGTTTGTAAGAAGGAAGAAAAGATAATTTTAAAACACGATGTGTCTGTATATGAGGTCTCTAGAAAGGAATCAAAGGGTCAGGAAGCTAATCGAATGCCACCGAATGCCTACCATCAAGAAATAGGGGTTCCAGGACATGGGACAGAAAAAGGAAAGGAAAGTCTTGCGACTTTGATTAGGATTCTGAGGGTCACCACCTTTTATGTACCATTTCCAGCAACTGTAGTCAGTACTGGACTCCAGATAATCATGATATATGGCAATCTAAACATGAAAACTCTGATCGCCACACAAAGTGTGTGCACATGACCCGGTAAGACTCCATCCTGAGAAATCCAGAGTTCGACTCTGCATTCCTTTAGGCGTCTGACAGGTGTCAGGAAAAGGAACCTGCTAATAATGTGACCAAAGAGAAGGTTCCAGTATGTCTTATTTAATAGTTACTTAATAATAATAATTATTAAAACACCTTCAAACTTGGTAAGGAACTCTAGAATCACTAGGAAACGTTGTAGAAAAAGCGTTTTTCTAACAATACACATTCATTGTAGAGGATCGAAAGACTTGTGCTTCTGGCCAAGGAGGAGTAATAGGAAGTAGATTTACACTCCTGCCTTAAATATCTAGAAAACTGGACAAAATGTATGAAATGATAGTTTTCAGATATTTCAGCATAGAACCATGACCCTGTGAGGAAGGGGTGGGGGGAGGAAGAGGTCAGCCTACAACTGCTCCAGCTCGCTGCCTGGAGGCAATTTCCAGACTGCAGTGCTGGGGGCGGGGGGCACAGAACAGAGCTCAAAGGTCTTGTTGCAATGAGGAGCTAGATCCAAGTGCAGGGAGGTCATGGCCGCTGGCACTTATGGGTCAGGGTATTGAAGGGGGGCTTCAGAGAGGGAGCGAGTACCAGAGATATGCAGTGGGGTGACTCTGAGCACTGATCTACATACACATGACAGGAACGTATCTGAGGAGAAAGAATCAGCCACAAGCAGCTGAGCATTTCACAAGACTCACACAGGGCTAGGAGGCATTTGTGTTCCCGCTCTCCAGAGGAGAAAGAACTCCCAGTGGAGTCTTCAGAAAGAGGACCCTCCTTATTTAGCCCCATCTTAGTAGCGGGACTAAAGAAGGCCAGAACTAAAGGCTGCTCCAGACTCATCATAAGAAGCTTAAAATCAAGCCTTGAAAGGGTCTGACTGATTTCAGGTAGCTTAACCCAGTGCCATAATAAAGCTCAATACTATTTAGAGGACTATAACACAATCCAGCAAACAACAACATAGAATTACAATGTCAGGCATTTAGTCAAAAATAACCAGGCGTGCAAAGAAGCAGGAAAATACTACTCTTAACCCAGAAAAAAAACCATCAATAGAAACTGACCCAGAAATTATGAAAATGATGAATTTGCAAATAAAAACATTAAAACGGCTATTTTAAGTGTACTGTCCATGTACAAGAAAATAAAGGAAAACGTAAACATGATGAGAAGATAAATCGATAATATAAAAAGATTGACATGGGACGTATAAAGATGAAAAATACAATATCTGAAATGAAAAATGCTGGGTGGGATTAATAGTTAGTCAGACGCTGAAGAAGAAAAAATGAGTGAAGCCGAAGACAACAATATAAACTATCTGCAGTGAAGCACAGAGAGACAACGGACTGAAAAATTAACTGAGCATCAGTGACTTGTGGACTATACTGTATAACCTAAGTGGAGCACCTACGCATAATTACACTGCAAAGAAAATGGGGTGGGGGTGGGGGAGAACATATTCGAAGAAATAAAGATGTTCTAACTTTGATAAAAACTATTACCTGAAAGATTCAAGGAGCTCAACAAACACCCAGCAGAATAAACATTAAGAAAACCATGCCAAGAAACAAGATAATTAAGTTGTTAAAAATGGCTGGTAAAAAGAAAAACTTCATATGAAAAGGGACATGTTACATACCTGGAAACAACAGTTACAGTGACAGCAGACATCTTGTCAGAAATGCATAATCCAGACGATAATGAAGTAACATCTTTAACATGATTCATTCCATATATCGAAGGAAAATGCATGAAAATAACACAGAGACGAGTAGAAGGAAATGAATCTTATACTGTCATAAGATTGTTATATTAAAGCAGGATCATAAGTTAAAAAGTATAACGTGTACCCTATAGGGGACTAAAATTTATGACACGGACCAAGCTCTGACCAAACGAACTTCGAAGTGCTTTTTAAAAATGATTTTACTGTTCTCCAGTTTGTATCTTTCATTCTGGCTTTAATTAGTTATAATGATATTTATAATTTCAAAATTTAACCTATCTGTGTAGTTCAACATCTGCTCCTCTTTTGTGACACATTGCCAAGAAGCAGCAAAGGAAGTATTTTCAGCATCATGCTGGTCTCACCAAGCTAAATTTGGTATGTTGGAATTTGTTGATGAGGATAAACTATGTGAGAATTCTTGCGCTTGAAGTAATGCTGGCTTTGGGCCATTTCTATTTAAATGACGGGTTTGGAAGACATTGTGTTTATAAAATGATTCTGCCATTTACAAACTGTACTACCTTCTGTTTGGGGAAATATGTAAGGTCTCTGTGACTTGGAGATCCCGTACATTGCACGCAGCAAAAGAAAGAACATAGGCTTCTCTGGTGCCCTTCCTTATTCATTGAGGAATAAACGAGACTCTTGGAACCCACAATGGAAAACTTGCTTACTTAATAACTAACCCTTCTTGTCAGATGAGTAGAAAATAATACTGACCTCATTGATTTTTTTTTTTTTTTTTTTGCCACCAATGCATCTCCCTATCCAGTGTGGGTCACATTTGGAACTATGAGCTTTAAACAAGGTCTGTTACTTAGGGGCTGGATAATGAGACAGAGGTATAACAGGTTAAGTGGCCCTGGATAGCTTAGAGAAGTCAGGTATACAGTTAATCAGTACATTTGGCTAGAGGCCCAGGCAGCCCAGCTTAGTGGTAAAGAACAAGTAGGGAATTCAAGAGATCCAGAGAATGTCCCAGTTCTGTCACTGGCTCGACCTCAGGCCACATAACCTCCCTGGACCTTTCTACTTGACACCAGAGTAGTATTTCCCTCCGTACAGTGCCTGCCACTGGTGGTGTGCCAGATTTCCTTCTTCTTAACAAATGCTAGTGTATTTTAGAAACTATTAGGAAATCCGATGAGAGCCAACCATAATTTTTTGACTATTATTGATTAGGAAGAGTTAAACTAGAAAAATCGAGTCAATATAAAGACAAATACTATGTAAATGGTCTAAAAAATACCAAGATAGAGAAAAAAAACTAAAAAGATTTCCAGCTTAAAATGGTGGGTTGAGAGATGTTTGTTTCAAGGCATACACGATAAGGCATAACTTGCCCATAACAGTACAAATAAAATGAGAAATCTCATGGCGGCAAAATGATAGATGTCAGGTGGACATGGGGAAACGAACTGATGAGCAGACTCAAGAAAGCCGAAGAGCCAGCGGTGCGTGAAGGTGAGAGGCAACTTGATCTGCACCTCAGAACCTCGGAAAGGCTTAGAAATCTGCAGCATCTGTTGCTTCTGGAAGCAAAGGTTCGAAACAAAACAACTGTGGTTAAAAGTCCCTTTAGGAGGAAGAAGGCGTCCTCCGTGCCCACACAGCCAGAAATCTGCCCCTCTTCCCCGACCTGGGCCGAAGACTCCAGAAGAGAATTCTTCATGAAAATGAATCCGTTGGGATACCAAGGGCATGAGTGCTGAGGGAGGATTTATGTAACTATGGGAAAGTTTGGGAATATATTAGTGAAAAGTGTCTAAAAAATCTTATCAAACCATAGTACTATTAACTCTGCAAAAAAAACCCCAAAAAACAAAAACAAACAAAAAAAAAACAACCCCACACACTAATAATTACAGAAAAGGAAAAGTCATCACAGTTCACTAGGTGTCTTAGATGTCAACTGTGGTTTCATTTCATCATTAAAGTAATGTCAACTGAATATCGATTTTACCCAACTGTCTATATTGGAAGGATGGTGAAGGACGGGAAGTAGAAATGGGAGCTGAGTAAGGACTACTGAAATTAAGCTTAATCTCGATATTTCATAGTAGGAAGTCAACAGATAATGCTAAAATAAAAAATCAAGTAGAAATATTAGGAGTTGCTTTTAAAGATAAAGAATTGGAGATAAATAGGAAAATAATAATTTAGAAGCACTGGCAGAGGTAACTTCAAGGCTGGAGAAGGGCTTTATTTTTTGTAGCAAGTGTTGTAGAACGATTTGACTTTTAACTACATGCACTATGATTTTGCTACAATTTATAAAATTCTATTTAAAAAGTCATGAAGGTATTCTGCAAACGACGGAACTTTGGAAAATACTAGCCTGAAGACTTTAAAAGACAGTCTGTGAACTGATCTTAAAAAAAATGAATTAGCAATCTCTGTTTCTATTTGTTTGGCATCATAATACCCGGATGGCTTAAATTATTATTTAAATTACAGTGAATTATTTTGAGGAATGATGGTCTAGAGGATTATAGCATGGGGACATTATAGGGTTTCATAAATCAGGTTTGGAAGACACCAGAGACACTTGAAAAATTCCAAGTACTCATTTGTAAAGGTATACACCCCCCCACACCCCCTCCACACACGCATACATACATACATACATACATACACACACACATATAAGTTTTTGCTTAGGAAATAGGCATTTCTGGAATGGCTGGGACCAGGATGCACATACCACAGCTGCAAAGCTTTACTAGCTCAATTTCACAATACTCGTTCAATTGAAAATACAAGAGGGACGGGTAGGCATCTATCATTAAATGAAGTAAAGCATGTAAAACATCAGGTACTGAATGAATCTTTGCTACCTTCTCTCTCGCCCACCCCCATGGGAAAGGAGATTAACTGGCAATCACTCAAATTGTGACAAATCTTTTCTTGGGTTCCCAGAACCCGGGACCAGAGTGATGGTTGGCCAGTGAGGAGCTTCTTTTATAAAGCAGAGTCTGATGGCTAGAAGAATCTAGAATTATATCAGAAAAAGTGAAAAATTAATGGGAAACGACTAGATTTTATACCCAGTGGTTTAGAACATTCCAGAGCCAAGAGAAGTTCTTTGTAATAATTGGGGCCAGCTGTGCCTGAGCAACTCAGGCCAAGCCAGATGCCAAACCCCAACTCAAACTCTTACAGGAAGATCTTCCTCACAAGCCTCCAAACATCCTGTAAAAAATCAGAAGAAGGTTAATTATGTTATCCTTTTTATTCTGTCAAAATGTTTTTTCTCCTGACTACTGGTAACCTGTCTGGTTTTCATTGGCGCTTCCTACCTGAAGATAATGCTACTGATGCCATTATATTGTGCGTACATGGAAGAATTCTTAAAAAAAAAAAAAAAAGCCTTTATTAACAACTTTCCATTCTGCTGGAATTTGTTCTTGGAAAACTGCCCTTACCCATAAGCCACACCAACTCGCCCATAAGTCACATATTTGTTGGCCAATAAAAACGAACTGCCCCGACATCTCTCTGAATTGGAAAAGAACCGAGTGGCTGGAGGTAGGAGAGAAAAATGGAGGACCTTTACTACTTTCTCTGTTGTGACTTTTGAATCGAAATAAAAAGATGTATGAGAATTTCCTCTTCTAAAAAGAAAGTACTTAAAACTTTTTTTTTTTCAGTAGATGGCTATATTTGTTTGCTGCCTGGCTTACCTCAGCTGCAGAAATTCTCACAGACGCAAACTGAACTTTAGAGAGTGGAAACTACTTTTCCTCCAGGCCATTTATTACGCTCTTTTTGTCGAATTGTAGATCTCTTGAACCATATTAAATTGCAGGTCCTTTCATCTCATGTTTCTCTTCCTGCCACTTCAGAATTAATTTTTTTTTAAGCTACAGCTGAGAGAGACTCCCAGGAAAGCCACATGGCATCTTGCTTCGGTGGCGTTAAGTAAGCCGAGCCGTAAGCGCTGCTGGGGTCTGCCTGGTTCCGGGGCTCCTCACTGGAAGGAGCCGGCCTGCTCCTTTTCCCAGCTCTGCTTCCACCGGCCACTTTGTCGCAGCTGTAAAGGAGGCGGAGCAAGACCACGGCTTTACTGCCGTTTGCCACGGTGACTAACTTGGGGCTAAATGTAGAACTCCCTGCATTCCTGAGGTTGACTCACTTCCATCCAAAACTCTTGGGCTGGGGTTGGAACTCAGCTCAGGTTTGCCAGGGGCCGCTCCTGGGAGCTGGCCTGGGATGGTCTTGGCTGGACCAGCCCAAGGTTGTTCTTCATCTTGGGGACTTGAACCTAGCTTTTTGGGGCAAGTTGATTTAAAAAAAAAAAAAAGACTTAGATAGCTTGAGAAGGGAAAGAGAATTCAGAGAAGAATATTCTGGATGACTCTTAGACTCATCTGGGTTCCTTGGCCAGCAGAAACTTCACCTGTCCCAATGTCAAAGGCACAGCAGGAAACAGGCCGCCTTCCCGAAGTGCAGGGAGCTCACACTTGATTTGATTTCCTAGATTCTCTCGGTTTCTGCAGCAAGATTGGTTTAGAGATGCAATGATATTTTTCTTACAGGCATTTTAGCCTTTTTACTGAATAATTCAACCATGTGAAATGGAGCTTGTACCACTGACCCCTAGCTGTCCCCTATTTGGGGGAAACATACTAATTTTATAGATGACGGGTCTCCAGAATGAAGTATTTGTACCTGATGTACACATAAGGCAGTCTTTTGGAGCAGAGTAAGAAAGTATTTGAGCTTAGATTTAGTTTCGTCTAAAACACAAATTAAGTTTACTAGTATTTAATAAATAGATTGACACTGATCTTTCCTCTTAGCTCACATGTCAGAAGGTTGAGTGCTCTGGATGATGGAGGAGAAAATCTGAGGAAATCCCATCATTTGGAGAGATTAATAGCATCACCGTAATTATTCATTTTTAGTATAGCAGGACGCACAGCACTTTATGTGTGACAGCTTGCATGGGTTTACAGATTTTATAATCTAGTTTGGATAAAACTAATCCTGATAAAACTGGGCTAATGGCATGAGAATATTTCTCGAATAGAATCACAGAGTAAAGCGAATAACAAAATTCAAGTGTAAGTAAACAACAAGAATATGGTAGAGCAGACACCTCGTACTCATCTGTCACATGTGGTCAAAGTAAGGACAATCTAACTTATCACATGGTCTCCACTAAAAATTCTCGTGAGAGCGGAGTTGTGCTTATTTTATCTTTATCTCATCCTTCTGAAATTTCTATTTTTGTAAATATTTTTTAACCGATGTAACGTGTTAATGGAGTTTTATATGTCTATAACTTCATGAATAAATAAACACTGCATGAGTGAGCATGCTCGAACATTTCGTTATTGATGGCATACGCAATCAAAACAAAAAGAAAGGCAAAAGAATAATCGATTATTTCTCCGAATTCACCAAAAAAGTGAGTGAGAGCCAGAAACAAGTTCTGTCCTTCCGTGGTCCCAATCACATCAGGCTCCCACCTCTTAGGGTCTCTACGACCCTGTAAACGACCACCTTTAAAAATATTCTTTCTAATATGATGCAGGAATGAAATCTGCGAGGCAGTAAAAGGCTACATATAGCATCATCCACTTACATGACATTCTCAAGAAGGTAGAACTATGAAGACAGTTGCTAGGGGTTGGGGACAGGAGAGGAGTCGACGACAAAGGGGCGGCATGAAGGACCCTGGGGTGGTGGTGGATGGAATTGTCCTGTGTGTTGTATGGTGGCATATACGTGACTCGATTGTCAAAATCCAGAGAACTGTATAGTTCGAAAAATGAATTTTACTGTTTGCAAGTAAAAAAAATCAACCAGGTTCCCAGACGCTTGAGATGGAACGCAGACCGTGGCAAGGGAATCTAGCAGTATTAACAGTGAATGACATAAGCACGTTTAGGGGCGAGGGGGGGAAAGGAGGCAACGTAAGTGATTTTGGAAAATAGAGTTTCGAGTGGATACTTTAAGACTCAAGACAAAAAAGACTGTGCACAAACATTATACTATACTTTAGTGAGTAAAGTGGGTTTGGGTTAGCAGTTTTGAAACTACTTTGCCTGTACGCCAGGGTTGAACAAAGAAGTAAATATACTGCGGACAATGAGAGCCGGGTGCCTTGCTGGTGGAATGCTGGAACACGCCTTGTGGAGCTGGACTAGACCAGAGGTGTCAGCGTGAACGCACACGTGTTTGTGCGTGTTCAATATATCTTTGGACAGATCAGGGCTTCTCAGCTTTGGCACTAGCGACACTATCCTGAGCTGAGTGACTCTGTTGCTTTGGCCTGTCCTGTGCCCTGCAGGATGCTTAGACGCATCCGTCGTCTTCGCCCACTAGATCCTCCCCCGGAGTTGTGACATTCCAGAAAGTCTCCAGAATTTGCCAAATATCCCCAGGTTGAGAATCACTGAGAGAGATACACACAGAAGTAAATATCGACGTGAGTGTTTGCGTGGCTTAGTATTTATACGTTATTTCCTAGCTCTGTGCACTGGGGGCCTAGAAACAGTGACCCCCGAGTAAGAAACGACCTTGCCTACCACCCAGATGTTGGTTCTCAACGCCGCTCTCCAGTAAAAGAAACGAGGGCTCCTTCGAGACGTGGCTGATTGCAGGGCTGGGCGGGGGAAGCATGAGACCAGCCCGCAGCATCTCGCGGGGCAACCGCAGCACCACGAAGCTCTGCAGAAGCAAGAAAATGAAGGCCCTTCTGAGAGCCGGAGCTGGGACGGTTCGGGCAACGAGAGAAATAGCAGTAATATCGGATGATAATGCAAAGAACAAAAATTAATATCCACGAGTCCCCAGTGTTACAGATGAATCAATGAAAAAGATAGGACAACTCTTCCTTCCAGAAGAATTCAAGTTAATAAAGGAACGAAGGCAACCCTGGGGTCGTTGGGACACCGCAGTAATTACTGTGACAGCTGAGAACTGCCTATGAATATCAAACTTGGTGGGTGACGGTTTAAGGGGAAAGAGGACAGTAGAGAAACCTGGTGGATATCGCCTTAACCAGATAATCGGTGTTGACGTCACTGGTCACTGAGACATGCTGCTCTGTTCTCCCTGATGGAATGTAGTGAGAAGGACACCTCACCTCTGAGGATTCCTCCCCCAGATCTATGACCTCAAGCCACCCAGGACACAGCATCTCACAGAGCCAAACTGAGGGTCCGCCTGGGAGTGTGGGCTGCAGTTCACTGCCCAGTTGCCCCGCATCTGCCCCAGGCTGCTCCGACGGGATTTCACTGTGTTCGATTCACATTCCAGAAGGGACACCTCATCAAGAGCCTTGATTCGAGAAGCGCTCATAAAATGTTCTGAAGGATGACCTTGGTACTCTCTTGTTCTATTTTTCAGGTAAAATCATCTCAGTTTGTCATTTCCCCTAATACGTATCCACCGACTCTCAAACAGTTCCTGCTCAAAACAAGAGCCTGTCGGTCGTTTTTGTGCAAAGTCGGCATGGAGGCCGGAGCCCCAGAGGCCGGAGCCCCAGAGGCCGGCTTTGCCCCGAACGGTCTACACCCCTGAACTGAGCTGCTTCCTTATCAGTGCTTCAGCGTCCTCGTCTGTCAAACAGACGGATCGTGCCAGGTGACCTCCGGGGGCCTTAGAGGCGCCAGCGTTCACGTTCCAGGCTCTGGACCTCTGGATGGACGTGCGTCCTCTCGCCAGGGCTGTGCGGGGCGTTGCGGCCCACAGACTTACAGCACAGGTGCATTGCTCAAACCCTTTTCCTTTTCACTGCTCGCTCGTCCGTCTTCCAAAGCAGAAAGCTAACACCTCGCAGCGCTACAACCTGCTGCAGCATCCGACCGAGTGGCAGGTGCAGGAGGCAACCGAAAGCTGCGTGAAGACAAATGCCCCTCTGTCACGTACAGAGCTGGACGCCCATGGTCCAGCAGCACCAAAAAGGGGCACGATGCACATTCTCTGAACACATAAATTAATGAATAAATGATGTCACCAGCTGAGAGAAAGGCCAATCTGATTAGAGATGAGTGGGTCTGAAATGGACCCTGTGGGCCGGCTCCACAGTTCCCCTCGGGCCCATTCCCTCTGACAGCCCTCTGTCTCCTTCTGGGCAGGTGCTCTGATGGACGAAGTTTCCTGAGGTGCAGTAGGTGAGGAGGAGGTCACTCATCCCCCTCTGAGCTCGGCTGCGACCTTCCGCAGAACGTTCAAGAAAGGCATTTAAATTCATCGCCAAACAGGCTCCTTTGTTTTTCAATTACCGTCAAGAGGTGAACTAACACTGCTGAAAAGATCCAAAAGAAGGTTTTTCTGGGTCTGTTTTAGCAGGTAGATGCTACTCGTTTAAGGCAATGCACTGCGCACTGCGTTAAAACAAAGCTTCACCAGTGCTGGGAAAATTGTTATCATTAGTAGGTTAAGCTAATTTGTCTGTGATTTTGTTTACCTTTTAGTTGGGTTAGTAAGTTCTTTCTTCAAAGACAACACAAAGATAAATTTCAGCCAACTTTAATGGTCACAAATGCCCAAATTCAGTCATTCGAATTCATTTATAATGGGAAAATTATTTGTTAACCTTCACGTGCGACTCTGCCAGAGGCGTCAATCCCCTTCTTTATGGTGTCAGTCATCTTCGCCACCTCCTATTTTACCGTAATCTCTCTGATTTCTGATTCTTTCCTTTTTTCCTGCCGACCTTTCTTCTTGCTTGAGTTTCTAGTTTTCACTCCTCATAACATGTCCCAAGCTTCACTGCTCCTGGTATTTCAAAAATGTCGAGTTTTCCCTCTAACTGCGTGTGCTCCCCGCCAATCAACGCACGAAGGGAAGGATCCACATGTGGTTTGGTTTCCTTTTAACGTTCCTTTGTTTCCTCATCAAAGTAGCACGGGACTGGCCACTCTGAGTCCCATCGAAATGCGCGAGAAGCAAGCAGGATGAGAAAGCAGCTTGACGAGGGTCACTGGGCCAGGCCTGTGTTTCGGGCTACACGGGGTCACCTTTCTGGGCCTCAGTTTCCCTTTGGCGAAAAGAGGCCATCGAAGCCAGCTGGCCTCTGTGTTTCCAGCTCTGACTTTCCAGTGTGTTGTGAGAGGCGGCATTTGGGAATAGTTAGTATGATTTATAAGCCATTTTCGGTCGACCACAAAGGGTCCTATAAATCTTGAGAAACGCAGCTTTCAGGTACCCCTGAGATTCATGTCATCTCCCTTTTTTTTTGGAGCGATTAGGAAATTGTAGCTTAAGAACAGAAAGCCCTCAGTTGTAGTCCTGCAGTCACTGATTAAAAAAAACAAACAAACCAACAACAACTAAGTTACGATTTTCCTTTAAAAAACAAAACTATAAACAGCAAGTTTTGAGGCGAAACAAAAGTAAACAAGAATGAAAAAATGTTTATTAAAATTAAAAATTTTTTCGGTCGCACGCTTGATCCAGAACACAAAAGCCCTCCCTGTTTTTGTTGCTAAGTGGCCTGTGATGTAAAGCTGCTGACAGCATCGGCCGCTCACAATGGCACTGTCCCCCTTTCTTCCCCCCACAGCCCAGCAGACGCTCATTTGTATGTATGGTTTCAGCCTGTCTGCAGTGTCTGGCCAAAGGGACAGATACTAATGGCATGTGTTAACTACTGTCCAACAACTTCCTTTCATTAGCGTGTTTACTAACATTCTTACCCCTGTCCATTGAACCAGCCAGCACGGGGGTACGCTGGTGGCTCCGAGCCCGTGTGCTGTTTTCACTCTGGGCTCACGAGATAAAACAGAGTTTTCCTTTGGGATAATGCAACCCTTTCTGTTTCTCCCTCAGCCGAGTGTTTTCGGAGATGCTCAGAAAATGACACCAAAATAGTACGCTGGGAAGAGATGTCTTGCTGTTGTGGCCCGTCCTCGGAGTGGTTCTAGATATATTTTGGCACCATAACGTGATGGGTGTCCATCTTCTGTCTAGATAGCTCTTCTTTATCATTAGCAAGTGCCAAATAATCTTCATTCTAACCATGGACACCCGGAAGCTTTGAACTAGTTTGTGTATTAGTGAAAGTGTAAACTATTTTTGGAGAAACATCCACCTTCTCGAAATACATCTCTGCTCTAGATGTCTCGATAGCAAGACACAGTTCACTAAAATTTAGGAGGATAGGGGTTTGGAAGTGCTGGGGGCAAAGGGGGAGGGTATGTAAGAAAGCAAGAAAAAAGGTCTGAAAAGCCAAACTAAATAACAAAACAATTAACCATAAAGAACTCTGTCGATTTTTCTATGCCACTGGTTGCACAGGTCTCTTTAAGGTGCCCCGAGGAGGCACCAGAATGACAAAGCAGAAATGACACGGCAAACAAGTGTTTTCCAGCGTTCTCACCCAGTGACGACCTCCAGCAGTCACTGGTCGCAGAATGTCAAGTGCAGGAGAGAGAGCAGAGGGCTGAAGAGGCAGTTTGCAGACCGTTGCTTGTCGGGGGATTGCAGTAGATCCACTTTCAAGGGGGTCAGAAATTTTGTCCTCACCTGATCAAAGAGTAGTGATTTTACCAAAGGAGTTTCATAGTCGTAAGATGTGAGGCTGTTATACCTTCTTTTTAGCCTAAAACTAAAGCAGACCTGAACTTTGTGTTCTTAATCCTATGAGAGGGCCACACTCCTTTCTCTCCTCACCCCTCATGTCCTGGGCACCCGACCCAACCAGCTCTTGAGGATTCATGATCTAAAGCTAAGTCCATGCTTAGCCGCACCCCTGGCATGGGTCTGGTGTCAAGGAGCCCTGGGAAGGAAAGTCCTTGGCAATGGCTGTGGGCGGGCAGATAGTGGGGTGCCACCAGCCATGGGAAGGATGCTTTGGTGAGAGCTATTCACTTAATCAACAAATATTTGTTACCTACAAGCAAAGCTGACGTTCGGCTGTTATGCATCAGTCATGCTATATCAACTAGCTATGAAAATATCAAAAATACTTCTGTACGGATTGATAAAATGTCACTACCCTGAGCCTTTCCTGTGCCCTCTTCTGCCCCAGAGATATCCGTCTCTTCCCCAGCACCCCGTAATTCCCTAAGACCAAGCACCCACGAGATGGCACGTGGCCCCACGGGGGTGTCCAGGCTCTGCTCCAGCCCCAGCGCGTGCACTGTGCAGAAAGGTCAGGGCCACCGACATAGGACAATGACATCGACTCTAACGTCCTGGCAGCGAGCTTATTGGTGATCAGCAGAAGCACGAGATTCTTAGCTCTGTCTTCCAGGGTCACTCAGCCTGGTAGAGAGCCACCATGAAAACAGCTCTGCACTGAGCCCCGAGAAGCTGGAGATGCTTTGGGGAAACTCATCTGCAGACTTGCAAAGTGGCCTTTATCATCCCGCCAGAGTGCAGCAGGCTCTCAGGGGCAGAGTCACATCAGGCAAGCTCCCAAGAGACTACTGGATACGCAGAAGCGACACTTTATTAACTCGCAACCAGAAATAAGAACTGAGCAGAGTGAACATTCGTATCACCTTGACTAACATGCTCTCTCCGGGCGGGAAAGTAAATAGGAAGACAAGTGGTCCCGAGAACGCAGTTGGAACTCTCCGCCTCAAAGGGGGATGTCAGAGGGATGGTTCGGGGTCAAGCGTGTCAGATTTTCTTGGGCTCATGCCTTCTCCTCCTTACGGGGGATGGTCCTGCCAAACGGGTAGGACCGGATGTTCCCGTGAGCCCACCCAGGCCGGCCCCCTGCGGCAAGTCCTGCCCCCTTGACTTCCACTTTCTCTTTCTGCGCAGACACCCCACTTCGGGGACACGTTCTATCTTTAGATTTGTTAATACCACCCACTCGGCTCCAGCCAAACGCTGCTGGTTTCCTGTCTCCGGCTTGGAAGCCCCAGCTCAGGTCTTGCGCTTTGGGTTGGATTGTTATCATTTAACTCATCGGCTCTCAGATTGGGCTACACTTAGGAAGCATCCGAGGAATCTCGAGAAAATATTGATGCCTGGTTCCTGACCCCGTCCCATCCCCCATCTCCCAGAAATGCTGATTTAATCAATACAGGGTGCAGCTGGACATTTTAAAACCTCCCCAAAATATGCCACCAGAATCCAGGGCTCCTGAGGAGTTGAAATTCAAAGAAGAGAGCTCCAAATTCGAGCCGAGTTTGAGACTCACGGATTTAACTCTCTGAGTGGAAGGTGCCTTGGCCTACACCAGCTTGCGGCCATGTCAGAGCTCTGCATCCAGCTTCAGATGTCGAGCGATGTGGACTGGGGTGGGATTTTTTCCAGCTCTCTCCGGAAGATTCCAACGTGCAGCCAGAGTTGAGATTCAATGGTCCAAACATGAATTTTCCCGAGCCGTTGGTATCGGTTCCTCCCTGGACGTGGCGTTGCACAGAGGCAGCGTCAGAGATACACCCAGTGAAGGTCTGTGACACCGAGTGAAGGTCTGTGAGTTTCCCAGAGGCCCAGCAGGGGTCCGGGCGGGCGATTAGCCCCGAGGCACTGGCAGGAAGAAGGCATGGACAGGGTTCACGGAGGGGCTCAAAGCAGGCGTCTTCAGACCCATACAGAACTTATGGTATTTCCCTGCCATGAACATGGGTTGGGGTATAATCTAGGGCCATTCTCTGCCACGTCTTAGAGTAGCTTCAGCACAAGTCACTGGGCTTGTTTGAGGAGTTTGGTCTGCTGCATTTTTTTTTCTACAAGGAATCCAACTTCCTTGTCTTCTTTGAGTAAGTACCCTTTTGGCCTGTCCTACACACCCCTCTGTCTGGGCCACCTGCTTCCTGAAGCACGCCATCTTCAGAGAGGCTGAGCTACACTTCGGTCCATATTCTGCAGTAGCTATGTTTAGCCGAGATGCAAGAGACTGGAGAAACCAGCCTATTATCTTCCTAAATAGGCTAATGATTTTCAATTTTCCTCACAATTCCCTAATTTCCTGTTGTCGTTTCTAACGTTTCCAACGTGCATTAGAATTCATTGGAGCTTTTGGGGCGTTTGTAGTCTTGTCTGATTGCAGGGCATCTGGGAAAGCCATCAACTCCCCTTTGTAAGCAACCTAAAAAAAAAAAAAATGCATTCCTAGGAGAGGAAAAGGCCATGGGCAGGGCCATGGGCCACACCAGGGCCTCCGCCCTTCCTTCTCCTGGGACTGCCGGTCACAGGACTTGGAAGCAAATGACTTTTGAGTATGGATGAGGGGGATAGAGCAGGGCCATCACGTATGGTTGGGCAGATGACACACAGCACAATTCTAGGGGAGTCACTGACAGCATCCTGTGGTCCCGGTGCCTATAGCCACCTTCCCCTCAGCAGTTCTGACAGAAGCTCTGGTCTTTGAGTCTCGGCTCCCCGGTGGCCCCAGGTTCCATCTGCATTTGTGCTTCTGAGACAGGCAGTGCCAGACAAGCTCCTTGTTTTCTCTGGGCTTATCGCTCATTTCCAGGGCTCGGCAGAGCTCCCAAGGTCCATTTCTTTAGGCTCTGAAAGCCCAGCTACCGGCACGAGTGAAACCATTAGGGTACAGTCTCTTCGCTAGAATCAGAGAACATTGGTTTGAAGATTTCACTAGCCAGGTCCGAGGCTGCGCTCCTCTCTCTGGCCAGCTGGTTTACACGGTTCAGATTTGCTGAGCTGTGGGGGCTATTTCCTAGCTTTTTCAAATAAAGATCCAGTATCTCTCAGACAACCGCTATGGGAGAAACCCTCGCTAGAGGGCATCTCTCTAGATCATGCAAAGAGCAGCCATGCTCGGTTCTTTATGATCATGTAAATATCCATTATGCAAAACGGCTCCATAGAACACGCCCTCTGTCCTAAAGCCGACACACGCCAAGCCAGGTTTGTCTTCGGAAACCAGCAGTCTGTGCGCACGCGGGTTTATTTTACTGCATTTGCAAGGCCCTGTGCGCATCATTGCCTCCTAGAGTTCACCTTTAACTGCTCTCAGCGAGATGCTTCCTCAGATCCCCAGGTGCTGCACGGAAGGCTGGACCCCGGTGAGAGAGTCGGACCCTCACGCCGGCGGTAGACGGCTGGCCGCGCCACGCGTAGACCTGTGAGCGACGCTTCTGCTCCTCATCATTGTTCATCACTGAAACTGATCAAGTTTTTTCAGGAGGCCGCTGTGCTAGCACTTTGTTCTTTCCTTTTTTTAAAAAAAATTTATTTATTTTTATTAACATGCCCTTCAAAAACGAACAAACAGAAAAAGACTCTCTCTAATTGCTTGGCGTTACCTCGAAAGGGCCAGAGATTTTCATTTAGAGCCATAGACGTTTGGAGCAAGCAGACACTGTAGGTACCGTCACATCTGACACGGGCACCACGTGTCCACACAGGAGGAAGTGGCGGTGTAAAGTCACACAGCAAGTGTACAGCAGGCAACACCCAGGTGCCCTTGACTATGCCACCCCAAGGACCCCGATGGCCGCCCTGTCACTAAGAACACAACCCTGGTTTCCCCACGCCTCACCTACCTGAAGTTGCACCATAATTTGATTAATTAGCTGAATTTCACTAGTCTGTGCCCACACCAGCTAAGCCAGGACCTCCTCAGTCTTATGTATCCCTTGTGTTTCTGGAAGTCTCCACGTCCTCATGGACAAATCACTCTGCTGTGTCCACAGGCTTCTCTCCCATTAGACACCTGCTGGTGCTGCTGTGTCGTACCACAGCCCTGGGAAGCCGTGGAACCTTCAAGATGTTGGAGTCGCCCCTTAGAAAGGGCCTCACTCCCCTTACGGTTACACGAAGCCTCAGGGGAGCTGTCTTCTCGGGGTTCAGGTCTCCTTCGTAAAAGACTCACACGTGAGTCTCATGTGCATGGCGAGTGACCAAGTGTGGACATATTGTCCATAAAACGAGAGCGGGTGATAAACCCTCTGCTTGACTCAGAACTTCAATGACAAGGACTTACTATAGGGTCAAGCCACCCTTGGGAGTCCCCTGCTGCCCTTCGAATGAGTTCTCTCCAGAGGCTTCTCCATTCTTCGCGTGAATAAATATCTTCTAGGCCCATCCCAGCAGCTGCCCAGTCCTGCCCGTGGTTGAGCCCCAGCTTAGATGCAAGGTGGATCCCGATTACACAAGCAATTTTCTTCTTCTACATCATGATATTTGAGTATTAAAGGATCTAGTTGGCCTGAGGGGAGGGGTGTGACCTGACATTTGCTATGAATATGGTCTATCCTTCGATTTTTCCATCCCTGGTAGCTTTTCCCCCAATCCGCTCTGCTGGCGGACGGGTGGACCCAGGCTCTGTGGGGCCTGAAACTTGTGTAATTTTGGCACCATCTTTAATAGAAAGAATTCCAAATGTCAAATATAAAGTCAGTACAAAAATGAGTATTGGTTTAGAATGAGAAAAAAAAAATCACAACAGATTTTAAAGGTTAAAAATCTGAACAATAACAAGAGCACCATAAAAATTATCATAATATTTTTTGTTGCTTAGCTGCCTGGCGTACCTAATGCCCTTTTTGCTAGGTTGTTTTTTTTTTTTTTTTGCCACTTAATCACTTCTTTATGTTCCTGTGATTTTTATACTGTCCTTTTTTATAGTGGTAATAGATAATTCAGTTTTTCCTCTAACATGGTTGATGGAAAATTGTTTTTTATCATTGATAGTTAGAAAAGTTTCTTTAGGTCTCACATGTTATTGGTCATGTCATGTAAACTTTAAGGATTGGGAGATCCTGGATCAAATTTCTTTCATATAGAAGCTGTGAGGTTTCAAGACAGTTCAAGTTTGTGCAGTAACTAATCTTGGACGCTCTCGGGATTGGCGACGCTAATTAATGCTGTGGGAAGGTTCCGTGCAAGCAAAGGGTCCTGAAGCCTAAGCCTCCTTTACCTCCTACCTTGGCTTCTCTGGAAAATAAGTAAGAAAATGCCCACCGAATCCTCCCTTCTCCTCCGGGGACCGGGGCTGCGTCCACCTCTAGTCCCGTCGCCCTCCAGCCCAGGGCGCGTGCACAGTTGGCAGCGATGGCAAGCTGACTTTTTTCCTGATGCTTAAAGCACTTCCAGTTAATAAGTGGATACACTTATGGTCAATCAAGTCACTAAGCAAACGTTAAGAATGAATTAAAGTTCTTACAGCGTCATGCTCACCGAATCAATCTTCGTGAATCGAGTGGTTTTCACACTACGCTGCACAGACCCCAGTGTTCCCACAGAGGTGCCTTAGGGGACTCGTAGAATAAAGTCAGGGGCTGGGGGGAAGGTGGTAGGGTGCCCGGGGAGAGTGGGGAAGCTCAGCGGGCAGTGCTGTGGGCTCCCCCACCAACCAGATTCAATCGGATTCAACCGTTTTATAGGTTAAGGCTCTATCAGAGACTTCCATTAAATGAAAGTGTTTTGTTTAAAAGAAAAGTTTGAAAAAATTTTCCAATCAGTTAATTTTCATCAGGCACAAGCCTTATGCACCCTAGCATTGTACTTTTTGCCATTTGGAAATATTGTAAATTTATTTGCCCACGATTACTAATTAAAACCCTTGCAGCTATGCAATTAAATAATTTTTCCTATTCTGTTTTCGCTGCTTTATCTTTATCTAATATGTATGTCAGTTTGTCTCAGGGTTGCATTATTTTTGCTTCACTTCGCTTTCAGTTTTCCATTCGACATGTAATTGTTTGAATAAGAACTGTTTGTTTCAGTTACTTAACGCAGATACTCTGGGAATGTTGATAATTTTTTGTTACGGCAGGCACACATCCACTGGCTGGCGTGTGATAAGTTCTTTTTTTTTTTTTTAAACTTTCCTTTTTAGCTCTCAGAGTTATTCCTGTATTCACCTGAGGTTTGTCCTAGTATTTTCTCCGGATTTCTTTATCAAGCTCTACATCTTGCCAACTCTTCCATTTAGGTGTTTGCTTTTGTAAGATAATTTGCGAATGAGAAATGATTGGCATTTTTCAGAAGTTGTTGGTTACTTTTGTGCTCTATCTCACTCTCTTTTTTTTTAAAGGTCATAGGACACGTATTATCTTTCCCTCTTTCTTCTTCCTTATCTTCAAGAACCAGTCAGGAATTACATACCTTAGGCAATTAGTAAGTCAATTTATGCCTTAACAAGTAGATACTTGGACAGCTTGGGACTTCTGATTCCAACTTTTCCTTCCTCGTTTGTTTCTCTTCCATGGGTTCCTTAGGAGCTGATTTTGGTTCGTTTTCTTATTAGACAAGTTCTACCTGAGACATCCCACCTGAGACATGCTCCAGCATCACGTGTGCAAGAATAATATCTACCTCCGAAGCTGTGTCCCCTTCCCTTAGTTCGAGACTTGTGTTTTTAATGGCTAATGAGTTATTCCCAGGAAGTCTCCCAGTGCCTCAAACACAACAGGTCCAATATGAAACCATTCCTCTCCATAAAGAATAAATTTACCTCCGCATAATGAGATAAACCACTGTGTTTGCTCTATGTCATTTTCTCTTGGGTGAAGTACAGTACCAGTTCAACGAGAAGTCCCTTATCAAGGTCGGCCAAATTCAAAATGGTTAGAGCAAGTTTAAAAGAAAAATAGCTATTATTAGAAGTAATCTGTTCTACTCGGCTCAAGGCAGCCAAACCAAGCAATGGTTCATTGTGATAAGGCTTGCCTGCCTTCTGGGAGTCTAACAGTCAGTCCTCTGTAGGGATGCACGCACATGTCCACACTGTGTCATGAGCCATATTTATGATACTATAAAAAATGGAACATATTTTCTGTGTTAGAAATCTTATTTTTGAAACAAATTTGAAAAACCTATAGAAACATGACTCTTCTGATGGGAATTTGAAACCGAACCTCTCTTCCCAGGAGACAGACTTTGTGTGTCTAAAAGTCTAGATTGTGTTCATCCCTGAAGAACCACTCACTGATCCCACAGATATTTGTCATATGCTTTCTTGTACCAGGCTCAGTTCTTGATCCTGGAAGATCCTGGAGAACAAGGCAGAGGAGGGAGCTTACTTTCAGGAAGCCAGTCAACAAGTGAACAAACATAAACAGCATGACTTCAGAGAGAGGTAAGAGAAACAGGGAGGAGTGTGATGGGTGGGTGGAGCTGTTTTAGCAGGGGAGTGCGGGAAGGGTCCCCCGCACCCCCCCCGACCCTCCCACTGAGAAAGTGACCTTTGCACCCAAGCCTGAGTGAGATGAGGGTGGCCATGCAGAGCTCTGTGGGAAGAGCATTCTGGGCAAGGGACAGGAGGTAGGAAGGCGCAGAAGTTGGTGTATTAAGCGGAGGTTCTTAACTCAGAGTTCATGGATAGAATCAAGGGTTCTTGAACTTGAATGGTGGCGGGGTGGGGTGGGAGGGGGAGCAGATTACATCTGTATTTTCACTAACTTCTAATGGAAATTTGGCGTTTCCTCCACTAATAAACGTAGGCAAACAAACCGTAGGAGTATTTGCGGCATCTGCGGCTCTGTCGCCAACGGAAATCACAGACACACAGACACTTTCATATCCTATGACGATCGTTGCAGAAATCTGCAAATGTCATTCGCGCTCATCACTTCAAAATCATGACAGTTACGAGAGCTGCTGTCGGGTCCTGTTACTTAACAAGTTCATGAAGAAGCCCATTTCTTACTGTACCACGAGTTCGATTTCTAATATTCTGATAACCCTGTTTTAATGTCATTGTATCCTTTGCGATCTCATGTATTTTATGTTACGCATTTAAAAACTTTCTTTTGAGAGGCGATCCATGGCTCGGGAGAGACTGAGGGCTCGCGTGTTAGAGGGACGCCAGGAAGCAAACGTGACCACAGCGAAGTAGCAGTTTAGTCATGGAGCTTGGCAGGTGGGCGGGGCCAGGTCCTCGGGGTTGGACAGGCCTGACTAGGGAGCTGAGGTTTTATGCTAAGGGCGCTGGGACATTACCGGAGGCTTCCGTGATCTGATTGAAGTGTTAGATCACTCTGGCTGCTGTATGGGGGAAATAATTGTTAAGATTAAGAGTAGAATCCTAGAAAGTATGAAAAGCTCAGTTGAAAGATGATGGTAGAAGCGGACCTGGTGGAAGAGGTCACAATTATGAATGCGTTTTGAAGGTAGGACCGATCCAATTCGGTGACAGACTGGCTGTGTGCGTGTGTGAGGATAAAGACATTTCTAGCAAGTGGTGTCGCTCACTGAGACAGAGAAGCCTGGGGAGGAACGGGTTCGGGAGAGGGAGCGGAGCTGCAAGATTTCTTTTTTGCACGTGCTCAATTTGAAATGCCTGCTCGCCGTCCGCATGGAGCTGGTGGGGAGAAAGTGCGGAGCTTGGAAAGGGATGAGGACTGTGGAACCAAATTTGGGGGTCCCAGGCGTACAGGAGATACGGGGGACAGAGCGAGATCACCTGGGCGGAGAGTACCTCTAGCGCTCTGGAGGGCCACGCCGAGAGGTTTGGCGAGGAGGAAAGAGCGGCACAGCTGATAAAGAAGCAGTAGCTAGTGACACGGGAAGACATCACGGGTGTTTAAAGAAACACCGGGAAAGAAGTCATTTGAATTATAAGACATGCTTAGCACAGATGCTACAAAACACTTTAACGAACTAATCTTGTAACACAGACAATAACAGAGGAACAGAGGCGTATGCTGGAACCCCGCCTGAAACCCCGCTCAGCAGCGGACAGGGCTCCAGATTAAAGGACTAGATACGTGTGATGCCTTTAAGCATTTGATGTTCTTGGGCAAGTTGTTTGGCCACTTTGCTCTTTTCTTCTTCTTTTTTTTCTGTCTATAAATTGAGATCTATACCGTTGACCTGTTTCACAGGAAGACTGTGAAAAACCTCACATATCCACAAGAGAGAATGGATCACAATTTGCTTTACAATATCAAGGTGTAAAACACTAGGGCGGGACTTCACCCAGTTCTGCATTCAGTATGGCTGTTACTGGCACCCGAGATCACCAGTCCGGGTCTTTGTCACATGACTCTGACCGGCCCTGTTCTAGACAACGGTGCACAGGAGCGATTCGTTAGCTGCTCCGTATCTTCCTCAGGCACTTCTAGCCTTTTTCAGGCCTCAAATGAATCTCCCGAGCCTGACTTCTCCAAGGGCCTCACGTGCTGACCACTTTCCCAAATCTTGTCCCCCAACGCGTAGTAAAATTGCTAGTTTCTATTCCCTCAGGATTGACGCTACCAAAACCTTGTCCCTACACCCCTCTCCAATAGGCACAGAGCCTGTGGGAGTTGTGGGGCGATTTAGTCCTTAACAGGTAAGAAAGGAGAGCTCTGACTCCATTTCCCACTCTTCCCGTTGTCTGTAACTCACTGTGTCCCCTGTGCCCCACCCCCACTGCATGGCTAGTACCAAGTCCCAGTCTCTTCCAGGTGGGCCTGACTGTCCCACATCAGAAGATACAGACATGGAAAGGTCTTCGGACTAGGAGTAAACGACCTAGGTTCCGATTCTGTGCCACTGCGAACCTCAAACGGGTCACTTAAATGCAGAGTCTCACTTTCCACTTTTGACAAACACAGGTTGAGGTGAGCTATGAGGTCCTTCTCACTCACCAAGGTCACAATCGGATAGGGAAAAAGACCTTGGTAAATGTTAGCGGCTATTAATGGACTGAGACGTTTCCTCTTCCCAGCCACACGTTTGAATTTTGCCCTGAGGAATTTTGTCCTCCCTTATTCTGAAGGGTTTATTTCAATATTGATGGCACAGAAATACTGGGGCAGGCATATTATGTCAGATAGTTGAGCCTTTTAGTAGCTTCGAACCATCTTTTCCACTTAAATCCATGAACAGTCCCATCAGGACTGCTTGATTAAATAGAAGGAATTTGGGGACAGGTCAGGGAAGAACAATACAATAAAAAAGCACTCGATTTCAGACCCATAGAGTACATCTCATTCCAGAGGGATCAGTCGATGGGAAAATGAAAGGCTGCAGATAACCGATGGCCAGCTCCTTGTCCCCAACCTCACCCGCCTAGAAATGACCAGACGAGGGTTCTCTCCCGTGGACGAGTGTGGAGGGTCGAGATACTAGAAAAGTCTTCATAATTTCACCAGACGTCATAACTGTCTGTATTTTTGCTCTCAGAAAGAATCCTCAGCTCTGCACTAAATACAGAGGGAAATCTTAGCTTTTCGGAGGCTTCCTGTCTCAGCGTCGTGATGGAAAGAGTAGAAATGTATTAAGGGCAAGGATTTGCAAAGGCCACCATCATCCTCTTTGCACCTCCAAAGTCATCCAGGCTCCGCTTGGGCACAGGTCGACTCCTGTGATCTTTTTGAAGGCTGGATTTTGGAGCCATTCCCAAATACACAAAAGGTCTAGGGAGAAGCCCCATCGCAGAGGAAAATGCCCACCCCCCCTCCACTTCTCAAGACCTGGGAAAGGAATAGCAAGTGGATTTGTCCAACACTGAGTAGTCTCCTTGGGGAGAAGAGAGACATCCACTATCTGCCTGGCTTTGGACTTCGTGGTCAGAGTCCAAGATTAGACAGCGGGTGTCTGAGAAGTAAGATATCACTTAAATATTCAGTTCTCCAATATGTCTACAATATAATTCGATGACAGAGTTGATCTTCTAGCTCTCAAAGAGCTCTTTTTAATTAAGTTCTGCATTTCTTCTCCGTGCTCTGCTCTGAGGGGGCATTCCAGGGTAGCATCTGGCTTTGCACACGTAGTCATTTTGGCCACCCATGATGGTTTGGAAAAGCCCCACTGCTGAGTTAACTGAATTCTTAAATATGAATATCATTGACTCTTCATTTTTTACTGATATTCAGAAACTTTCATCAGTGTTAACAAAATTTGCGTATTGTTTTACTTATTCTTTTGCAGACTGTCTGCAAAATATCTGACTCTGTATAGAACTCAGATGTTGACTAAGTTCCTGAAATTTCAGTTCTTCGCTCTATAAAAAGGGGCCACAGTTCTTGCTCTTAATACAAAATGATTTTACACTTCGGGTTAGGATTAAAAAGCTTGTGCCAATGTGTGTTGGCATGGCATCTAAAGCACAGGAGCCGGAATTCATGAGAAGACAGGATACCGATCGCCCCGCACTGAAGTGAAGAAGCTGCCACTGTAGAAATTACTTGAGTCTAAAGTATCCACGTTAATGTTAATGCTTAGAGTTAAGATAATCCGTCTAGGGTAAAAAGGACGCCAAATTATGATGTAAACATTATTCTCATGAATGACTCATATTTTAACTGGAAGAGGGTTTTGTACACATCGAAGGAATCTGATTAACAAGCAAGAATGAGCCAAGTGACTGACAGATGAGAAAGAGAAAATGAGATGAGGAAAGGTGGGCGAATGACATGAATTCACGTGATCACTGTCTTCCTGTGACTCTGACTGTAATCGTTTGAAACCGTGTGGCCATGTTCTGCTCTGGTGAAATGGACTTCACACAAAGAACCATGTTTTGGCTGAATTCTCTACACAGATATACATAATCCAAAAGCTTCCCTCCAAACTCTTGGGGAAAAAATGAATCAGAACAACACAGGTATCAGATCGGGAAAAAAAAATATGCCAAAGTAATTTAGATTTTTAAAATCCAAGATTAACCTTGATGAACCGGTGTTAAAATATTACTGTAACCTTCCTGACAAATTTTGTTATAAACTGTTAATTTTAGAGTATGACGAACGAAACTCCTAAAACTGGTCATTGGAATTTTTTTTTTTTTTTTTAACAATGTGCAATATGAGATGTCTGGCAAAACTCTTTTTTGTTGTACCGTAACCATTAATATGTCGTGCTTTAGGAAACTATTTTACAGCAAATGCTAAGTCAGAAGTAATTGTGTTATAATGTGTATGTAAGAAACAGGAAATTGTAGGTTGGAAAGGGTCCAAGAAGCTTCTCGAAGTTTGACTCTCGTTTTCAAATACAACCATATGATGCATTTGTCTTTTTTCCTCTCCATGGGAAAGCAGAGTAATTCTGGTTGCTCTGTTTTGCTGTGTTTGAGGATTTGCTTCTAATAACTAGTCATAACCATTTTGAAAATTTTTCTTTTTTTTATTCCAGTGGGGAAACAATGGCCTCTCTAAGGCATGCTTTGCTTCAGAGCTGACGATTGTCAAAATGATCTACATCATTAACGGACACAGTGGTTTGAAATGTCATACAGGGAAATCTGTACGCAATGAGCTATATGTTGTAATGGTTGTGATGTCACTGCGTGATAGGAATTTTTCAGCTTCCTTATAATCTTGTGGGACCACGATCATCTAGACAGTCTGTCATTGACCAAAACATCGTTATTTGCACACGATTATACAAGCAAAGCTACAAACCTTAAATATTAACGATTTTAATGTGATGAAGAATGCTGTTTTGCAGAAATTAAATTTCAAGTGCAGCTTTATGTCTGATTTTATACATCTTTTGGTTTCGTTTTTGTGACGTCTAGAGTACTACTTCCAGTACCTGTTCACCAAAGTATACTTTCCAAGACGCTATTAACATGTTCGAGACTTTGTTTCCTAACTCAGTAAACTCTTATACATAAGAGAAACTGTCAGTGAGAAATCCACGAATGTCAAATTTAAAAATAACTCTGTAAAACTGTCTTGTTTTCTTGAAGATAAAGTTACCATCACGACATCACTGGAATATACATTAAACGGACAACTCATCTAATTACTGCTTGAATAAGAAACAGGAAAACGCCTCACTGTGTACTGACTACTATGCTTGCTGCTAATGCATTTTTGCAAGTTGGTACACACAACGACAGGATCTGCTTACAAGAGGAATCCATACTGGCTGCAGTAGAGCAGATTCTTTTGAATGTAAAACTTTGACCATGGGATTAGTGATTCGACGCTCTCAGCACTTTCTTCTTTTCAAACTCCTGCAACATTTTTGTCTGCATAGCATCCTCGCTGGAAGTACAAGTGTTGCGTGGCTATGCTCAGAGTCCCACGTGATTCTGAGGATACGTGTGCAGCCCAGGCCAGCCCCAATGGGAGACGACGGTAATGTCACAGGAATGAGACAGAGAGGCTGTCCCCAAGCCCTAAGCCCGGGCTTCTTTCTCTTCTTTCCTTTTCATCGCTGTCACCATTTGTCCCCACCTGTGGATAGACCGATCCGTGGCCCATCAGCTCCTGGCCCGGATGCAGAAGGGTCACTGCTCACCTTTACCAGACGGTCTGACGAAAAGAAGGCCGTGGAACTTCCAGAGCGGTGCTTCTCACACTTGAACACGCTCACAAACTCCTGTAGACCTGCTTCAAATGCAGATCCTAACTCAGCAAGTCTTGAGTTGGCCTGAAATTGCATTTCTGAAAGTTCCCAGGATCCATCCAGTGCCCTTGGTTTGCGGCCTGGCCCGCGTTTTGAGAAGCAGGAGTCTAAGACCTGTTGTTTCTCTTCTAGAATTCACCTTAGAGGAGGCGAACTTTCCCTCTTTTGCCCTCGGTGACTGGAAAATTGCCTGAACCTTGTGTTTGGCTTGGGACCACGGCATTTTGGCTTCTATGAAATGGAGCAGAGACTTATTAAGTAGATTAAACAGATTACGAGAGTTTTATTTCAATCCCAGAGAAAGCTAGGTTTCTCCAGACCCAAAGGATCTTCATATTATAGGAATTATAATCCAGAATACCAGCATCCTATATGGCACTGCCTGAAGTACAAGTAAACTGAGAAATCATTTTATTGATTAGCCTAACATCAGAATAGCAGCCATCCAACATCTTAGTTCTGCAAAAAAATAAGAATTGCATTATATGCTAAGATTTTTTAATACTACTGGTTGATATGAAGTTTCTATTAATAGCTATAGAATCAATATATCAAACTCTAGAAACCTTGAATTACTTATAATCCTACTTGGTGGCAAGTCAATAAATTGAATAGTTTAGAAATGGATCGAGTGATTTTATTCATCTTTTGGGTTGGATTTTCCTGACTGCCAGAGAGCTTATGTGCCATTATATAAGCCTGTTCCCAGACCGATATTCATGGTTAGGAAATATTTTGATTTTTAATTAAACGCTTCTATTATTCAAAGAAACTGGACGAGGCTTTCACCCTTCTGTGAAACCTATGAAAATCCTCCTGTATCTGTTATAAAGCGCTTGGCTGTAAGGGACGGAATCAGACTCACCGTGGTTTTAGCAGATGGTAGATCTCTCTCCTCATGCAGCAGGAAGCCCAGAGGCAGGTGGCCTCGTATTGGTTCAGCAGCTCAGTGATGTCGGGGTTGCTAGCTTGGCATTTCTGGTCTTTTCCTATCATCACAAGATGGCTGCCCCTGCGTGAGGCGTCAATCCGCATTTATGGCAGGGAGAAGGGGAATGAGGACGGCATCAGCCCGATCCATCGATTTCACCTAATATTTCCCAGAAGCCCCAGGCAGACTCCTGCTGACAGAACAATGTCCAAAACTATGTCAAATGACCTCTGCCCCCCGCATCCCCCAGGGAGGTAGGCAAGGGAGAAGTTTGGGATAGACAATAGATTAGCCATTCAATATTTTTTTTATCTCTAACTTCTCTTCTGTTTAACTGAAACGCAAGATATTGTTCGCGTCTTTTTATGCTAGCCCTCTGTTGGCAGAAACTGTGGTGGTTTAAAACATATGTGAGATACGTGAAATCCCTGAAAGGGACTTCAGGGTCCAAAGGTTTCCGATTAATATGAAAAGCGAAACATGAAGAAGTTCCGTTAGCAGAAGCTCCTTCTAAGAACATGTGAAGTCGTCCTAAGGTAAAAAGTTCATAGAGTCCAGGCTTCCTTACGGCTTCGTCGTCCTCAGTCTTCCACCAAGACTGCGGAATTTTGGAGGGAAGATGATCTTTTCTTAGTTAGAGCAGATTTGGAGTTTTTCAAAGGAAGCCTTCCGGAATACAGTGTCATGCAATAGGACAGAGCTCGCGGCTCCCGGCTCCCAGCAGCTCTGTCTTCCCTGGTCTAATCGCAGCGGCCGCTGCTCCCAGTGGGTCCACGCGCTGCTGGGGACCTGAATGCAGAGGCGTTTCCCCTTCCTGCATGCCCCGGGCAAGACCATCTCCGTTAAGCATCTCCATGAAGAAAGAGTATTGCAAAGATTCCAGCACTTGTTCAGTGCTCGATTCCTTGACCTCGATTCCTTGACTTGATGTGATACAATGGTTCTTAGCATTAACCTTCGGATATTTGATACGTTTCTTTTAAACTGGTCATGGAATCTTGGCTTTAATTCCTTCATTTCAAATTGTTTCTAAACACCAAGGCTCTTCGTAGCTAGTTCTAAGGAAGGGCTCACTTGATTCCTGCGCATTTGTTTGTGCAGAGAGTGTTCCGTTTTACAATTTTACTAGAAGTTCTGCATTCCCTTTTTTAAAAATAATTTTTTAATTTTTCAATTGTAGTTGGCATACAATATTATATTATACTGGTTTCAGGTGTACAACATAGTGATTAGACAGTCATATAATTAAGGAAGCGTTCACTCTAATAAATCTAATACCGTCTGGCACCAAATAGTTATCACGTATTATTG
Source organism: Pteropus medius (assembly GCF_902729225.1). Classification (NCBI taxonomy): domain Eukaryota; kingdom Metazoa; phylum Chordata; class Mammalia; order Chiroptera; family Pteropodidae; genus Pteropus; species Pteropus medius. Next base: position 9,369,272 of record NW_024347788.1, on the reverse strand, counting down.
ACTCTATTCCCTACGCTCTACCTTACATCCCCGTGACTGTTTTGTAACTATCAATTCGTACTTCTTAATCCTTTCCCCTTTTTCACTCGGCCCTCGAACCCCTCCCATCTGGCAAACTGTTCTCTGTATCTATGAGTTTGTTTCTGCTTTATCTGTCTATTTTGTTCCTTAGATTCCACATGTGAGTGAAATCATATGGCCTTTGTCTTTCTCTGTCTGACTTACTCTACTCAGCACAATACTGTCTAAGCCCATCCGTGTTGTTGCAGGTGGCAGGATTTCTTTCTTCATAATTTTTTAAGGCTGAGTAATATTCCACTGTCTGTATGTACTCTTCTTCAGCCATTCACCCATGAATAAGACATACAGGTTGCCCCCATATCTTGGCTACTGTAAATAATGCTGCAATGAACATATGGATGCACATGTCCCTTCAAAGTAATATTTTGGGTTTCTTTGGATAAATACCCAGAAGCGAGATTACTGGGTCCTCCTTTGTCTCTTAGTATAGTCTTTGTTTTATAGTCTATATTGACTGGCGTAAGTATTGCTACCTCAGGTTTTTATTTTTCCCCCCATTTTCATGAAATATCTTTTTTTGTCTCTTTACTTTCAGTCTCTCTATATATTTTCATCTGAAGTGAGTCTCTTGTAGGCAGCCTGTGTAAGGGTCTCGCATTCAACTACCCTATCTTTTGATTGGAGCATTTAATTCTTTTTATTTGAATTATTGAAATGTATATATATATTCTTCTTCTGAAGTCTCCCTAACATTTCTTGTGATACTGGTTTGGTGGTGATGAGCTCCTTTAGCTTGTTCTTGTCTGGGAAGCTCTTTATCTGTCCTTCGATTCTAAATGAAGGAATATTTGCTGGGCAGAGTAATCTTGGTCGTAGGTCCTTGCTTTTCATCACTCTGAATATTTCATGCCAATCCCTTCCGGCCTGCAAAGTTTCTGTTGGGAAATCAACTGACAATCTTACGGAAGCTCCCTTGTAGGTAACTAATTGCTTTTCTCTTCCTGCTTTTAAGATTCTCTCTTTGTCTTTAGACTTTGACATTTGTATTACGATGTGTCTTGGTGTGGGCCTGTTTGGCTTCATCATATTTAAGACTCTCTACACTTCCTGCAGTTGTATGTCTATTTCCTTCACCAGGTTAGGGAAGTTTCCCATCATTATTTCTTTAGACAGGTTTTCAATGTCTTGCTTTCTCTCTTCTCCTTCTGGTACCCCTATGATGCAAACGTTGTTACACTTGATGTGCCAGAGGCCCTTAAACTATCCTCATTTTCTTAAATTCTCTTTTGTTGTTGTTGTCGCTGTTCTGATTGGGTGTTTTCTGCTACCTTGTCTTCTAAATTGCTGATTTGTTCCTCTGCTTCATGTAATCTACTATTGATTCCCTCTGATGTAGTCTTCTTTTCTGACTGGCTCTTTTTTGTTTTCTATCTCTTTGCTAAAGCTCTCACTGGGTTCATCTACTCTTCCTCTAAGTCCATTGAACATCCTTATAACCAGTGTTTTGAATGCTGCATCTGATAGAATGCTTGTTTCCATTTTGTTTAGGTCTTTTTCTGGAGCTTTGTTCTGGTCTTTCATTTGGGACATGTTTCCTTGTCTCCCCATTTTGGCTGCCTCCCTGTGTTCGTTTCTATGTATTAGGTAGGGCTGCTATGTCTCCTACTCTTAGTAGAGTGGCCTTATGTAATAGGTGTGCTGTGGGTCCCAGTGGCACAGTCTTCTCTGGTCACCTGAGCCAAGTGCTCCAGGTACGCCCCTGGTATGGATTGTGTGTGCTTTCCTGTCATAGTTGAGCCTTGGTTGCTGTTTACGCATTGATGGGAGGTGAGGGGCCAACCCCACAGAGCAAGATTCACATTAGCAGGGCTCTGGTGCCTGCCCAGTTCTGCCCTTTGTGTGTATTCTCAGATGCAGCCCTGGGCGGTACTCCACTTTGGTTTTTCCAGCCACTGGGTGTGCAGGCCGGGGCCTCCTGAGAGGGACCTTGGCTCAGGCCAAGCTTAGCCGCAGGCTATATACTGCCCAGGGCCACCTGGCATGAGACATCAAGCAATCTGCAGAGGGTTGCCACCCATGCTATGCTTAGAGGTGCCTCGCGAGACCAAGCTGGGAACCGAGGTCGGCTGCCATTAGTGCCAAGCTTGGGGCTGCTCAGCAAGAGGTATAGAGCACACTTAAGGCAGATGCTGCTTGTTTAGATTTTATGAACCTTTGAGAGATTTTAGGAAAGTCCACAGCATGAGCCAAGGCTGGCTGCTTGTATGGGGAAAACAAACAAACAAACAAACAAACAAACAGTGAAAGTGCTCAGGTGGGTCTGAAGGTTGGGAGGGGCAGGATCGCAGAGAATCACCTGGGTCCTGGGTGGGGCCAATGGTGTGAGTCATGTTGATGGAGACTCAGATATGACAGCCGCCTGCGTCTTCTCACTGGGAGTGGGGACGGCTCAACAAGGGAACAATGGATACCAGCACTTCTGTCTGGGAGAAAGTTGCCCCTCCAGCTCTTACCCTAATGCCAGACAGTTCAGTTCCTCCCAGCATGCCCCGGGAGCTTTTCAAGCAGCTGCCCAGCGCTGGAACTCAGAGTGATGGAGACCATCAGTGGTGAGTCCATGTGCGGGCCCTTTAGGAGGTACACCTGGGACGCCAGCTGCCCTCCATCTCACTCAGCCACAATCTCTGCTGGTGTTCATAGCCAGAGGTTCTAGGGACTTCTCTTCCTGCCACTGGAACCCTGGGCTGGGGAGCTTGGTGTGTGGCCCGGGACCCCTCACTCCTCAGGTGGAGGAGGGGGCTCTGCAGCTGAGATATCCCTCCCGATTCTCCACCGCCACATACAGGTGTGGGACCAGCCTGTTCCACATCTCCACCCCCCTACCAGTCTCAAGGTGGCCTCCAGTCTCAATAATGATTGTTCTGTCGTTTAGTTGTAATTTTGATGTGGTCATGAGAGAGGGAGAGCACAGTGTATGCCTCCTCTGCCATCGCGACTGCCTGCATGTCTCATCTTTTTGCGGAACTAATTTTTGGCTGGCTGCTCTTAGGATGTTAGGCTCACCTATACGTGGCCTTCTTAGTTTATTTTTACTTTAGGCAGTGCTGTGCAGGATGCTGGTATTCTAGATCACAATTCTTGGCCTGGTCCTCACCACTTCCAGATGTTAGCCTCAAACCGAATAGGAAATATTTAACCATGTTTTGAGCCTTCTTTTTGTCATGTCTAGGACCTATGTTACTGAAGAAATACTGGACTATAATCACACAAAATTGTAATTTCAATAGAAGGAGAAAGTCTATTAATACATATTTAAATATATTAATTTTTTGAGGCATGTTTTAATGAGTTATTTTGCTAGATGTTTCTGTTTTAAAGACAACAGAGGAAATAATTCAGAGATACGGCTCTGAAAGAGTTCAGATCTTGGGGCATCTGGATAAAAGGGAGAATTTTAAGGAGGGGAGGTCTTATCTGGGCCCCTTAAATCACATTGTATAGATGGAGCCAAGTCTGCCAACTTTACCAGTCTTCATAAAACTTGGCCCCACCGACACCATGTGATAAAAAAGATGTTGCCTACTCCAGAATAGCTTGAAATACTGCAAGTGTCTGCGGTCAAGTGGCAAGGAGATGGCCAAGAAACGGAGGTGACAAACTCTAAAGAGAAATTGCATTCGCTGCTCAATTTGCTTTGGAGGGTGAATCCTGATAATTTCTTTCACTACTTTCAGAAGGTAAAGACTACAATTTCTGTGGAAAAAAAGAAAAATTATGAATTAAAAATCAGATTTCATCTCGACTTTCTCACATAGTAATTTTTTTTTAAAGAGCGATTTGGGGGGACTCAACCTTTCTGCTTTACTTGGACAACAGAAATGTCCCCCTTTAATAAATGCTTATGTGTAATGTGTCAATAGCCAACAATACGATTTGTACCACTGGCTTATTTTGATTTAAGACAAACAAACAAGTAAAAACTTATGATGGCGATAATGGTGAATATATGAGTGCTTCTTTCTAAACAAAAAGCATTTCATTAGTAAATCGATGGCAAAGAATATGAACCAGGTATTTAAAGATTGAAAGAAACTTAGGGTCGTGTTAAGATATTTGGAATTGACAAAAATTGGGTCACATACAGTGGCAAAAAATATACCCTTGCTCTATGGAGCAACAAAGATGTGTCAGCTTGTGGAACGAGGAAATGATGGGTCTCTAAACACACTGTTTTGATGAGCCACAGCTGGTGGCTCTGTGCTGTGTGTGGCATTTTGAAGTGCTTTGGTGTGTGTGCGTGTTCTGAAGTGCCAAGAGTTGTATGTGACTAACAGCTAGGGCTCTGGCGGATCCCCCCCTCCCACCCCACCCCACCCACTGCATTTGTGGCCCTCAGAACTCCTAGGAGTCATGAAATCATAATCTTTGCATTAAAAAGGACTTTAAAGATTCTTTGGTTAAGTGGTTTCTAACCTATTTAAGGATGAGGTTAAAAAAAAAGCTTTAAGGACCTTAAAAACAAGCTTTAAGGACCCCCACGTGACAGTAGTTGTACTTTGAATATGTATACTTTGAGAAAATGCACAGTAGCGAAAGCCTCATATCAATTCAATGACATTCATAATTCATTTGTACTTTATTATTCATAATAGTCTTCATAAAATTTGAAAAGGAATAGTATATATACTTGCCACATATGTTTTTCATTTCTTCTAAAGCAACCCTTGTGCCATGAATTCGCAGACCTCTTATAATAACTCCGATCTCCGGAGGTCTTTCATTCACAAATTGGGAAACGCTGCTCCAAGCAAATCACCCTTCGATCCCCTACAACACTCTCTTGTTAAGCTATCATCCAGCCTGTACTCGAAATCCTTCAGTGACTGGAAACTCACTCTTTGAAAAGGGGTTTCATTCTGTCTGAGAATCGTTCTGACTATTGGACAATTAGACATCGTTATCCTGACCTCAAGTTTCTATTCCCTACATAACTCGCTCCTATTTCCTTAGGCTACGCAGACAAAGCTATGCCTTTTCCGCACAGCCTTTAGGCAGCGCAGACAACTTCCCTGACCTTGTCTTCTCCAAGCTAAACTTACTTGGTTCCGTGGAGTCTTCACGGGTTCGCGTTTTCTCGAAATCGTTAAATTTTAATATTCGAGGGTCTGGCGGTGACACTACCTGTGAATCTGATCCTGTCCTTCCCCACTGCCGTCTTTTATTCCTAATTCCTAACCTCGCCCTGTTGCAACAGAGGGTCTGTTCTCTGGGCTGTTGGGGACCGTACCAGAAAGAGGACTCAACCGCTGCCACACGCGGGTAGAAGATAGATAAGACTTTGTCAAGAGATGAAAGGGCAAAATTTTTCGTGTGTTTTTTTCCACTTTGCCACTTCCGTTTCCATTTACGTCATGTGGCACTGTGCCACGGACACGGAGGCCGGAAGATCCGTGATCGGGTGCAGCCGCCGCCTCAGTGACCTGGGGACAGTCCCTTACCTGCTCGGAGTCTGTTTCGCCTGTAAAATCATAGAGTCATCCAGATGCGTCGACCTGCACAACGCTTTAGTGTTATACCGCGCTTCCCCCGCACGCTTTCTCACCTAATGCACGGCATCCCGCACCCCCTCCCCTGAGACGCACAGAGATTCCTGGGGTCGTGCCGCTGACCTCCTCCCAGTGGCTGCTTTCCTGTCCCTGTGCGGTCCTCGGTGAGTGTTCTCCTGCCTCGCGTTCACATTCCCCGAGGCTTCGCTTTGCATTTTTATCATTTTCCTTGAATCTCCTACATCTCACCACCTCCTCCTCAGACATGATACATTCTCCCTCTTCGTTAAAAAAGTGGAGGCTGTTTGGTCTACACCTTTTCATCTTCCTTTCCCTTCATCCTCAAAATTAACGTCCTTCCTTTCTTCCTCCCTCCCTCCCTCCCTCCCTTCCTTCCTTCTTTCCTGTTTCAGACGAAACCTCATCCTTAATTCTTTCCCAGGCTCACCCACCTCCCTGTGGCCCTGACCCGTGATTTATCGCTCCTCTCCTTCCTCTGCCTCGCTCTTCACTGGCATTTCTCGAATCTACACACAAGCTGAATTTCCACCATCCCTAAATTAAACACATTACTTTTCGATGGCTACTCCCAACTTGTTCCCTGCCTGTCACTAGCGCTGATCGGACCTGGGGCCCCATATCCCTGGGAAACAGTTGGTACCCCAGCCTCATCTCCTCTCTGTTTGTCACAATCCTGGAGGCCCCTTGGTCTGACAAGTCCCCCTTCCTCACGCCACGCTCTCCCTCGAATGTCAGCTCTTCTGGCTCTGGGCGGGGACGAGGGCTTGTCCTGTGCTGGACCTGAGTCCCGCTCCTGTTTAATTCCCATGGCAAAGAGCTGCTGCCCGAGCTGGTCTCTGATGCCAGGTGGAATATCACGAAGGAGGAGCAAGGGCTGTAAGCTTCCTCGGACGTCGGCTTGAATTCTATCGTGTCGCTCTCCTGGATTCCAGCAGTCACGTGGCCTCTCCGAGCATCACTTCTGGCCTCATTTTTGAACTGTCCCTTGCAAAGTTGTCCTGAAGATCAAACGAGATAATGGATGTGAAGCCAAATAAAAAGCATCTCAGAAATAGGTCTTGTTACAGATAATTTCTCCCTACTACAGAAAACGCGCCCCAAGACCCCCTAGCAGCCTGCTCTTCCTTCAGCCCCTCTCTCCACCAGTCGGCCACCCAGAGCCTCCCTCTGGGCCACGTGGCTGTCTGGTGTGCCCGCGCTAAGGTGTCAGCCGCCTGTCCCCCGTGCAGCCCTCCACTCTGCGGACTGGCTCTTGCAATCTCTCCTACTGCTGCTGATTTCTGTCAAGCTCCTTTCTCTGCCTTTTCTCTCACCCACTGTGACCCCCCACAGTCTTTCTGTCCCGCCTTCTCGCCCGGGCAATCTCGTGCACGTCAATGGCATTCGCCGTCATCGACTTGCTGAGAACTCCCGAACCACTGGAACATTAGGTGGCCCCTACCTCCAGACCCAGAAGGGCTTCATGCTGTCCGTGCCCAACAGCATCCCGTGCCCTCCCTCCGCCTGGTGCCCTGACTCTGACCACAGTCCCCACCCTCTCACCTTCACGCAAAGCAGCACATTCGGTCACCACCCCCTTGGCTTCGCCTGCTTCCCCAATTCCCATCCCATCCGGCTACATCAATTTTAATACTTTTATCAATTTTACTACTTTCCTATCTTTTCGCTATACTTAGTTCAAACGCTCACAATGTTTCATCCAATTTCAGTAACTTCCAGATTGGTCTCCCTCCTAGCTCCTTTCACTCCTGGGCCAGAAATATCTTTTTAAAAGAGAGCATTCACGTTGCCACCTTGCTTATATGTCTTTGACGAGTCTCTTTGCCAAAATCATCAGAAAGCGCTCCAAAATCCTTGAAAATCAGGCTCCAGTTTGTCCTCTGTTGAAAGTTCCCTGGATCCTGGCTCAGAGAATTGTGGCCTCTGTTTCGTTTATAATTCCAGTTCCTGATTGTTTTCACTCACATGTCCTTCCCGGTTCTGCTTGAATGGTTTAGCATACGTAGGTGATTCAATCCCAGAAAATGTCTTTCGGTGGATATTTTTAGTCATCAAATGATATAAACACTGTACACATTAATCACAGAGTTTATACAATTTCAGAGGAAACCTGTAACTATCTGATGGCATCTCAGAAATGTTTGAAAGAATTGTGGCATAATGATGTTAACAGAGTGAGTCTCAAAACTTTTTCCACTTAACATTGAACTCTTTTTATCCAAGCTAAGGGAAGAAAATAACACAAATAACTAACAGCATTAAATATAGAACTACACAGATTTTGTTGTGTAGCACACAATATATTTTTCGATCGTGCAGATTAATTATTCTAAGGAAGCTTTCATTAGATTGAAAAAAAAATTAATTCCTAATCCCAGATATCAAGCAGCTACTGCTAAACTGGGGAGTGACTCAAAAATATGGGAATTTCAGGCATCAGGCTGAGTGAGAGACCACATTAGTTACAGATACTGTGAATTTACAACTCGAATTTGGACTGAGGATGTTTTTCTATCCTCACGTGGCTGTTGATTTGCTTACGTTTTTTGCAGTCACCCCTTATGTCTTAGCTAAAGATTGTCATTACAGCTACACTAGAAACCTGCTTCCTGATACATACTCTGTACTCCTAGGAATGTTGAAAGTTGGTGATTTGGGGTTTCTTTGTCATTATGTGTGGGTCAGATGTAAAGCACGTTCATACACCAGAGTCTACAAAATATAGTCATTGTTGTTGAAATGAGAGGTCATGCTATTTTTACTCACTTTCACTTTAATTGCAAATTGTTAGTGCAGGAATTTCCACAAAAGGGTTATGCAAGCATGCCCAAATTGCTTGAAATATTTTCCACTTCTCTGACTTCCCATGGGAAAAGCCACTAGGTTGCATTTGTGGCATCTCGGTTGGTTCAAGCAGCCTAATTGGGATTTAGAAGCTTTAAACTGTACGGGTTACCAGAGGGACATCCAGGATCGGCACCTGGAAATGTGTGAATTACCCATGTAAAATTCGTCCTCAGCGATGGCGGCTGACATTCGACTTTTGTTTGTTTGTTTGCTATTCCATTTTTACATTTATTTTAAAAAGATTTGAATGGTTCACCAGAAATTTCATCAAGCAGCACAGTACACTATTGTGTTCTTAAAAAAGGGGGTTCATATCTCATCGGGGAGAAGTATATTCTCGGGCACAGGTAACTTTCCTATCTCTTGGGCAGAAGCACCTAATCATTCTGCCCCATCTGTCAGAGCCGCCTAATTGCAAACACAGGCCCTTTCGAAACGTAGTGTACAAATCAAAACCGTTCATTAAGGCTCAGAGGAAAATTGTTACTAAAGGTATATATTCCGCTCAAGAAGTAAAACTCTTACTGTGATTTCATTTTGAGTCTCTTGTGTACTTTCTTACGTATCCTCGTCCATGTACTCAAACAAATTTCATTCATCCTAGTTTTCCATTTCTGCTAACATTTAATGTAATTTAAACTAGTCGGAGTGGGAGGACCAAAGTAAGCATTTGTTGTTTGCAGTGGGGCCGAGGCGGGGCCTGGGATGCCCCATGTCCAATAAGCTCCCACACGTTCTGACACTGCTGGTCCTGGACCACAGCTAGAATAGGAAGGGTCTAGACTATGAGATGCTCTCCCTGACATGAATTTCACCTTCATCTTTTCGGGATTCTTGTGCAAACTCGTGTCCGTTTTACTTGCTTGACCCAATGGGCATATCCCAGATTTATCTTGCCTGCGTCACGTCTTCTCAAATCTGTTTTCCTCCTTGGCCTTGCCAAGGTTCCTCTGGAACCTTTAAGGAATTACATCGGTGTCTACGACTCCGACAGAGCACACCAGGAATATGTTCAAGACGTGGTCCCTACTGACAGATTTAGAAGCAAAAGGGCACACATCTTTTCTTTCCATTTGTAATTTAACTGTCATGCAGCAGTGCGCCGTTTGGAAAATGCATCGGGCAGGTAAGAATATGTCAAAAAGTCCCTGTGGGTCTTCCGCTCATGTCCTCGGTTTTCACCTCAGTAAAAAAATGACGAGACTGGATATGATGGTTGCTAAAGCTTCTTCCTAGTCTAATCCTTTATGATTCTGAGATTGGTCATTTCATCATCTGGATGAATTCTTACTGGCTTAAACCAATGGATGCTCCTTTAGGAAGGTAGTTTTATTACGTTGAATCTCATTGCACTCGTCATGTTCTACTCCCGCCTCTGCTCTGAAAGGCATATTACGTGGCCCACAAGAATGGCACGAGGACGTGGCATCTTCGTTAGTTTATACCCACCTGTCTCTGAGTGTCTGGGTCTGGGATGTTTAGGGGGAAGGGAGGCAGCCATGAGGACTCGGCCTGATTGCCAAGACCACAGGGCTTGGCTGGACTGGGTAAGAATTTACCTAAAGCACATGAAATCAGCTTAACCCAAAACAGGAAGTAGAAAGTGTATCTAAGATGTAAAGCCGGAGATGGGAGCTGGAGTACTGCCAAGGGAGGGAGGTGGAACCACAGTCAAGAGAATAAGGTGCGATTAGAAACCGGGAGGTCTGGCAACAGTCTGGGAAGCAGAATTTGGAAGGACGAGGGCTGAATGGTTCTGGGTGGAAGCTGTGAACACTCTTGGGGCTGGGACTCATTTTTGAGTTGCTAGATTAAAGGAGCTGATCAGGGCTGGTCAGAGTTTGGTGAGGGCAGACACTATTTATTTTTTTGCTGAGTATTTTTAACAAGTACCTGATACAATAAAAGATGTATTAAAGAATGAAAAAAATGAATGAATGAAGCAAATCTATTTTTAGATCACATAAATTATCCATTCTCTCTATTTTCTTTGCCACCATATGAGTTAATATCCTCATTATTTCTCAAACAAACCAGAGGGGCTCCCCAATTGTCCAATATCTCTCAATTTCAATTCATATTATAGGCTGCAGCAAAATTAGTCCTCTTGTTTGTGCTTTAGTTATATGTATCTTCTATTCCATCAAAGAAAATAAGTCCCTTGACATCAGAGATGGGGTCCTACTGAGTTCATATGTCCCACATAGCTAGCACTCAATAAATATTTGTTGAAGTGAATCATCTGTGTCCCTTCTATATTAGTCTTCAATAACCAGATATCTGGGAGTTACGCTTGACTAAAATGTTCTTATTAATGCCACCTCATTCAACCTTTCGCATTAATTATTACTTTAGAGTTATAACTTTAGGATTAAATTTATATTTTTTAAGTTAAGAAAACCTTTAAAGAAGCAATGATTCTTCACTTTTTTGTAAGTAGCGGACCCTACAATAGCTATGGAACCTCTTCCACGAATGCACCCATGCTCACACGTGCAATCTTGCATACGATGCCAAGGCACTCAGGAATCCCCTAGAGCCGGGTGCAGATCCCTAAAGTTGTTGTAAGTCAAGCCTGGAACGTCTACTGGAGAAGAATGAAAGCATTCTGCACTTAGAAGAGGACCAGCCCATCATCACGCATGCCGAGACTGAAAACAGAAAGCATACGGGAGGCAGGACATGGTATGTGTTGTGCTCTTGTTGACAGTGGTCTTTATCCTGGGATTAGAGAAAACAAGAAAGGGCTGTCCGATGGGACCCCTCTTACAGCCCAGAGAAACAGGCAGGTTCTTTTGCAACCGGGGCTGACGAAAGAGAGACCACGGCATTGCCTTCACCCAACCCCACGGGCCCCGGGGGGCGCTTCTCACTGTCCTTGGAGGAGACGTTGCAGCCGGTCTGAACCTGAGGGGCCCTTCTTTTTCCTTCTTTGAAGATTCCTTTCCACATCCTTTCTGTTTCAAAATCGTGTGTGTATCTGACATATAGGAAAGGTTGCTGGGGAAAGGGGATTAGGTTCTCAAAAAAAAAATAAATAAATAAATAAAATAAAGAAAGAAAGAAAGAAATGGAGCTAACTTGTCAAACATCGATTCTAGTTTAATTTCCTGACAGCTTTACCCCAGAAATAAGGGCTTCCAAGTTTCTGTTTCGAGAGAAGATATTTTAATATCCTTTGCAATTTTGAAATAAGAAATGTCTCTGATGCAAGTCGTCATGCATGGCATGATAGAAGGGAACAGAAAGATCTGTCAAGGTCTCAGAATTCGTTCACCCTTTCACACACTTTTTCTCTTCACTCTTTTCACTGGGTAACCTGCCATTTTTAAAGTGATAGTTTCAGCAGGATCTAACCAGTGCTTGAAACAGGAGCCTCATCCTCTGTACAGGGCGGGAGTAACCTTTCCTGGTCTCCACCTGTTCAGTTCATGATTGATTTTCAACATGATGAGAGACAGATAGTTTGATGAGCAGCATGTTGACGCATAAAAAGCAGTCATCGACTATCTATTATATAAGAAAACTGTGGTTTAATAGACATCATCAATTTTGAGTTACATTACCAGTATAAGCATCATTACGAGGCAGGAGTAGTGTGTATTTTATCTGATGAACCTGTGAAGAAACCCATCATTCTGCAGCAGGCTTCACATTCGGTCATTTCAAAATGAGAGGGAAGCAAGCTATAACCAGAATGAGAGGTATTAAGACGTATATAAAGTGGAGATCCTGCTTTCGGGAGGAATATGGATTTAAAATTAACCCAAGCATCATCTGATAGCAGCGTACAGAGAGTATCTGTGCCTACAAAGCTCTAGTTCTAGTAGCCTATTCCTGTCAATTTTGCTCCTTATTAGAACTCTTAATTACAATCTCTTATACATATAAATGATATGATTCATACCATTCTTAAACAAAGAAATGTAATTTTGTACAAAAGAGGAGAGAGAATTTACTTTAAGATATGACTTATCTCAGTTACCTGGAGATGGAAAAAAGTTTCACTCCTCAAATTCGAGGCTTTATCTGCAGCACAGTAGTAAAACAACAAAAACAAAAACAAAAACAAAAAAACCCCACAAAATGCCAACAAATTAATGCCACCGAAATTATTCTCTTTGAGCCATGGAAGGCAAGACATGGTATACACAGGAGCTGAGGTGACTATACCTGGGCTTCTTGGCAAGCTCATTGTTGTTTAACTACATGGGTTTAGACAGGCACTTCTGTGTCTAGGTCCCAGCCACTCACTTGTAACGTAAGAGGATTATCATTGTAGGACCTAACACTTACTGAACACTTCAGCTCTGTCAAGCGCTGTGCCTGGCATTTTCATGTATTATCTTTAATCCCTTAAGCAACTTTCCAAAGAAGATATTATTATCTTCACTTTACAGAAGGGAAAGTTGAGGTTCAGAGAAATAAATTGACTTGGCAGAAGTGACATAAGAAACTAGTGATGGATGTATCATGGGAACTCTAGCCTACAGGGCTCCAAGATAGGGTTCTTGTCTCAAAGCGTCACGGGCCGAATGGCTAAAGCAGTAAAAACTTCATTGCCTTACAGTTCTGGAAGCCCTAAGGCTGAGATCAAGGTGTTGGCAGGGTTGGTTTCTTCTGAGGCTGTGAGGAAGGTAGTTCCATATGTCTCTGGTGGTTTCTGTCCGTCTTTGGCGTTCCTTGTCTTGTGTCAGGATGACTCTCCACATGGGTAATTCCAGTCTTCACACGGTGTTCTCTCTGAGTGTATATCTATATCTAAATTTCCTCCTTTTTATGAAGATACTAGTCATATTGAATTAGGGTCCGCTTAACTCCAGTACGACCTCATTTTAACTAATTTCATCTGCAATGATCCTATTTCTAAATCAGGTTACATTAGGAGGTACTGGGTGTTAGGTCATCAACATGTGGATTGAGGGGGACGTGAGGGGGGACTCACTTCAGCCCATAACAGTGCTTACAAACTTGCTAAGATTCCAAAATAGAACTACACAAAGAGTTAATCAGAAGACATGAGCAATAGTTTCAGATGACACATATGTCAACAACACATGAGCATTTTCTTTGGCGGACAGAACACTACATTTGACTGGGATGACAGGGGAATGCTTTATACTGCGACGGGATTGGAACCGGGGGTGAAGAAATGGCGCAATCTGCAGGGTCGGCGGGGAGAAGAGGGTGGGCCTTCCCAGGGTGTGGAATGACAGGTGTTCGTCAGAAGCTGCGAGATGTGGAAAGACGTCAGGAGCTCACACTCCAGCTCAAGAGACACAAATCGAACTTGAGAAAAGTTAACTGTCAAGGCAAAAGCTTAATACCTGACGTCACCAACGTACGCGTGGGTAGCTTCGCAATGTGGCAAAATGCAGCGGCCCCACGAGTGGCGGAAGCCACGGTGAGCTCCTGTCCATTGAGGGATATTCACGGGCAAATGGTGAGGTGAGCTGGGCCTTTTCAACACCAGACATTGATAAGTGTTTTCTTTAATTTTTTAAAAGAGAGTTACAAGTTTAATAAATTTAGAAAATAATGGATGTTTTAAATGATAAGGTTTCAGTCGGGTCCTGGCGGGAGCAGATGGCACCCTCAAAACGAGTGATTTCCAGAGAGGTTATGAACGACTGGGTGGGCCGTGAGGAAGCCACAGAGGAGAGGAGAGTGGCCTGGGGCGGGCACAGCAGGGGCTGTTAACTATCCTCAGGCCTGGAGGGCGGGGGAGAGAAAGGTTACACTGTACCTGGAGAGAGATGCCTGCCAGGACCTGTGTCCTTGAGCTGAGGGACACCGCCAGCCCACGATGACTTGGTGGGCAGAAACGGGAGAGTAAATCCACCCACCCATCTCACTGTCCTCTTACCCCCTGACCCCCAGTTCAAACCCAGCTGAGGCCAAAGGGAAGGGGGCCATTGATAGACAGCGTCAAGCCAGTCTTCCAGGGCACAGAGCAGGGCGAGGACATGCACAGTGGCTGCGGAAGGACAGACGGGAAGGTTTCTCGCACAGTTAAACAAGCTCCTTCACGGAGGGTCCTCAAAGTATTTACTTGTTACTGTGCGAATGAGCCTACGGAGATGGCTGTGGAGGGCAGTCTCCTTAAACCAGCTTTACCACAGAATCCCTTTCATGAAGGGCCTCTAGGACCAGTGATCAAAGAAAACCAAACTGGGGCGCTTTGACCTGTGGAATGAAACCCAAGTCTCTTTTTATCAGTTAAGTTTCTTTCAAATGAAAGCTAGTTTAAGAAGGAAAAAAAGAAAAGAAAGAAAGAAAAAAGAAAAAGAAAAGAAAAGAAAGCATTTGTTTGGTTTACACATGATTGGCGGGTCAGAGGGGCACCGCTGGTTTTGGGGGGGTGGATGCAGGAGCTCCAAGGATGCTGAGAATTCTGTCTGTGCCTCCAGCGTTGCACACTGCCTGTCACAGCGGAGCTCTGTGCTGCGTGCTGGCTCTCACCGTGAGGTGGGCGGTGCTGACTGACCACACCACACCTTCCCAGCTCAGCAATTCCAGTGAAGAAGGGACTTCTTTCTTCTCATGTCCATACACAAATCCCATGACAATTCAGAGTGCTCCTGCTTAGCTGAAGTGTCCATCTATAAATGATACCTGTGATCAGACATCGGGATCCCTTGGTATCTATCTATCGCTCAGCCCTTTGGAAGTGGGGAGAGTGACTAACCCCATTTTCACAGAGCCACCAGGACGACTACGCCCCCAGAGAGCAGGGAAGGACTACTCCAAAAAAATAAGAAAGAGGGTCATGAAAAGCGTGCAAGCTTACTGCAAACTGAAACTATAGCCACTGTGATCTGCCATATTTCTTTACATGGCGTGAGGGCGTCTCCCAAACCAAATTTGGCCTTAAATAATGAGTTCCAATACCCATTGCTCTCTTATTTGACGTCCCTGCTCCGGCCAGACCGCTTTACTTACCTTTCCTCGAACAGACCATAAATCCCCATCCTTGTTCCTTAGGCCCTCATCTGCTTTCAGTCCTGCCCCACCTGAATCAAGTTCAAGGCTGCAACGGAGTCTGTCTCCTGCGTCCCCAGCCCCTCACTCCAAAAGTTCTTGTTCTCCCTCCTCTCAACTCTTTTTGCATTAAAACTTTTATCTCATCCTTCGATCTTTATGGCACGCTGCCCTTTCTTGTTAGTGTGTGTATTTTTATGTGTGTGTATGTGTCTGTGTCCTAAATTCCTGCAGACGTAATTAGATCGTAGGCTCCCTGACATCATCATCTTTGTATCTTCATACTCTGTATCCACCTTGACTGGCACATTATAGATGTCAATCAAGCGTGCTTTGGTTGCTCTTTCAAAAGTTTAAGGTTGGCATCCCACTTTTTCTTACTTGCTTGCATTTTCATCATCTTCTATGCCAACTTGTAGAGTGGCCTTGAAAAGTGTTCTTACCTTTGTGGGGTCCCAGTTTCCTGTCAAGTGGGTTAGCAAGGCTGATATGGTAGAACAGAGTAACATTAATTCATTCATTCAGTCAGCATTTACTAAGCACTTTCTAGGAACCACACACTATGTTAGGTGTTATGGAGCCCACAAGAATGAATAAAAAAATCCTTGTGCCCCAAGGATATTAAAAAACCTGTAGTAAATAGAAAATAAGAATAAAATTTCTAAAAGACAAGATGAATACTGTGTCAAAACTTTTTACTAGTGCTCTACAGAGGAGAATTTGGCAACATGTAACAAAAATACGTACACATCTACTCCTTGACCCAGCAATGGCGTTTCTAGAAAGTTACTCTGAAAATAGGCCTCTATGTATATGAAATAACATATGTACAAGAGTTTTCATTGAGGTGATGTTGTAATAAAAAATTAGAAAACAACCTAGATGCTCATCCTTAGAAGACTGATTGAATAAACTCTGGAACATCCACACGATGGAATACTATGTAACCCTAAAAAAGATTAGAGAAGATTTTTCTTTTTGTTCGAGTGATTTCCAATATATATTGGTAAGAGAGAGAAAAAAGCAAGGTACGAAAGTATATATAATGTGCCAGCTTTTGTCTATAAAAGAAAGAGAATATAAAATATGTATATTGTATTTGCTTATTTTTGCATGATGAAAACACAGAAGGAATGAACCAGAAATGAGTGAAAATGGCTATTAATAGGAAAAATAGGTAGAGGTGACAGGGATGAGAGCGAGTCTTCTAAAAGTTTTAAATGTTGAACCATATAAAAGTTAAAAATGTTTTACATATTAACGAATGAAAGTAAATTTAAAAGAATGAAAGAAACCAAGCATTCAGATTGAACGCAAATGTAAACAAATGAACATAACTGTATATCAAACTGATAACCACAGAGAGAAAGGAAATAATCGAAATAGTTGAGGTTGCTTTGGAGCCAATACTCTGACTACATAGTATGTGAGAAATGTTTTAAGGTCAAAAAAAGCAAAGAATTATAACACATTGAATAAAAAAATTGACGAGTCTTTGCAGACTTGAAAAATGTAATGAAAACCACTCGGCAATAAAAAGAAACTGTTGAAACACACATCCACATGGATGAATCCCAAAATCAAGCAGAGTGGAAGAATCCAGAACAAAAGGAGTACATACCTTAGGATTCCATTTCTATGAAATTCTAGAAAATGAAAACTATAGTGACAGAAAGCAGATCAGTAGTTGTCTGCAGATGGGGTTAGAGGAAGAGGTTGAAAGGAAGCATTTGGGGTTGCTGGAAATGTTTGTTATCTTGACTGTAACATATATCAAAATTCATCACATTATACATTTAAAACATATGCAGCATATAGTATGTTAATTTTACTTCAATGTGGTTGGAGAGAGAGGGAGAGAGAAAGAGACAGAGAGAGACAGAGAAAAGGAAGGATATTCTATTGCTAGGTAATAACTACAGAAGACATTTAAAAGGTGGAAAGTTATCATTTTGCACCCTCCAATGTCATCATTGATTCAGGCAAGAACTTCAGCAGAAGCTACCAACACTGAGCGAAAGGTCCTTGGCTAACAGGATAGTCACATGGTCTCAAAGCATCACCATAATCTTATTGATAGATAAAATTACTTATCTATCAGTCCCAAAGGGGAACTGTGCCTATGCATTGGAAAGATAGGGAGACACCGCATTAGTCAAGTAATCAAGTGCAGAATCACTAGTAGCAAGGCAACCCGACCTTGGATACGTCCTGACATGATGGGGAAAGACGTACACAGCATCCCCCAGGAAGTATTTGTGCTAAAAATGTTTAACGCGAATCTAATCCTGAGTAAATAATTGGATAAATACAAGGATGTGGGACCGTCTCCAGGACAACCGGCCAGGATTCTAAAAAACAAAAGACAAAACCATTTTAAAAAATAACAACAAAAATCAAGGGACCATTCTAAATCAAAAGAGAAAAAAAGAGTTAAAAGACATTTAGAGGACAATTAAAAAAAAACTAAATATGGACCACCTAATAGATATTATTGACTTGATCTTAATTTTCTTGGGCATGATAAAATTGTTGGGGTTACATAGTAGCATAAATGAAATGTGTGAAGATAGATGAAATACTAAGGTGTCAAATTGTTAACAATTAGTGAATTGGTAATTTAGGTGATGAATATACAGATGTGCATTTTACTATTTTTCTATCTTTCTGTGAGTTCGAAAACTTTCAACAAAAATAATTGAGAAAGAAAAAAATGCCAAGAATCGTATGCGTTAGTCAGAACACTTTAAATGCCGACTAGCAGAAACCAAACTCGAAAAGGGGCATTTGAGAAGGTGCCCAGATGCTGTCATCTGTCTCTCTCCTTGAGGAGGCTCTGCTTTCTCCTAAGCTAGGCTCGTCACCTCATGGTGTCAGGATGGCAAGCAGCCCTTGCCTTATATCCTACCACAGAGAGCATCCCCACCCCCCAGAAAGAGACATTTGCGACAAATATCCCCTGCTGTCTCTTTTTGACTAACTTCGGACTTGTCCTCGAACCAATCCTGGGGCCACAGGGCTATTGAGTTCTGATTGGCCGACTAGGTCTCTTGCCTGTCTCTAGAGATAGTCAGTCATCCACCTCCACCTCCATCCTGGGGTGAGAGAACGGTGGTTCCCCAAAAGAAAATCCAGATGCTATTACCAGAAGAAAGACAAATGGGGGCGTGCCAGATAAAAGGAACAGTTGTCCAGTCTAAAGACGTGGAAAAATTAAACATAAACATTAAGGCAAATCGAGAGCTCTGAGCGCTCAATGATATTAACCCATAAAGTAAGAGTTATTATTCATTTCAAAAACCTCGGTCGTTTATCTCGTGATTTAAGTCTTCTATTGCTTCCCTTACACAATTGCAATATGAGGAGCAAATTGACGAGGAGATAACTAGAAGGGCCTGACCTTAATTCTCTTAATGGGCTATTCGGGGGATCGAGTCACTGCGTCTGCACCGGAAGCCGAGAGGGGCCCATTGCACTGGACCCTGGCAAATGAATGGAATAAAAGTCATCAACATATCGCTACTTACCAGGTCCGTAGGGGACCACTGAGGACATCCTGGTCCAATGCTGGGTATAGCTCAACTGGCATATTAATTACTAACTGGGCTGGATTGTTCTTTTAAAATAGTATACTGTAGTTTTCAAATAAATTCTTTAATGGCTCCTTTTTCCCCTCTAAACATTGAGAAATGGCAGCTTCTCTACTATTCATTTGCAAAGTGTTACTTCCAATTTCAGTATTGAATATTTATGGAGTTCTACTGTAAATCACGGAGCTTGTAAATACTGTCACAAGAAAACAAATTTATGTTATTACAAAGTTTCCTGGAGCACCCTGCTGTGTGGAGAGCCCGTCCCACCAGTCACGTGGGAACGTTATACGTGTGATTAACAGCCTTGCAAGTGGAGCTTTAGAGCTTTTCTTACGTGATTGAAGTGTCCGTCCATTACCGTTGTTACCCAGTAAACGCACAGATGATGTTTTGCTATCTGAGGCCATCGTGTGAGCCTACGACAAAGGAGAAGAGCATGCCACCAAATTCAAGGTCTGACACCCTCGGTCAGCACGGGCCTCCGTTCTAGAGAAGAATTATGCACTGTAGTGTCTTCAAAGTTGGACCATTTTGGCCTGTGTCGCTAGGAGACTTAGGTGCACTGTGGCCAAGATCAAGAAAGCTGCGAGGTGCTCTAAGCTCTGTTGTAGAAGAGAGGAGTCATCAGCCCAAGGCCCTTCTAGATCTTTCCAGAGATTTCCACCTCTGTGTTTCCTCCCTGGGAAACACAGGCCTGGGCATCAGGAGAGCCTACAGCCTTTGCCTCTGCAGCCATGCTTCCTAACCACCCCCCTCTGCAACAAGCTGTGAGTTCCTCTTTCTTTCAGATTGCTACTGAAGTACCATGCATAAATCTAATCTTTAAAATTTAACTTATTTAAAATCTCTGAGGAGTGCTTACTATGTAAAGAAAGCAATTGATAATCCTGGAAAAATGCGAATAATTACTCCATCGTTGATTCACCCTGTAAACTTGTATCTTATTTCACCTAACTATAAATATTGGGGATCAAAGTGTATTTGTTTTTCAAAAGCAGAGGCTAGCTGATTCTTTTCCAAGGTGGCCAGTTGTGGATGAGGAGCTCACTGTCCCCCTGCCAGTGAGCTGACCTTCTTCTTCCTTTGGGGAAACCACCGCCAGCTCCCTGATCTTCGTCCCCTTACTACACTGCACAGCGACCGAGCCGAGGGCTAAGTTGGAAGGAGATGAGGGAGTTTGAAGGGACATTATCTCTGTGATTCATTTCTGCTAGCCTTACAGCGATGATGGATGGCATTGTATAACACATCCAATTTTTGAGGCTTGCTATTTGCTAACTAGTTAACCAAGACCCTTTGGTTCTCACTGAAGGGGAAACTCAAGCCATTAACTGAGATTAAGTGACTCGTTTTGAAGTCAAATAGTAAATCAGAGATAGAATGAGAATGAGAACCACAGCCCCGAAGGGCTGCAGAAGGAAGACTCGAAGAACGGGGAGAAAAAGACACAATTCAGGAAGATGACTCTTCCTGCTCTGGCTAGCGACAGACAGCCCTGGCTACGGATTATTCTCAGGGATTAATAATTCACTTTGAACCTCGGGAATGAATTGGAGGGCTCATGCACGCAGCATCCTCATGTGCGCTTCCCTAGAGTGAAATTGAAGCCGATTTAAGGGGTCCGCCAGTCTCTCCCCACGTCGTTGTCTGCAATGTTGATGCAATTCAACTGAATTCAGCAAGAATGTACTTAATGCACATGGTGTGCCGAGCATCGTATTAATCTTCTAAGACAATATTGTAAATTTATTTTTTAAATAATATTTGACAGAAAGAGTACATAGTATCTGATGACATTCACATAAAACACAAAAACAGATGAAAATTAAACTCTGCTGATAGAAATCAGGGCAGTGGTTACTTTTGGGCAGCAAGTGTCTAGAACGTGGCATTAAGGGGCTTCTGAGGTGCTGGTCATGTTCTCCTTTTTCATCTAGGTGTTAGTTACACATGTGTGCTCAGTATGTGAAAATCGACAGAATTATTAATTTGCTTATGATAATACTGTAAATTTAAATAAGACCCAATCACTGTCCACAAGGAAATTGTAGTCTAGTGACCTATTCATTCATTACTTTAAATTGTTACTTGTACTGTTCTCTTTCTGGTTGGCACGATTACAAGAAGAACACCAATTAGACTTTGGCTTAAAAGTATCAGGAACACACAGTGTTCCTGAAGGCACAATCGGTTATTTTCATTCAGCCAGATGAACTGGCGAATGCCAACGAGCACACGTTGACATCGGCTCTGCCCTTCGGTTGTAGACTTGGAAAGCGCATTGCAAATCCTCTAGGGAATTGCTTTGGCAGGCGTTTTCATCCAGATATTATTAACAACAAAACAAAAACAATCCACGCATAGATTCTGACTCTCAGGGAGGTCGTTGATGGGAACATTAGCAGCTAAGGCTTCCAGTGCTTTTGTCCACCTAAATCTCGTTTCCTAATCAGTCATAATCTTTTAAGTAGCTTTTCTGTTTTAGAGTAAATAAAGTAGCATAGGCATTTCTTTGTCTAGCTACTTTTTGCAGTTTTCCTTACCGTGACTTTTTTTGGAGATTATGACTAATGCGTGACTTGATTAGATAAGAACACTCCCAAGCAAAAAGGTTGTTGGAAAAAACATCACACGAGGATACAACCAATTGGAGATCAGAAAGAAGGTCTGTGGAGTCCATTCATTCAACAAATATTTGTTGAGCGCTCCCTAGACCTTGTACATGGTAGGCCACTGACTCCACGTCTTTGAGCCTCGGCTTTCCTCATCTGTGAAACAGGAATAATGACCCCTACCTCACAGGGTGGTGGTGGAGATTAAAGACAGCGGCCCGGTGAAAGTCCCCAGCCCACCGCCCACACAGGGAGGTACCGATAAATGCGGTTTCCCTTCACTGCTAGGGGAGAAGGGACATACACGTCAAGGAAAGGGATTTTTTTCCCGCTTTCATCAAACTGCTCTCTCCACCTGTGCCCTCTTCACGTGTAACAGGTGCAACCCCGGAGACTTCTTAGAGGAAGCAGAGGTCGTTGCTTGGGACGCCTTCACTTTCCCACAGGGTTCTCGTCCTGACTTACGCGGTCTCAGAGCATCACCGCCCCACGATCTGGCCCGGCTAACTCGCCCCCTGCGCTCTGCGGCCCGTCGCTCCCCCGCTTCCTAAGGCCTCCCGCTGTCCAAAGCTGTTTCTCTTCCTGTCCTCGGGCCCTTTGCTTTGGGCTCTGTCCCTCTCTCTCCTTTACTTCGAAGCCAGGCTTCCCAGAGGACTGGAGCTTGCACTGGCCCGGCTTTCTCACCGTCCACTCGCTCCCCAAGCCGCGGTCCCCACCTTCGCCCCCGCTTCCGTCTCCCTCCTGCCACTGAAGTCATCGCCCATGTCCCCGCCTGCTGACGTCATTTCACCTTATTGTTCGCGGCGCTCTAGGAAACTGTCCTTCCTCTTGAAACCGCTGCCCTCTTGGCTTTGCGGCACGCCCTGTGGGTCTTCCTGGTCCCCCTTGACCCCTGTCACCCCGGGGTCCCTCATCCGCTGTGCCCGATGAGAACCAACTTTGCAGGAGACCTCAGCGAGTGTAGGTGGTTCTCTGAGCACTTTACATAAATTATTACATATTCATCTTTACGGCAAAACTGGAATGAGTACTATGATTTCCTCCCTTTATGCACAAGGGAGACGAGTCTTCGAAAGGCGAAGGGACCTGCGGGGAGCGACGGGCTAATGAGAGGTGGAGGCTGACGCGGCCCAGGTGGATGGAGCCCGACCCGGGCCCAGGCGGCCCAGCCCAGAAGCGCCTCTTAGCGCCGCCTGGGCGTTAGTTTTTCTCCTCGACCCTTTCCAGTCATGTCAACACTTCAACCCCTTTTCTTCTCGTCCTGTATGTCCTCCCAGATATGTCTACTGCGCTCTCATTCTTTTAGTAATTCTCTACCTTCCCACCGACGACTCCAGTGTCAGCTCAGCTTCTCCAAGAAGCAGGCCCCGAAATGGACCCGGACGTGGGAGGGCGGTCCCGGGGGGCGGGAGGGGGAAGGCCTGTCGGGGATAAGACGGGGAGGGACGGAGGGTCTTCAGACCCGCGTGTGTGCCAAGCGGACATCTCCGAAAAGAGAGCGGAAGGGGCGAGGATGGGGAGGAAGGACCACGAGGGAGGAAGGACCACGAGGGAGGA
The DNA here is from genome assembly GCF_902729225.1 of Pteropus medius. NCBI lineage: Eukaryota > Metazoa > Chordata > Mammalia > Chiroptera > Pteropodidae > Pteropus > Pteropus medius. The sequence goes on along the minus strand of NW_024347788.1, from coordinate 9,346,094 downwards.
AGGACCTCGGAGCGCAGCGTGGGCTGGGAGTCCGCGTCGGAGGAATCCCGCAGGGATGGAGGATGCTCGGACGCCGGCGGGCCGCAGGAGGAAGCGCGGGCGCTGCGGGCCTCGCAGGTGCGCGAGAGCAGGTGCGTTTCTTGCTGCCGTTGTCTCCGCAAGGGGTCTGAGCAGCTCGCCGCTGCCGTGGTGGCCGCCAAGCGCCGGTCTAGTTCTCCGTCCTAATCCGTCTGTGCGCGCTGGTCTTCCCCCACCTGCTCGCTTCCCACATCTACCCCGCTCCCACGAACCCCAAACTCAGCGCCTCCAACACCAAACTCATTTAAGGGCCTGACTCAAGTCTGCACATACAATCGGTAACCACAGAAATTTAGGATTTTGCATCCCGAATTTCTGTGAAATCAGTTGGTCATCTCCCCTCCATGGAGACTCCTGCTGCCTTCGTTCTGGTCTCAGCATTTCCCTCTGTGCCGGGAGCTTTATCTGGTCTCCTCTCTCCGCTCTGTTCCCATCCTGCCATCCACGGAGTCGCCTTCCCTGCACAAAGCTGCCCCCGCCCACCCCGTGAACTGCTAATCCCCATGTGACCCGAGTGCCACCAGAATTCAGAGAGGGGCAGGGTCGGCGTCCAAGGAGACCGCACCTGAAAAATCAGAGTCCACCCCCAGCCCCTGTTTACGTAGATAACCGTTCTGGCCAAGAAACGTGCAGTCATGAGGAAGTTTCATGCCGCCATCGAAACGCTGGATCGCGGAGGCAAACAAAGAAGGCGCTGGGATTCCCTTGAACCTCGAGGCCCTTTCCATTTGGGACACATTCCTGCTGGACGGATTTCGAGCTCAGCCACAGCCTTCCCCTGGGCTGCCTCCTCCCCCGTCACCTCGCACTTGCCATCTCCTTTTAGCTGGAGAGGCAAACTCCTTCTGCCTCTCTTCAGGGAGGGATTGTTTATTGTCCCTTCAAAGCGGAAATCCGAGAAGGCCAACGGCGTGGCCTCTCCTGCCCGTCCCCTGAATTCTTGATGGGTCTGAAAAACAACAGTCTATTGCAGTTGTCGAGGATATCAAAGAACTTCAGAAAGTCACCCATGTTTTGATTATTTCGAGTTTCATTTCAGAACGTGTCGATAGAGATAATATGCTCTGGCGGACACTAGGTATTTTTCTCAGTGAACCAACTTGTGGCAGTTTACTCAGCTAACTTAGTCTTGCCCCGTCTTGACCCATCCGGGACCCAGAAAGGAACATTTCCTTCTTCTGGAAGAAATGTGTCCCGTGTTCGCTACGAGGCAGCGTAACAGCAACTGTAACAGAGGAACTGATACGTGTGACGATGTAATCCACGAACAATAACACCACATAACGGCCTTACGATTTCGATACCTAAACCTAATTCTCTTATAAATAGTTTATAAACTTGTTTTATACGAGCGTTTATTTTCTAAAAGAGAGAACCCCATTATCATCCTTTCAACTTGCGGGGGAGAGGAGAGGCAGCAGGGGAAAGACGAGTGGAAGAAAGGTCGCGGATATAGATTCGAAACTGCGCTGTCTGATTCAGTAGCCACTAGCTATATGTGGATATTTAAATTTGAATTAATTAAAAAGTAAACAAAATTTTAAAATTCATTTTCTCAGTTTCGCTAGCCACTCTCCACGTGCTCAATAGCCATGTGCGGTTAGTGGCTATCACGTTGGACGGTGTGAATACAGAACATTTTTGTCCTAGAAGACAAAGTTCTGCTGGGTTCTGCTGCTCTAGATTCTGGCAAATGATAGACTTTGTAAATGTAAAATGATTGCTTAAAAGAAAAACGGGAGAATGCAGAGTTCTTATTATAAAGCTTTTGCATTGCTGCATAAAATTATGGCATCAGAGTTGCTTTGTTCACTCATTATGAAACAGATATTGGTGCTTTGCGAGGCACTGTCTTTGTGCACTATTTCGGTTTTGCTAGGAATTGCCTATTGTGTCTCCCAGAAGCCAGCACCTAGCACTGTGCAGGAAAATGGTCCCACTCGACATCCGTTCGTGGACGGAATGTCTCCGAGGAACAATACAGACCTTACAACTTCTTGCTCTGCCATCGGACAGGTTAGGAGTGAGCCCGGTGGCTCCACTGCAGAGGATAAGTCAAATTCCTAGTCGCCTACCCAGCATCTCGTCCCTTTTTCTTTCTTGCTGTGGAATTTCAGGGTTATTCAGGACAGCAATATTCCCAGCCAGGGCAAGGGATCAAGACTTTTCCATACCCCCATGACAATTTTATCCCAGCTTTCACGTCCTCTTTTTCGGCTAGCGTGGCTATATAATCCGGATTTGGCCAATGAGACCTAAGTAGAACTCTGAAGAGAGTGGAATTTCTGCAAAGTCTCCTCGCTCCTAAGAGGAAGTCGATTTGGCTATGTCACCCGTCCTGTTCTCCTTCCACTTGTTTTGAATGTGGACGGGATACCTGGAGATGCCGTAGGCATCTTGCAACCGTGAGGAGGTGAGCGGAAGTGAAAAATCCAGAGAAGCCCAAACGGCAGCTTTGCCACTGTCGAGCTGCTGAGCCCAAGCCTACGCCGTCCATCGCGATGTCTTACACGGAAAAGAGGAAACGCCCGCTCCTTTGAGCTACCTACTTATAATTAGGAGTTCTGCTATGTGCAGCCAAAAGCGACCCTAATGTATACAGAAAATTATGGCGCTAGTTTGGGTTTCTGGACCCAGTTCCAGTGTGGGGAGGGGGAGGGACCTCCCCAGACACCACCCAACAATGCTCAGACACCAGCAGGGTATCCAAGAATTCAGCACAATTCAACTCAATTCAGGGAAAGGGGTTTTTATTCTCCGGAGAGAGAAAATCAGAGGGTTTCTGATTTGAGAGTTACCAGGCAGAGTTTAAGTTTGGGGCACCACAGTGAAATCAGAGCGTTAAGAAAAATCCTGCAGCCTTCCGATCCCACTGGTAGCCAGGCTGCCTTTCTAAGAGCCTTTCTAGAGAAATCTGACTAGCCCAAGAGAAAAGCCTAAAGATACAGGCAACAGAGGCCTGTACCAATTAGGAATCTCCACAGAAACACAATCAATAGGATATGTGTATATGAGTATTAAGAGATTTATTTTAAGGAATTGGTTTATGCAACTGTGGAGCCAGAAAGCTCAAAATCTATCGAGCAGACCAGCAGGCTGGAAACTCAGACAAGAGTTGAGGTTGCAGTGTGGACTCTGCAATCTGTACAGCGGGCTAACAGGCTGGAAATTAAGGCAGGATCTCTTTGTTATAGTCTTTTCTCCGAGAAGCTTCGGTTCTTTGCTCTTGAGGCCTTCAACTGATTGGATGAGGCCCACCATATTACTGAAGGTGACCTCCTTTAGAGTTGACCGACCGTAGATGTCAATCACAGGCACAAAATGACTCCATAGCAATGTCTAGAGTAGTGTTTGATCAGACAACTGGGCGCCATAGCCTAGCCAGGTGGGCACAGAAAATTTAACCCTCATATTCCCCAATGCCACTGACTTACTAGAACAGCACCGAAGCTCACCATCAACAAAGCTCACTCATGGTCAGCTTTTTAAATGCTCCATGCTAAAGAAAGAACAGCCAGCCAAGAATCAGTGGACATCTAAGGAAAGTCACTTGCAGGGACCAAAAACAATTCAAAGAGAAGAAATCAAAACACCATTCATATCCTCAAGGCGATAAAGGAAGATAAGTCAGTAATGAAACAAGAAGGAAACTGGGGAATAAAAGACTTCAGAGAACAAAAAGGAGCTCTTAAAAATGACAGAAATCATAACATAAACGAAAAACTCGGTGAGAGAGTGATAAGGTGAAGATGAGGAAATCTCCAAGAAAAGAAAACGAAACAACCAAGAGATGGAAAATAGACAAGAAAAAAAAAAAGGGATCGGTTTAGGAGGACCGACATCTGAATAAGGCTTCCAGAAAGACAGAACAGAGAAAATGCAGGAGGACAAACTATCAAAGAATTAATTCGAAAAAATTTCCGAGCATTAAAGGTCGTGAGTTTCCAGATTTAAAAGGCTTACCGGCTTCCCAGCCCAGTGGATAAATATCTATCCACACCAAGCCACTTCGCCATGAAATTTAAGAAAACAAAGGTAACAGGATAAGGCTCCGGGTGAGCGGGAGGGATAGATTACACGCAAATCTTCCGGAATCAGACTGACTTCAGGCTCCTCAACACCAGCAGAGAGCAATGGAACGAAGCCTTCAAAACTCTGAGCGAAAAGATATTTTAACCCAGAAGTCTATTCCCAACCAAACCCAGCATTAAATGTAAGCATTGAAGAATGATGTTTTCAGAAATGAAAGTTCTCCAAAAATTCACTTCCCAGCCACTTTTTTTTCAGCAGGTAGTGGAAGAGGTCTTCTTCCCCCATCCCCCACCTCCCCAAAAAAAGTAATCAAAGAAAAAGAAGGAAATGAAATTCAGGAATCAAGGGAGCTAACGAAAGAGAGAAGCAAAGGGAATATACTCAGCAGGGCGGTGAAGGGAGACCTCAGAACAGCCGCACCAGGAGGAGTAGACGGTCCCAACGGAGCAAGGGCCGAGAGGGCTCTGGGAGACACGTCTCCAAGATATGACGTTGAAAGGGCACCTGGCATAGTTGAACATATTAAATGGAGAGTTACGCCTCGTGGGGACAGTTTGGAGACAGAAAACTAAGCAAATTCAAAACAAGAAAAGAAAGAAAGACGATTAAAGCCAAGAAAAGCAAAAGGTTATTGCAGAAAGGAAAAGTGACTGTCAGTTACTACGTGGCTCAAGTCTCAATAGTATCGACCTAGTTAAAATAACGTAAATACTGAATATTGTGGAACAAAATTACGTGTTTGTATCGAGGACGTAATGCAGATAGGGAAGTGGAGAAAGAGATAATCCAAATCATGTGTAATGGAAATAGATAACATAACACGAATGAAAATCAAGAAACGGTTCGATAATGTTATTTGAAGAGTTAGAGGTAAATTACAGTAAAAACAACAACAAAGTTAAAAGCGTTTGTCTCTGGGAGAAAAAATTCATGGTAGGCACAGGAAGAGAAGAGGATTACTGTTTTTATAATGAGCTTTGTAGAACTGTTTGATCCTTCTTGCATACATAATTTTGATAAAAATTCAAAACAAACAGATGAACCAACTTCCCAAACCTGTAGGATAAAACCCAAACTCCTGGCAGTCTATCTAAGAACTGAGCTTATGAAGTCAGAGTGACCTGGGTGCTCATACCAGCTTTGCTGCTTACCAGCTAGCTATGGAACTGTGGGTGAGTTTTCTAAGTTCTCCAAACTCTGTGAAAAGAGGGTAATAATGGTTCTCGTAGTAATGGTGAATACTGACTGATTCACAGCCCTGGTTGTGAAGAATGCATACAATAACCCAGGTGAGATCTAAACATTATGCCTGATACATATTTAGTGTGGTATAAACTCTCACTAACTTTTTTCCTATTATCAGGCTGACATTCAAGGTTCTTTGTAATCTCCCCAATCTGCTTTTCCAACCTCACGTCTTATTCCTCTTTTAGACAAGCTCTCAGCTTGGGCCAGGGAGTTCTCATCCTTTCTGAAATAACACCATGCTCTTCCCTGCCTCCCTGCTGTTGCTTGTGCAATTGCTGTTTTCCTATCCGCCAACCTATTTGGGTTTAAATAACAATGGAAATGAAATAATGTATTACACTCTATAAATAACTGGGCAATATTTGCATTCATAGGATCGAGAGCCAAGATGCAAATACTTCCTCTAGGGTCCAAACACTGAAAGGAGGGGTTCCATTTTTGTTCAAGACGTGTTAATCTCGTCATTGCTCAAGGTTGCCATGGCTCCTGTTTGGCGCTTCTAGGACTGGAGCTTATGCCACTACATCTGAACAAGTGGAAATAACCCCCGTTGATTGAGACAGGGAGACAGGCAGGATAAGACTCTTATGAGATAGGTCAATGCTGGAACGAGGAAAGCAAGCCAAGATTTTTCTGTCTCAGTTACAAACTGAGCCTGGCCGCCCTAACACTACACATTTCCAGCTTCTTTTTTTTGTTGTTGTTGTTTTTTTTCCTGCGGATCAGGGCAGAGACACTTTTTCCCCTTTCCGGTGGTACAATTTAAAGGTAAAAAACAAAACAAAACAACAACAAAAAAAACCCAGTAACCATTTGCTTGTAGTTTATTAAAGTCTTTGATTTTATAAGTCATTTGTTAGAACCATTTATTTTATTAGAGAGAGATTGTATTACAATATAAAGATAAGTTCTAGCTTGAAAAGTAAAGAATAAACCAATGAAAGTTAAGCTAATTGACTTTGACAATTCACACTTTTCTGTCAACTTCATAATCATTTTCAAATCCACAGTCATAGGTAGAAGAGTGTTCCTTGAACAGAAATCAAAATCGTGTTTCTACGAGATTCACTAACCTACATCTGACGAAATTCATGTCTCATGATAGCTCCTTGGTTCTCATCTAGCCTCTTAGAGACTTTTAGTCTCTGGCGTATGCAGAAAGTAAATAGTAATAGGGGAATAGTGTTAATTGCTCTTGATCGCTTAAAATGGTGACAAGATTTTATAATTTTATAATTTCATTGGTCATTTTATAAGATTATCTTTCACAGATTTAAAGTGAGAGGAAGGATAATATCTTCCTTCTAATCATTCTAAGATTAATTCAGATAAACTACTCATAATCTTATGCAAATTCACCAGCATTTCATCATTTATTATCCTTGCCATCAATATTTTGTTGATATTTGCTGATGTGAATGTCCCTAAGACATGTAATAATAAGTCAGTTGTTATAAGGTGCACATTTATATGAACTAAGAATATTCTCGTTTCTCATCAGGTAAATAATTCGGGAAGGGTTGTCTAATGTAAGATCTATTAACTTGTTAGATATCAACAATCAAGTGAGAAACAAAAACATTTTAATGCAAAATGGAACTTTTAAAACCCTCACGTTAGGTTTTGAAAGCCCCTATTTGCTGGGCTTTAAGGACGGATAAAGTAGGTGAGCAAAGAACTTCTAAAACTTAACATGTCATTTCAACCTCTCAGTCCAGTCAGATGCTATTGCTTAGGATACTTCAGGAACAATTTGAGCGCAGTTCAATCTCTATTTCAGATCATTTCTTATAAACTGAGCATTAACCCATGATTGCCCTTTATCTCTAACCACGTTCTTGCTTATTAATATCTTTGTCAATTTAAACATATGTGCCTGCCTAAGTCTCGTGGTAACAAAGTCTTGGATAGTAGACGAGGATATGTTGCCAATGAAAAGTTGCCAACTACAGGTTGGGACTGTTCTTAAAATAAGAAGGTCAAATCCAAAAAAAGAACCCATAAAGCAAGTTCCCAGGACCCTCTAGTATGCACTGGATACCAATGATTCAACATGGAAGTAATACTGAATATCAGCCTTCTGTGGTTTAGAAATTTCATCTGATAATCGCATCTTCCTTGGGTTCAATACTACGACTTCAAATACGATGGCTGCCAACTCTTCACTGAACAGATTGACGAATGTTGTTGAATAATTGGTCAGTTCTCAAGTAGTAATCCCACTAATGGATATTATGTTTGATAAATTAATTTTGAGGCTTAACTTCTGTGCAGAGTGAAAAACAGTTAGAAAGTCAAAACAAAAAAATAAAAGACAATAGCCCAAGGGACGAAGTTCAAAGGAATGGCTTGTAGCCTCTCATACAGAAGAGGACAAGAAGAAATAGACATTTCCGGAAACGTGGCACGTGACACAAGATGACTACCTCATTAGTTTGCCTCAAGTGGCTGAGTGGCACGAAATGAACGCTGTCTTGCATGTGCATGTGACACGGGTGCAAAAATTTTTTGTTCATGATCAGTTTACTGCTGTCTATGTGGGACTCACTCAGTGACATGTGACAACCTCGTACTTTTTCCGTAGCAGTGTCTGTAGAATGTTTAATTTGGGGTTTTCAGAACAACAGTCGAATGGCCAACAGAGCCTCATACCCCTCCCCGCCAGTGGTACCCAGGACACTCTATTCCTGATTGCTGTTGATAACTGACCAGTTCATGTTAAATCAGGTTTAATATTTCTTAATTTCTTTTCTTATTCAACTTTTTTCCTCTCTCTTTCAACTTCTAGTGAAACACTTATTGGGGTAAAACACATCATGCATTATTTCTGGTTTAGTATTCCTCATTTTCAAATGTGCTTTTCAAACTTTAATTAAACCTAGCTCCCCGAGGGCCTACGGAAGCACTGTATTTTCTGCTTTCCAGATGGGAACAATGAAAATGGAATAATGACTATAGACAGTGAGAATGAAAAGAGATAATAGAAGAGGAACTCTCCTGACTTATTCTGAATTTATAAGCTTTTTTGCCTTTCCTGAGACCTCAATTCACACTATTAAGTCTTTTGGGAAAAATCTGTTTCCTTGAAGAGGTTAAAAGGCATTATATTCTATTTCATAATTTGAGAAAAAAATTCTCATGAACTAATTTCTTATAAATGTAATATTATATATAAATTAAAATATAAAATATAAGAAAAAGATCTACTTTCAGCTTATTTGATTAGCCAAATTTTTTTATTATTTATTGTTAAATATTATTTTTTATGTTTTAGACAAGATTCATTCATAATTAGACCAAAATAATTCTAATGTGACCCATTGGCTTTGAAGTCATATAATTTGATAATCTCTCAGAATTTTAACTTTTTGAGACAATTTTAAATATAATCACTTTGTCTTTAAAATCTACACATAAGTGGACATAAATAGTTAAACAATAAAACCTCAGCCCCTGGTTAGTTTTAGCTACATTTATGAGGCCAAAGAATACATTTGCCGGTAGTATACAAAAAAAACCAATAGGAAACATCTTTGGGGGATATAATGAAGTAGATCCTTGATGGAACATTTATCCTTACTTACAAATTCTACAGCAAGGCAAAGAGAACATTACTTTTAAAGGCAGGTGCCGTAGGCCTGTTTTTGTGGAGAAGGCAAAAGACTCCCTCTGTTTGGGGAATAGCGTTGCACAAATCTGCCTAACAGCTAATAGGAACGGAAGCAACTAGGTACAGAAATCAAACTGATGAAGACACTCTTATGAAAGAGGTAAAGGAAGAGTTGGACTTCCTGCTCTCGTTGGGAATACACTCAGCCAAACCTGTCCTCAGAAGTTGGCAGAGTGGATGAATGGGAAGAACTTCAGTATTCGATGGCTGTGTTGATGACTAAATCACCCAATTGGGAAAGCTGCCCCACCTCTGGACTTCCATTTATGTGAAATAATGTTTTCTTATGTTTAAACCACTTTAAATCAGAATTTTCTGTTAACTGTTAACCAAGAATTTTCTAAATGATATAATTAATGAGGAACATTGGGTATTTCACCAAAATTCTTACATGGCTATATTTTAATTATGGTTTCCCTAATGAATATTTATACTTAAGTTGACTGAGCCTGGTTCATTCCACAATTTGGAGTCTCTTCTCAGTTCTCAGTGATCGTGAGAATCCCTTTATATGTTGTTTAGTAGAAAGGTACCTTCACTTATTGACCCAAATATCTTTGCAACCAAGATTTTGGTCTTTAGATGGGAAGATAAGCAAGTGGGATCAGTTACAGAATAATATTTAAAATATCTATGAATGCGTCACACGTTATCCCTTCTGGATTATACAACGAATGAGCTAATAAGATGTCATAAACTAGCAAATTTGATTTTCCTAATAATGTGACCAGAAACATAAGTAGATTTTGTAAAGAATTCTTTATTTTTCCCTTCATCCTTCCACCAGCTGTAACACTATCTTGCTAATGACTTAACGTGTTCTCCATCCTTTGCTGGCAACTGGGAGCTAAGCGTTCACTTTGAATATCTGCGTTCGTGTTTATGAGATTAGAAACAACGAATATTAAAGAATAGTTCCGTTATTTCAGGGATCTGCAAGCCAGTATTTCTGAAACTGAAAAATTACAGGTCTTTCAGAAAGAATATTTTTGTATTACGATTCGACCTTTTAGGATGTCAAGGGCACCACTACCATGCGGGCAATCTGTGGCAGGTTTGAACAGTGAAGTGGGATGACCTCTAGCTTGGGATTTCTTACCCCGCTGGGGCCCTGTGTGTCTCAGGAGTACTCTGCCCTTTTGCCAGGACTCTTTTATCCTTAGTTTGACCATAATAAAAGCGCACAGATAACAAAGGGGGAAATACGGCAGGGGAGACATTCGTTTTTGCACCCAGCGTTCCTTAGGAATACGTTCTTCCTCTTTGTATGCATAGTCCTCCTACAGTGCTTTAGTGCATCTAAATGCACCTCGTGGCGCATCTAAGCTGTAGCAACCTCTTGACCTGTTACTTTCCACTTGAAATAAATCTCATGCTTCCGTACAAGTTGCCTTTTTCTTTTTTGCCCATAGTTCTGATTTATTAGCCTCATGACAGACAGAATGATTCTTTAAAGTATTTGCATGGCATGTCATTTTTCACCATCTTACTCCCAACCTTTCCGTATCTTTAAATGTAGTATGTTTGTAAGCAAGATGTAATTGAATTTTGTTTTCTTATCCAGTTTGACAATTTTTATGTTTTAAGTAGCTAAGTTACATTTAATGTAATTATTAATATAATTTGGTTTTGGTTTGTATCTCTCCTCATATTTGCTTTCTATGTATTTCTTCTGTTTTATGTTTTCTCTCATTTCCTGTCTTTTGATTTTGTTACTAATATTCTAATTTTCTCCCTCTATTAGCTTAGAAGTTATATATTCTTTTATTATTCTTTTACTGCAGATATTACAATATTACTGTATCAAAGTCTAATATTAATTGGTGTTTTTACCCTCTTACAAGACAATGCAAAACCTGAGAAACTTTAAACTCCATTTACCCGCTTCCTGACTTATATACCATTGCTGTATTTTAATTTCATATTCATTGAAAACTCCACAAGAAATTGTTATTTTTTAAGTCAATATTTATTTATATTTATCCACATATTTACCCTTCTCATTGCTCTTTATTCTGTTATGTATCTATGAGCTTATAACTGAGATCATTTTCTTTCTGCCTAAAAGATATCCTTTGTATTTTCTTTACTGTGAATCTGCTAATACAAATTTAATCAATTTTTGCATGTCTGAATATTTCAGCTTCATTCTTGAAAAACATTTTCATTGGGGATATAATTCTAGGTTAGCAATTATTTTATTCCACCATTATGAATGCATTATTCCATTTTCTTCTGGCTTCCATAAGATTTTGAAAAAGTTACTTATTACTCTAATTTCGTTGCTATGAAATTTGTTGCTCCTTTCTTTCAGACGATTTAAAGAACTTTCTCTCTGTCTTTGGTACTATAGTAAATTGGTGTGGAATTTTTTTATTTATCCTATGTGGGTTCAGGATAAATAAAAAATTAAATCTGTGTCTTGATATCTTTCATACATTTTAGAAATTCTTAGCCATCGTCTCTTCAAATACGGTTTTTGACTCATGCACTCTTTCTCTTTCCTGTTGGGGCTCTAATCACGCGAAGATCTAATTGATTGGACCTTCTCACTCTATGCTTTGTGGCTTTTACCCTCTGTTCTGAAATTCCCATCTTTTTTTCTCTCCATTCTGGATATTTTCTTCCACTCCATCTTCTAGTTCACTAATTCTCTTTTGAGCTTTATCTAATCTGTTGTTAATCTCTTCCCTTGATGACTGAAATTTTACTTATTGCATTTTTCAGTTAGAAAATTTCTACTTGACCCATTTTAAAATTTTCCATTTACTTCTAAATCTCGGCCTTGTCTTTTTGTGATATTGACATATTAAATACAGCTATTTTTAAGTCTGTGCTGGATAGCCTCAGTGGGTTGGTTCCTATTATATCTTGTCTATCTACTTTTCTATTTATGTCCCCCCTTATGTACTTGGTTATTTGGGGTACCAGACATTTTTAGAAAAATTTGCTTCTATAGGCAACAAGGGGCTCTAGCCATTCAATTTCATGATTAAGATCATCTGAAGCTGGGACTCGATCCCTGTGAAGGTCAGCTGACTCTCAGCTAAACCTTACTACCATCATGTAGTCTATTGGAGTAGCAACTCAAAGCCTGAATGGCTTCCCAGGTCCATTTCTCATCTGTGATTTTATTTTTTTCCTCTGCTCCACAAGTCCGTCAAAAAACACAACTTAGTCTCTCAATTTCTCAGCCACTTCTGGAATTGGTAAAGGACTCTACAGAATAAATTTCCCTAACGGCCACGCTTACATCTGTGGGTTTTCTTCTTTCCCTGGAACTTTGCCCTGTAATTCTTAATTGACTTGTTGTTTCTCTAATGCTTTTAAGGACTATTTAAAACATTTTTTCCAGGGTTTTTTGTTCTTGTTCTCAGTGAGAATATTTCTTCAAATTACCCTGTCTACCATGCCAGAAGTGAAAAACCTGATATTTTAAAAATTAAATCAAATTGTGCCACCAAAACTCTCCTTACATAGAATAATATCCAATGTCTTTATAACAGTCCAGAAGATCCTGTGTAATCTGCTCCAGGCTACCCCGCTAACTTCTTAAAGTTTTCCGTAAATCCAAGGATCAACACAATGTAAGTTTCTGGAATAAAAAGATTATGTGATATGTTTATTTTATCACCCCAAAGTATTTAATATATTACCAAAGCAATTTTTCAGTTATGATTAAATTTGAATCTATGCTGAAAAATAAAGATTCCTCAAATAATGGCTTAAACTAGACAGTTTATTTCCCGCTTACATGGAAGAAGTCTGGAGATAGGTCGTCCAAGGCTCAAAGGCAGAAAGTATCAGGGAACCAGGCTCTTTCTATCGGAGTAAGGAGGAAGAGGAAAATTAAGAGATTACCCCTCCATTTGAGGAGACTTCAGAAGCACCCCATAATACCTCTCCTTTCTTCTCATCATATAGTCACATGGCTTCACCTAGGAACAGGGCATCTGGGAAATTTAGTCTTCTAGCTGAGAAGTAGTGTGCCAAGCTAAAAAAATTGGATTACTGTTAGTAAAGAATGGGAACTAAGGTAGTGGTTTCTAATAATCTTTGCTACAAACGCTCAGCAGATTTTTTTCTGAAAATAGAGTTTTTTGAATTGTCTCCTTTTCTTGATCTTGATCTCAACAACTGCTCAGAGACTAATTTATTTAGTGCTTATATCATTAAAATACACTATTTCAATCTCCTGCAGATTCTTCATACAAAATCCTAAATCGAAACTTCTCCACCAAGCAAATCAGTTGGTCACCTCTTTCTTAAGCAAATATAGAAATATTATCTCTTTAATAAAGTCATCTTTGGATAAGTGAGAGATGAGGCAACTTCCCCTGACACCCAGAGTTGTCAATCACCTATCTCCAGTGACTTCACTATGGCTTTACAGAATGTGACTATTTCCCTTAATTAATCCATAGCTATATTTAATTTATGTAGTGTGAGAGCCATTGTCTTCATCTATTCAAGCTGCAAAAACAAGATGCCATAGACTTGGTGGCTTATAAACAATAACAACAACAACAACAATGATACAAACCCATTTATTTCTCATAGTTCTGGAGAGGTCCAAGATCAAGGCACCAGCAGATCCAGTGCCTGGTGAGTCTGCTTTCTCGTTCATATGGCTGACTTTTCGCTGTGACCTCACATGGTAGGTGGGGTGAGGGAGCCCTCTGGGGTCTCTTTTATAGGGGCATTAATCATTCATGAGGGCTCCACCATCATGACTTAATCATCTAAAGGCCCCACCTCCAAATACCATCACACAAGGGATTAGGTTTCAACATGTGAAATTTGGAGGGACACTTTCAGTCTGTAGCAGCCATTGTCTGTGAACCTCTGATTAATATGTCTATTGGTATGTTAGATTTTGATTATCATATGTCTTACCCACCAGAATGTAACCTCCAAGAAGGTAGGAAGCATGTCTGTTTTGCTTCCACTGTATTCCTAGCATTTTTCATAGTGTGTGGGGCACACTAGGTATTCATTAACTATTTGTAGAAAGAAGAAATTTAACTTTTACTGAATATCCATTATGTGCCAGGCAGTGTGGTAAGTGCTTTATAAATATAATTTTATTGAGCTTTTCTAACAACCAAACATGATAAAAACTATACCCCATTTCATAGATGTTGTCAATGAAGCTTAAAGAAGATAAATAATTTCACTGAGGTCACATAGGTAGAAAGAGGTAGATCTGAGGTCAGACCTATAACCTCCGCCTTGACAGGAAATGCTCATTTTACTCTGCCACATTTATGTTGGTTACGTAGGCTGCGCCCTGGCTTCTTTTAATAACAGGTTGACTGATTTCATAAGATGGAGATAGTAGATAATAGATTAATATCTTTTCAATGGAGAATTCCTGAAGCTTCCTTGCTTTACTTAAAGAAATTAATTTATAGCATTTAAATTCTAGGCATAATGGCAGGTAGTTGAGTGAGCTGGTAGTTTAGAAAGGATAAATTCAGGAATCTCTCTTCAAAAATCTCACCGTGTAGACATTTCTCTACTTAGCTAACACAGTCGCCTACAAGGATTAGTTGTTTAGGTGGTACGATTTTGATATTAGGATCTCTGGTAAAGAAGAAGGAACAGCGACAGAGATTCCCAACCTAAGACAACAAATAAGTTTTAAAGGGCAAGAAAAAGGCAGAGGTAAGAAAGGCAGAAAAGATAAAAAAGAGAAAGAGAGAGGAAAACATATACAAAAGGAAGAGAAACAGAGCAAACTGGAAAAAGGGAGGAGATGGCACCCATTTGTGTGTTTTTTGTTGTTGTTTTGGTTTCTTTCTTTTGGCGGCCCAGCTTTTAGTCCACATTTTCAGTAATAATAACATCCTGATTTCCTTTCCGGGAATATCACATCCCTCCTTTTAGACACTACCTGGTGGGACTGTTGTTCAGATACCCCACCTTCCCTTAGCCAAGGAAAGAAGAGTTGACTCTAGCTAAACCAGTCAAATGTTCTCTTCCTGGAATGTGAGTTATTCATTCTGGCTTCAGCTTTTGAGAAGTTCATGCTGTGGAGACTCATGTGAGCTTTCTTGTTCTTTCTTTTCCAACACTGGGTCATTAGCCTTCTCTCCTCAAACCTTTGAGCTTCCCCCAATTCGCCCAATAAATTCCTTTTTGCTCAAATTTACCAGAGGCAGCTACTGATGCTTACAACTGAAGAACTCAACCTGATACAGTCAAAGAAGAAAAATTAAGTGGGAATAAATGCCAAAATGAAGATCTGGAATGAGATCCACTGAGAATATATTTTCAGTTCCTAAAACAGAAGATATTGGAGACAAACAATTCTACTTTCAACCTGAAACAAATTAATGCAGATTAGTGCTCTACATATCTCGAGGAACAAATATAATCACACTAAGGTTTCCAGGAGGTCAGAGTAATATTCTTTTTCAAGGATGACACATTGTCTATGGCCATGCCACCTTGAACAAACCCGATCCCATCTGATCTCGGAAGATAAGCAGGGTTGGGCCCGGTTAGTACTTGGATGGGAGACCACCTAGGAAGACTGGGTGCTGTAGGTGTAAAAAATAAAATAAAAATAAAAAATAAGGGATTGTAAACTGACAAGATCCTTGCAATCTGTGAGGTCAACCAAGGGTTGCCTCGCCTAAAAAACAAAACAAAAACAAACAAACAAAACAACAACAACAACAAAAACGGATAACACTGACACCACAATTTGGAGTACTAAAAAGAGAATGTTTCCTGCAAGGCAGAGGTTTACCTCTGTTTTTACTATGTAAGATCTTTGTGTCTTTGATAGTTTCACATCTTTGGCGTGACTAAAGGATTTTTCAATTCAAATCGACCTCCTTCAACTTGGTGAATCTTTCCCCTTGGTGCCCTCCGCCAGATTTGCCCCTCGGGATTCTTTCTTTTCACTGCCAAGGATTAAATTCTTTGTGAAAAGCTTCAAGGCAATAGACATCTGTACTGGAAATGAGATACAAAGCTGTCCACAAAGAGATGAGCAATCCCAAAGGCTAAATGAGAAAATCTTAACTCTTATATTGGAAAAAAGTCTAGTTTCAAACTGAGTTTCTTGTTGTCTTTTTTTTCCTTCATAAAAGAATCATTTAAGTTGAATAAAAAACCGTTATTCTTCTATTTTACCAAAGATGCTAAGTTTTGCATGTTTTCAACATCGAACAAACATCTCCATAGAGAATAGCTTGTTACCAATATATGGTATGACCAGGAATCCTAAATGATCTCATTCTGAAAGCTCATCCTCACATACCAGACAATTCACATACTAGAATAATAAACATAATTTAACCAAATGTCTAAATATTTCGAAAGGTAAGCACCCATGATTTAACCCTACTGTCATGTGGGAGTGGAATGGCTCTTTGTCTTTACAATAGGTCACGACATGAAGCACCCTAAGCTATCCCCACTAAGAGAGCCGTCCTTGGGTGGAATGGCCATTGTCCACACGTGCAGCTAGTCATGACATGCCAGACTTCAAAACAGCCCACTTACACCGGTTCCGCATTACTGGGTGAGTGATTCAAGACAGAAGGCTGAATTAGGTTTTCATCCCAATTCAGCTGGAGATGCTGGTTTTGTTGGATCATAGCTTAGTGGCTCGAAGATGACCCCACGCCACCTCAATAGTAGAGATCCACTGCTCTTTTCTCAAGCTATGCACATGAAAGGCACCGCAATGTTTGCAATGTGCAAATATCAGATGTGATGAGTATGAATGAAAAGGACCCACAGTATATATTGTAGAACTTAACTATTGCCTTCCTATTTTATCAGTCCCTAGTCTCTCCACCCTCAAATATGAAACATCTTACAATAATTTTATATTCCAGAAATTGGCATGCAGAGTCATAAATTGTGCCAAACTAAATTGGATGATAAGGGACTCATATAAGAATTATGTATTAGCAGAACTGTATTATCTCAACTTTAGTCAGCTGTTCAGTCTATTAGTTCAAAAAGTCATGAGAAGCCTGAGGCTGGATATGAGAGAATATGATTTAATGGACAAGAACTGAGCTCTAGATATCGGCTCTGATAAAATACGTCTTTTCTTTATGTTTATTTGCCACAAGAAATGGTATCGCTTTTTGCTCTGCGTGAGAAAATTTAGCTTGGGGGGAAAGTCACATGGGTTATGATGTCAGGTGGTTAGATGGCCCTTCGTTAAAACCTAAGGGTCCTATGCTTTTCTTATAATTGCTTAGCCTTCAATTCTATTGAAAAGTGACTGAAAACATTGTTCTATGAAATGACTCTTTAATAATTGATAAATGAGGCAGTCTTATGGTCTGCCTCATTTATCATGGTCACATCCGTCATGCTTCTTAGCTAAGACCATGTGTGTTCACCTGGGATGATCATTAAGCAAACCTTTCAAGATGACAGGAGTTCAGTTCTTCTGTCTCATTTACCAGAAAGAAGAATAATGGCATAAAGTCTGAGGAGTTCAAAGGAAAAGAGAAAGGAAAAGGTATGCGCACATGCACACACATGTCCTTGTAACCTAGAAAGGCAACGTAATTCGTGGCAAAACGCCACATTCTAAGGGACAAGGTTAATGGGAGACATTTATTTCTAAATCTTCATGACACCTTAATGAGAAAGTGGAAGAATATTATTAGGCCCCTACTGATTGGGAAAATTGACGGAAAGAGATGCCGAAAAGTATATAAAATATTACACTATTAATCTGAATTAAAAGACCAGAACTTGCTCAAATATCCTAGTTCATAGGAATGAACCTCTGGCTGGAGAGTGAATTAGACAATATAGATATCAGATATTCGGTTTCTATCTGGATCCAGATGTTATTTCCATTCTACTCCCAGTGAGATAGCACTGCTTCTAACTGCAGACTAGAGAGCTCTGGTCTCTCCCCAGGGAACCAGACTGCCAGACTTCTCCCTTGGACTTCTCCTCTCTGCCACGTGCTCCCATGCCCCACGTACTCCACTCATACCTACCAGCTGCCCACAGAAGCAGCTGCCTCAAGCCAGGGCCGTCAAGGGAAGTCTTTGTATGGATGGAAAGCCATTGGCAGCGGCAGGCACCCTTTCAGCAAAACTGTCCCTTTGGCCTCAATTCTGAGTTTCGGCTTTGACCCTGGTCTGGCAAAAAACAATTCATATCCATTGTGGAAAACATGAAAGATACATAGTTCTTTTTAATCACTCATAATATTGCCACCCAGAGTGATAACTGTCAACATTTATTTTGGTATAGTAAAAAAAATTTAGTTGAAATGAAACAGGCAAAGGTTCATTTAGTTGGGTTCAAAATGTATATGCAAGTTAAGTTCCTATGGCAAATCATCAACATTATAAAGAAACGATATTGAGCAAAATGACATTATTTGAGGATCTGCTGTACATACAAGGGGAAAAAGGAAATCTTGTCACGTGGTACAACATGGATGAAACTTGAGGACATTATACTAAGTGAAAAAAGCCAATAGCAAAAGAAGACATACCATTTGATTCCACTCAAATGAACTGTCTGAAGTAGTCAAAAACAGTGCCTTTGATAACCTAACCTTGCAGGTGGAACACCATCATTCTGGTGTATTCCTTTGGTTGCCCAGGCCCATCTTGGTAAAATGTGGGTGGAGACTCTAAGGGTATGAAGACCAGGAGGCAGGGATCATTGGGGACCCTCTTGAAGGCTGGTTACATTTTTTAAAAGCAATTTGTCAATATTTAAAAGTTTATACCTACCCCTTAATCCAATAATGATAGGTATTTATACTTCCAGCAATTTATTCTAAGGAAACAATCACATATGTGGAGAAATATTATGCCTAAACATATTTACTATTACATTTTTATAATAATAAAATATGGAAATAATTTAAATGGGTAATAACAGGATTTATTTATCAAACAAATGGTAATTCTAGATGATGGGCTGTTATGTATCCATCAACAGTGGTGATTCTGAGGAATTTTCATATCATGGAAAAATGATGTAATGCTTTTTTCTCAAAGGCAGGGCATGAACATTTATATATAATATATTCTTCTAACTTCAAATGATTTGAAAGCTGAAAAAAAAAGACGTTTAAAAAGTAAACGCAACATTAGAATGGATCGAGTGGCTTTACTTTATTGTAAAATTAAGATAAAATTGTATACTTTTCTGTAGTTACATATTTTCAGTATTTTAATAGGTTGAGCCTGTTATTTTTATAATTGTCAAATAATAAAAGTATAAAAAAGAGATTTTTCTTTGTTAGCAACGCCCATTTAAATTTCGCAGACATGATTCTATAGTTCTTTAAATGGCTTTAACATTGTATACGGCAGAGATTTCGCCTTGAAACTGAAATAAGATGACTAAGAGACAACGTATGGAACAACCGTATATGTTGGTTGTGAAAAATCTAGGAATGAATGATCCTCAAACGCGTCACGCTCATTATATAAAATACCTTAAAAAGCGAAACTATAGAGAGACAAAGTAGATGAGTAGAGACGAGGGTTTGAAGCGGGAATGATGAGTGACTATAAATGGACATGTGGCTTCTTTTCAAGGTGATGGAAAAGTTCTTAGATTACAGTGATGGCTGTACAACCTCGTAAATATATTAAAATTCGTTGAATTCTACGCTTAAAACAGGTGACTTTTATGGTATATAAATGATACCTCAGCTGTTAAAAAAAAGACATAGATTAAACAATTTTGGTCAGATGAAAACACGCAATCTCAATTTGAAGAGACATCTGAGATGTAAGATGTCTATTAGAATAATGTGTGAAGCAGCCAGTAGATCCTTAGATTTTCCTTATTGTTTTATCAAGAGAAGCATCATTGATTCAGACTTCCTGGAAGCATTTAGATGTAGAGAAATATCTGATTTGCAGAAAGACTGATTCTCTAAAGTACACTTTCATGAATTTAAAGTGCGCACAGGACTAGAACAATCTAGTAGTGGATCAGAGAAGACCTATCACTTAATTAATGAATTAAGTTGCTTTGTAACTACAATGTAAAATTTTAATTCTTTCAGCAGTTGATTGCTGGATGTTTGCTAAGGCCGGTTTCAGGGGTAACTGCCAACATATAATTGTCCGTACAGAGGTGATGGTGAAGATAAAGCTTTAAAAATGCTCTTTGGAGTCAGGTTTACACATTTAATCTCTAAGCATATCTTTTTTTTTTTTTTTAAATAGGTAGTACCAATATAAATTTACCCTCAGTCCACGAATCATGATGGTTAATGCCGTCTGCATTAGTGAGATCTCACTGTGTTCTCCACAGTGTTCATGAGGTTATTCCTGGTAAATCTAAATGACTCTATAAAATACCAATTAAAAATATTTGATCGGAATTAGAAAATCGTATTCTAATCCTCCCTGTGTCGATCAGTTCTGAAGTACCGTGATCAACGCTTCTGCCTAGTCCTCTTACCCAACCGCTGACTCCAGAGGCCTCGCGTGGCTTGTGCGACGGGGCAGTGACGCGCGGATGTGGAGCCCATTGGGCTCTGCACTGACGCGTGTGCAAAAACGTGGGGAGCGGGCAGTAGATGTAATGTTCACTGGACCACCCTTGACCAATGGGGATGGAAGTCAGGCGATAAATGTTAACTCTATTTTTTTGTCCCCTGCAAAGCGTGTTTGAAGCCTCCCCCGTGACAGCGAACTCGATGACTCAGTTTGGCGTTGGTTTTCTCTCCTGCCCGGTTTTACCCCCTCCGCCCTCACTGCTGGGATTCCCGCCTCTCTGCCACATTCTTCTTTTCAAATAAACTTCCCGCATGCAAGCCCTGTCTCTTATTTTGGAGAAAGTCAGGCTAAGACATATCAGATATTTGACACATGCAATGTACAGTGCTTATTAGTGAATTCTTGCTGAATAATTGACAATGTTGTACCAATAGGGTTGCATTTTTCATTTGAACTGCATCATTTGAGTACTAAGAATTTTATAGAAAATAAGCCCCTGATGATAGAGGAAATAAGTCCTTAATGTACATTTGATGAAAGAAACTTCAGAGTGTAGTTCTGACCGTATCTGTCGTTCAGACCACTCAACTCTACGTTAGGGTCACCGTCGTTAGAAAAGCAGCTTAGGCCTCAGGGGAAGACAGTAATGATATAAAATAATGTTCAGGAGACCAGGTTCTGGACGTCTGGGTTTCCTTTTTGTTTGAAGAAGGTGTGCCTTCCTGACCAACTCCACCCAACCCCCCCCCAAAATTAGGGAGCAAAGTCAGACAAAGGCGGGTCCCTTAAATGCAAAGAGGTTTGGTAAGAAAATGGTCCGTCTTCCAGGAGCCTCTCCCAGCTGCTCTCCAGCCAACCACGGGCACCCGAGAGCTCTGAGTCAATTTTCAATTTTATTCCCATGCAGCCTTTGAAGAATTCTGAATATTACTGTTTTCTTAGCTAAGTACGTGCCCTACCACTGACCCTATTATTCTTTGATAATCTGATTTTCTCTCATTTCTGCTGGTTGTATAAGTGAAGTATATCTACTGAAATGTATATTATAATTATTCTAGAATGTTCTGTTATGGGGTATGTAGGTGTAAGCTGAGTTTTCTGTTCTACATTAAAAATGAGCTACAATTTAGGAAAGTCTTTAATAAACGTTTGTGGGCAAAGAGACCTCATCGAAATGACAGCATTCGATTCTTCCTTATCTGTGATAGTAGAAGAAAGCAATGGTGAAATTCTTCCGAAAGAGTGGATAAAGAATAACAGATTTTGAATTAAATTTAATGGATTTTCCCCCTCACTGGATTTGCCACCTAAATTTTTTTTTTTTTAAATCTAGATCACATTCTAAGTGATTTCACATCCTTTTTACACACATTGTCATGTGCGGATGAGAGATCTGACTGCTTCAGGATGGCCCGGGGAACGCAAACTGCCCCTGGGAAATTTACACGCAGATAGTGAGCTGGTGCTTGTACCTGAAACACTGATCCAGATGCAATTCAGTCTGTGCAGGAGACTTCGGGCTCTGTAGAGAGGAAGCGAGAGAACTAGTGTTAAATAAGCCACATTCAGAGACTGCAATGTGCTGAGCAGCCCTGCAGCCAGGCCACGAGGACACCTGCAGAACCAAGGAAGGTTTCCGGTGGGATGCTAACAGCCCATTCCCCACACCTGTGAAGGGGAAGCAGGAAAAACAGTCTTTAAGTGGCGCCTATACAAAATAAAATCGTTCATTCCCTATGGCTAGAACCATAGAGAACCTGTGGATTACAGGCCGGGGACTGCCAGCAGGCCTTTCATGCTACATGCTCTTACCTTTTCATGCTGCATACTCTTCCCTTTCCCCTTCCTCACTGTATGTCCATATCAAAGGAAATGGGTAAACAAAGTATTTAAACTAACTCACAGGAACGGAAGAATGATACGTAAACGGAATTCCCCAAACAGTCCGGATCCTTCTCAATGTCTTTTTCTCTGTCCCTCTAGGTGTCTTTCTCTCCGACCCTCTCAGTGCCTTCACTCTGTCTCTCTCCATTGTCTCTGTCCCTCTGAGTCTCTTAGGCTCTCTCTCAGAGGAGACCACGCTCAGATCGTGGAGTGTTACCCCTTTCTCTAATAAACGTCCCTTTTTAATTCCAGCTTTGGCGTGTTTGGATTCTTTCTACAGCCTCCGCCAAAGGACCCTCTTCTGTGTCAGTGCAGGGCTTGGTCTTCCCTGCTCGAGGAAGCCGCCCTGTCCTGCATCATGGGGATGGCCGTGGCCAGGTCAGTGTAATGGGAGCCTTTCCCGAACAGGACAAGCAAGCTTAAGCTTTTAAAACGGTCCCTAGTTTAGAGCTCTAGACGAAAACTCCATTTTAGTACTTTAAAGGTAGAGCTGATGACTTATTACTGTTACTTATTTGTAGAGAGAAAACCCACTTTCTAGTCTTTCCCCTTATGAGATATCCTATCATGTACAGACAATGGGCTGCCATGGAATAAAGCTGGCGAATGTTAAACATAATTTTATTCTATGCATGGTTGTTTGCTGTTATGATGCTTATGAGGGAACAAGTAGCCTCAAAGAATCCTTGAGGGTACTGTTGCCCCTGCTTTCTGCTATGTTTGCTGTATTTCCCTGGTCTTATTAGCGCTATCGTTTGATGTACTTACACGCAGGGTCTTTTTCTCCTCTCAATGTTCGCCATTGAAAAACAAACAGAAACCCAACAATGGAAAATTAAGACAACCAGCAAAACTCATGCACTTCGTCAGAATCAATTATCATACTAAGGAGCCATAACTGTAGGTTTTACATCTGTACAGGCCACTACCATATGTTCGCCCCCAGCAGATGTGCGCATCAGTGAGACGGCACGGGTTTTTCAACTATGTTGCTGCTCTCATGTCACGTTAAAATTATTCTTACCTAATTTCCAAAGATCCGTATTGTGCTTATATGTGATTGATGGATTAAGAGGCGTTTGCGATGATTCGCAGTCTCTGGGTTACCTTTTACCTGGAGGAAATGTGTCTCTGGTGAAACAGGAACCCAATTGCTGACCTGCCGCTTTCCCTTTGTCCTTCGTTTGCAAGGAGGCTCTGGAAATACACCTTGGGGCTGGGGATGAGGTTTGGGGGGAGGCTGACTGCTTTTGTGCCTTCTTTGATCTATGAAAGACAATCGTAGAGGCAATTTTGACTCCTAAAGAACAGGCAGTAGATATTCAATTAATAACCTTGAAGTTGGACCGATCTTATCTTTCCTGTTCCTAGTTCTTCTAAGGAGAACAAAATCCCACATTTCTCGTCTTCTAGTCCTTACCAATACAGCACCCGCAAATTATCATATACTTTTAGTTAATTCTACTCAAAGTACTTTTCAGGGAAAACATAATTTAACCTAATGAGGTAAAAATATCAGCAACATAACTCAGATGAGAGCAGCCATGGTTGTTAATATGTATTTGTGAAATGCTGAAAGTTCTTTGTTCAAAAATTTAAATTAAAAAAGAAGATGTTCTTCTATTTGTTTTTATACTCTGTTTTTGTACAGAACTATTCATGAAATACAACTCGTCATGTACTTAGGATAAACGGAATAAAGTGGGATTATTAATTAACGGTTGCTGCACAATTGTCACAAAGAAGAGCATGAAATATTATGATTTAGAAGTTTCGTCAAAGTGAAGAATGGTCGTAATTTCAAGTTCTGAGGTATGGAGAGGGAAACGAGAATGGAAGGAGGGGGAGGGTGGAGCAGCGAATGGGAAGGGAAGAAAAGAGGGGTGGGAAATGCTGTCCATCACAAAATCTACTGAGCATTCCAAAAAAAATTTGGACGTGTAGATCAAAGCTATTTGAAAATATGTTAAGTCTTGAGTCTTCAGTGAATGACTCATCTGGTACAACTAATTAGTAAGTAATAAGACAAATGTTAAGTTAATGTCTTATTAGAACAGAATCACTGGAAACAGTGCCAAAGACTATTCTCTTTACAGTAGTAATGCAGAGCCAGATGGGAATGATGCTTTGCCTGCCCTGAAAATCCTACAGATCTGAGAGCATCTGAGGCCCGAATCTCCTAAAGAAAGGGGCGGCCTAAAGAAGTCCTACTTTCAGCCAATTACTATGTATTTACTGGGAATAAACTCAGCTACGGAGTCATTATCGTTAACAAAGAACTTATTGAACACTTGCGTATTGTGCTAAATAAACACTATGTACTTAATGTAAAACCATATCCATGATAATCAACATGGTATCTTCTTTAGTCTAATCTTAGTTGTTATATAATAGAAAGTGGGTTTTATTATACTGACAATCGTAGGAGAGGAAAAATAACTTTCCCTCTACCCTTCTGAGTTCTTAGCTGAGACCTTTGTAATAAAAGACAGATTGAGAAGAGAAAAAAACAAGCAGAAGCTTATTAACCTGTGTACCTAATGCATCTATAGGAGTTGCCCAGGAAAAACGAGTCACTCTCCAAAGTGGCTTAGAATTCAGGATTCAGTACCATCTTAAAAGGGAAGGGGAGGGGAACACAGGCCTCTTAAGGGAGAGTAAATGATTTTAAGGAAAGATGAATGGGCCTTTAGAAGAACAGATGGGAGGTAGGACAGTTTGTGACCAAGTTTGTCTGAGTGCGGTGTCAACCTGCAGTTTCCTCTTCCGTGATGAGTCAATCTTTTCTGGTTCATAAAACTCCTGGGCAAGGATTTATGCCATTTGGGCTCCTTCTGGAGGATCTGTCCTTGGGAAGATAAGGAGAGTTCAGAGAAAGTCTCTCCTAGCACTTGCTTTTTAAAAAGTACCTACAGCTCAACATCATCAATATACCAAAGCGGCATATTTTGGGGTGGATCCTGCTACCTTTCTCAATCAGAAATAAGAGGAAAAAATGTTTCATGTGGGGAGAAATGAAAAATAATAGCAGAACCCTCATTTGATATTACTACTTAAACATGAAAATTTAACCGATCATAAAGTTTTTAGACATATTAACTAAGTCAAACTTTTAAAAAAATAGATTACTTTACATGAAATTATCTATTCATCATAGGTATGAATTCTGTGACCAGTCATGACAAGTTTCTTAGAAAATAGTTCTGGAGCTCATCTGACTGGAAGAAGCACCTGAATTCTCCATATCTTAAGCCAGGATGTAAGGAACGCATTTGCAGAACCCACAAAAGCTAAGGATTCCAGGTCTAATCGGTATTTCACGTAATGCGCTGTCTCTAAACATTCGCAAAACTATCACAGAAGGAGATACAGATTCGACTCATATCTCCGTACCATTTTCTCTGAACATTGCTCCTTCCAAAAAAAATGCTTTGGGCATGATCTTCCATGAAATATGGTAGCCAGCCAGTTGTTATCAGCTTGGGTTGGGCAAGGAGATTTTTACAGAGATCAAGTAAAGAGCAGAAAAGGAAATTTAATACTGTTGCATGCCCTCGACCAAAACTTTAATAATGAGCTTGTTCCCTAATGTCACAATTTCTGAACTTAATATTCCTCAGAAATATCTTGTGAAAAGTCCAGTAGTAAAGTTCATGTGATGAATTATGTTGACAATATTATTACATAATGTGAGGTTTAAAAAAATTCTTTATGAGTACTTAACTGAGTTCCTGTCACCTGCTGACAGGATAAAGAAAACATAGCTCTTTTATCAAGATGCTTTCATTGGAGATATTCCTTTCAAAACTCTTGTTATTTATCAAATAACTTGGGATCAACATTGGCGTAACACAGAGTATTACCGTATTTTATTCAAAACATGTTTTGGTGGGGTGTAATTTAACATCATTTTTGTATGAATTGAATAAAGAGGGTGTTTAGAAACGTTTGAAAAGATCAAAATTACACAACTGATTTGGCATTTTCATGCGATCCCATTCCTGTCTATAAATAACGGGGCAAGAAAGCACCTGGACCTCCTCTTCCAAGTTTTGACGGAAAAGTTTGTTGGCATTTTTGCAATTAAGTTTATATTTAACTCAGTGAAGAGGCTCAGTAGTCATATATTTAATTTTCTTCATTTTGACAAGTGTTCATATATTACATGGAATAAAACAAATCAATTTTGCTGGGCTTTTCCTCCTAAATTCCATCTCATGCTTTTCTTTGAAATTCCCACATTCCCTCATTGATCATCCTAATTTTATCATTGATAGAGAAAGATTCTGTAAACACCTTCCACATATAAACAGTACTATTGCTTTTAATGTTCTGTCATGATATTAACATCTTGTTTTCTTTTTGATAGTAACAGGATTTTATCTTGTGCTTCTGGCTCCAGTTTAGCTTGTCTTTGGCTTGTGTGCATCCAAGATTTTCTTTTTTAAGGTATTAAAATCAGAAAAGGTTTTGGCCTTTAAGACTAATGATTTCCTGTTTTTCTTCTACAATGAAGTTAACTGTAAATGTCAGTTTAAGTATAAGTTACTAAAAACTATTTTATCAAGTTTCTTCTCCTAAAAGTTTAGTCAGAGCAGAGGGAGAAATGAATGACCAAAGGAAAATTCCGATCTAAGGAATGACTTCAACCATTTCTTTTCCCTTGAGCTTTGAGACTTGAGATACCTAAGTCTTCCTGAACTTAATCTTTAAATACAAATAATGGCTCCTATGATTTGTTTGTACTTCTTGACCTTGTTTTGGTTCATGTATGGTCAAATATGAGGTCTTTTTAAAATTATGATACAAAAAATATGACAAATGTGTTTATTTCTGTAACTTTAAGTATGCAAAAAGATGTACAAATACAAATTGGTCCTTAGAACATGTTGGAAAGACTAGATTATTCTATGGGCTCTCATGTTCAATAAAAGCTAATTGCTAAAAGGGGAAAACATTTATCTTGTCCTATATAGATAGTGTTCTTCAATTACGTGTGATTTATGTTTTCATTCCAAGCATTCGACATCTGTTTTTGATCAGTGAAGGATCATCTGATTGATCAAATCCTCGTTCTGTTCATTTATGTCCAATTCCTATGTGGCCACAGAGGAGTCTCTAAAATGTACATTCTTCACGAGATTGTCTCTCCATCAGGAGAAAATGGTTCTCCTAGATTCTTTGGAGACGTCTAATTAGAAAAAGTCAAAACATGAATATTCTATAGAAATTTGAGAGCTAGAATTGGCAGGAGACTGATTTAACAACATGTCTTGGAGGAGCAGTGGAGGGGTGTTTGCAGCCCAGGGATTTGCATCTTAGCCCCACTTCCTGCCAAGTCGTAAGACCTCAACCTCTCTGTACCTCACTTTCTTCGTTTGTAAAATGGGGTGATTATAGTTCCTACTTTATATAGTTGTATCAAATGAGATAAAACACTTAAAGCATTTAGAACAATGTAGTATAGAGTCACCTTTAAATAAATACCAGCTATCATCTGGGGGAGGTTTGGAGGGTTATGGCCTTTAAAACAAATCTAAATTAACAAATTATTTCTTTTTTTTCGATGTCACTTCACAGTTCTGTAGCAGAAGTCGGAAACGATTTAAGTTGTGAGAAAATTCTCCAAACTAACACATTCGTTAAGTCAGAAGAGACAGACTGTGGAAGAATCTGTAACATCTGTATTGGTTCAAACAGAGAACAAGTCTTTCATCCTCTTCATGTAGAAGAAATGCTGTAAAAATCAGTGCGTGTGCAGCGTGTCTTCCTCCGCATTCCAAAGCATTAAAAGAACACTCATTAATTTCCATGAGAGTTACTAGTCCCTAGAGTTCAGACTGCTTTTTCAGAAAAATCCCTCAACACAAAGGCATGGCATCTGAAATTAAGAGGACCTGAGTACCAAGATTTAGGGCTAAACCTTGGACAAGTTCTTTATCCCGTCTATGATCACCTACTTCTAAAATGAGAATGAAAATGCCTCCTTTCTCCAAGGACACATTTCAATGAGCTAATGTGTATCAGTGTGCCTTCTGAACTATAAATTCAAATTTTTGTACTTTTTTGTTTTATAAGTGTATCTCCTTTGAGGATATAAAATGATTTAGCTGATTAGAAACATACTGATATCAACAATTTAACAAATATTTAAAAGTATATTAATCAGGTATAAGCTAACCTATACTCATTGAAATTTGTGAAAAGTTCCAAAATAAGCATTTTGTGCTATTACAAAAGTCAAATGGCACATGCTACTGGTTTCATTTAAAACATTTTTTTAGAGAGTGAATTGATTTATGAACTTGCTGCAGTATGCCCGTGTATAAGTTACTTCATATGTCAAAACGTGTGACTTTTTCATATTTGTAGAATTCACTGTTAAAGAAAACCAAAGGCCCAAAATGGAGTCACTTGTGCTAGAGCCCACTGACACCGAACTTAGCCTCCATATACGACCTAATTGCAGCTTCAGCCTTGTCCGGGAATATAATCTTAATGGGCTAGTCTGTAATTTTCTGGTCTGTACCAACGAGGTAATCTGTCATGTGATCATCTCTATTCCACCCCCGCCACCCCAAGGAAGTTGAGGCCATCTGCCTGATAAGAAGCCCTCCTTCTCCTACGGGAAGGCAACCTTGCCTGAAACAATACTGCTTTTCCTTTTGCTTATAACTGTCCCACCTGGTTTCTGCCTTTAAAACCTTCCATACTGTGTACCTTCTCGGAGAACCTCTCTACTTCCTGCATGAGATGATGCCTGACTCGTGAACTGCTTGGTCAAAACAATTAGATCTTTCGAATTTTTGTTCTTCAACATCATGTTAAAAAAATTTGACTTTTTAAAAAAGATGACATTTAAGAGTTCCAGATAAGAATATTGTATGACTGAAGGGCTTGTTAGCCAGAATAATTACTGGAGTGGGACAGTGGCATGTTTTCTGCATGTTTCTCTTTGCCACTCAGTCATTCTCAGTGTATTACCTCCTGGTTCTTGAGGGCGTTACTTGTTGAGAATTACTTGGCTTTAAATACTGGCCTATCTCGCAGTTCTCATAAATAGGTAATTTGTTATAATGGTCAGCAAATTTTCTATTTTATGGTAGAAAAAACACTAGATACAACCAAATCTACATGCTGGTTTGCAATGTCCCAATAACTAGATTTAAGTGAATACTGCACTACAAATTAATCTTTTAGTCAGGAGTGAGTAATTCAGGGCTGCACTTTCCAAATGTAACAGGTGAAATTCAGTCTTTCAAGAGGCAAAGGATAACCTAAGTATTGGGTTCAAAAGATTTATGACTTCATTATACATAGCAGTAGGGATTGAATATTAATGTAAAAAAAATCCAGACTTTTTAAATTAAAAGGTAGTACCATGATAAGACTTGTTTGTTTCTGCTTGTTTTGAGTGTGTGTACATGCATACACACATACACACATAGATGTTTTTCCTACTCAAGTTTCCATAACCGCAAAGTTGCTCTTTATCTTAGTCGAATGGGATATAGCTGAAACAGGAATTTGAAAGTGATAGAGCAGACAAAAATGAAATACATTTGAAAAGACCATATTGTCTTATACCTTAATGTTATCCTGGAAGTTTTTTTTTTTTTTAACAAAACTTTCTTTCAAGAGAAATAATATACCCACCCCAACACCATAACAGCGAAAAAACCACAATACCATTTACTCCTGGTTATTAGATGGAGTGTCTGCTTTTATAGGGTTATTCAACAACTCATTCGGTCAACTTTGGGTGAGCCTTTGTTACTTGTGTTTCTTCTGCTCTAACCATATCAGCAGGATCATTGGGGGGGGTGTGTTTAGGTGCCTCAAGGGTGCTCAACTGTTGTTTAGGGTAATTTAAAACCTTGCCCTAAGGCCCCATTTTGAAAGATCAAGAGCATTTTCTTTCACACTGTGGTCAAAAAAAAAAAAAAAAAAAAAAAAGAAAAAAGGAAAAAAGAAAAAAATTCTGTCCATCTACATGACATTGCAGTTTCACTTGGTTAGGATAGTTTG
The DNA here is from genome assembly GCF_902729225.1 of Pteropus medius. Taxonomy (NCBI): domain Eukaryota; kingdom Metazoa; phylum Chordata; class Mammalia; order Chiroptera; family Pteropodidae; genus Pteropus; species Pteropus medius. The sequence continues at coordinate 9,315,683 of NW_024347788.1, read as the reverse complement.
TACTTTCCATTCAAAAACTGTTTAAAAACCATGCTAGATTTGCATTTCTACAATGGATGGCAGCCATTATAGGCATATCATTTGAAACAAACTTTGGGGGGTATTAAAAAAGAAATTATTTTTGTAAAATACACGAATGGTCATAGTTATACAAACGTACAACCATTCACGTATTAATTCATTGATAGCATAAGACAAGTATCTTTTCAAATGTATTTGATTTTTACCATATCGCTTTAAACATTTGTGAGCACCTAAATTTTGAACCTGGCACGGAGCTCCACATTAGCGATTTAAAGTTAAAAAAAAAAAGGTAGTCCTGCTTTCTGGGCTTAGTTGGGGAGACCACAGAAAAAGCACCTGTATATGATAGCTTTGATACAGGATATACATGAGATATTGAGGGTGCATTTCTATTCAGTGATATAGGAGAATGATGACAATTTTTGTGAGATGGAACGAGGGAGAACGTTTATAGAGAAACCTAAAGGTGACATGTTGAATTGACAACTAGACGTCGATCAAAACTCTGCAAAAGACTCCCGTCGTTTATGCTTTAACGAGCTCCTGAAATAGGATTGTAATGGAGATGTCAGTCTGTGAGAGTTCCCGAATCAGGTCTAACCGTAAACGTTTAGTCCCCCAAACACCTAGGTTCAAAAAAATAAATTCTCCCTAGGGTTTGCCACATTACTTTGTTGTTTTTTAATTACTAGGCGAGAAATACATTCTCGCTTAGTCGTAAAAAAAATGCTTAGAGCTGGAATGTTTTGACGTGTTAATGCCAGGGAAGCAACTTCCAGTACATTGCCTCCAATCAAACCTAACACTGCTTCTGCAGAACTACGCTCCGACCGGGGCAGGTCCTTTGTTTTTAAGCTGGAATTGCCAATGGCTTTTTTTTTTTTTTCCCTTTTAACCCTAGTGATCTTGCTGTGCACTCGTGTTGCGCCCCTGAATAGGCCATTTTGCCTTTTCAGTCAAATCTGTGGGTCTGTAGCCCGGACAATGGAACGAAAAGACACCTCTGCCGGAGGTGAGCTCCACCTGTTGAGGTCGGTCGGTTTCCCTGGGCCGGGCGGCTTCCTGCGGCCAGGTAAGGACCGGTCGCAAGCAGTCGCTCTAGGAGCCCACGCAGGAGCGTGGACAGTTCGGTGCAGCAGCTGCATCGTCCGCCCGGCCGGCTCGCCGCTGCCCGTCGAGGGGCGAGCGGACCGCATGGCAGCCACACGGCACCGCACAAAAGGCAGCCCCCATCGCGAGCAGCGCACCCGCCTTCCGGGGCCCGGCGGCTCCCGGCGCCGGGGCATCATCGTGGCCCCGGGCGCGGGCCGGGGGCTGGCCCAGGTGCGGCGAAGGCGAGGAGGGCTCCGCGCGCGGAGGAAGAAAGCCTGACTCATGTCGCGGCGGCGGCGGCGGCGGCGGGCTCCTGGGAACTGAAACTCGTGATGCTGTTGCTGCGGAGAAAAGCCTCGCTGCCCGCTCCGCAGGCGGGGGGACGCCGGCCGGGGCGCGCGCACCGCGGCCGGGGCGCCGGCAGCCGCCCCGCCGCGCCCGCTGCTCGGCCGCGTGCCCGCGTGCGGGGAGAGAGCGGACACGCCTAAGCCGCGCGCGCGCGCCCCCCGCCCGCCCCACCCCCATCGGGCCGACCCGGATTCGCTCCCGCGGCCGCAGCTCCCCACCCCCACCCCCCGGCGTCCGCGCCTCCGACAGCCTTCGGCCGTTTCCGTCGGGAGAGCCGGCGCTCGGCACGGCCCGAACAGCCGTCGCCGCCTCCTCCGCCGGACCCGGCGCTCGGGCTGCGGCGCCGCGGCGCATGCGCAGACGCCATCTTCCTCCGTCTCCGCGGCCGGCCCCTCCCCCCGCCGCCCTGTCGCGGCCGTCGCCCCTCCTCCTCCTGCGCTCGGGCGCTGGTCCCTCCTCTCCCGATGCCGCGAGAGACTGGGGGATACGGTGGAGCCGGAGGAGAGCACTAGTAACAACCACCTCAGCCCCCTCCCTCGGCACCCACCCACTCACCCGCCCCGTTTGCCGACACCGACCAACCCCACCTCTCGTTCCTTTGAACGGCGTCGGCTGCAGTCGCTGCACCAGCCCGTCCGGCCGCCGCCGCCGCTGAGAAAGGAGCCGCTGCCGCCGCCGCCGCCGCCGCCGCCTGCGGCCCCCTCCCGCCCGGCCGCGGGAGCAGCGCGGTGAGGACGAGCCGGCTGCGGAGGGAGAGGCCCGCGCGGCTCGCACCCTCCGCGCCAGCGCACGTCCCGCCGCCCTCCGGGGAGGCTCGGCGCCGGCCCCTTCCTCCCCGAGGACGAGTGCCGGGCCGGGCGCCTGCCCCGAGGGAGGAAAATGCTCGGGCTCCATGGCTGCCAGTGATGGAGCGGTCCCTGGGCTCCCGCTGCCACCGCCGCCGCGCCCCGGCCGTGCTCCGCGAGGACCCGGCGTCCCTGCGCGCCTGCCCGCGCCTCGTTGCTGGGCTCAGCGTACCGGGCGCCCCGCCGCCGCCCCGCTCGGAGCCTCGTCGCCCCGGCCCCAGCCGCGGCCAGCGTTTCCTCCCGGAGCAGCCGCCGCGAGCCCAGGGGGTTTGAAAGGGTCCGCGGGGCGTGGGGGGAGGGCCGAGCGGGGCCGGCGGGGCCGGGAGGGGAGGTTTGAGCGACACTGAGCTCGGGGCTCGTCGGCGGCGGCGGCGCCGAGGGTGGCGAGGGGAAGGCGACCGTCGCTCCGCGCTGCCTCAGTGCAGGGCGACCGCGACCGCGACCGCGGGCGAGGGCTTTGCAGCGGCCGCCGCCGCGGCGGGCGGAGGGGTTGAGGCGGCTTCGGAGTTGTCCGGGGAAGGTGGGCATTTCTCGGTTTTCCCACCCCCTCCGCGGGCCGCCCCCTCCCCGGCCCCCCCTCCCGCCCGCCCCGCACCCCACGTGAAGCGGAATATAAAGGGAGTGTGAGACCGGAGGGGAAAGTGAATGGCGGAGGACTGAGGGGGTCCCCCCTCCGCGTCCCCGGCCGCCCTGTTCACCCTCGTCCATCCTCCCTTCCCGAAGCTCGCCCTCGGAGGCAGGAGCGGCCGGCGCCTTCGGCCGACGAGGAGGAGGAGGAGGAGGGGAAGGAGGCATCGTGCCGGGCGGAGCGTCGGGCCCCGTTTTCCTCCCCGGCGTCTTGAATACAAAGATTACGGTGCAGAAGGAAATTGCACTCGCCTCCTCCGCCCCCCGGTACCCGACACAATGCACCAGCCGCCGGAGTCCGCCGCCGCGGCGGCCGCTGCAGACATTAGTGCTAGGAAGATGGCGCACCCGGCGATGTTCCCTAGAAGGGGCAGCGGCGGCGGCAGCGCCTCTGCGCTCGGCGCAGCAGGTACCGGCGTCGCTAGTAATGCCCCCTCTTCCGAGGATTTTCCGCCTCCGTCGCTGCTCCAGCCGCCACCTCCTGCAGCAGCATCTACGTCGGGACCACAGCCTCCGCCTCCACAAAGCCTGAACCTCCTTTCGCAGGCTCAGCTGCAGACGCAGCCTCTAGCGCCAGGCGGGACTCAAATGAAAAAGAAAAGTGGCTTCCAGATCACTAGCGTTACGCCGGCCCAGATCTCCGCCAGCATCAGCTCTAACAACAGCATAGCAGAGGACACCGAGAGCTATGATGATCTGGACGAATCTCACACGGAAGATCTGTCGTCTTCCGAGATCCTTGATGTGTCACTCTCCAGGGCTACCGACTTGGGGGAACCTGAACGCAGCTCCTCAGAAGAGACTCTCAATAACTTCCAGGAGGCCGAGACCCCCGGGGCCCTCTCCCCCAACCAGCCACACCTTCCGCAGCCTCATTTGCCTCACCATCCGCAGCAGAATGTCGTGATCAACGGGAGCACGCATCCACACCACGTCCACCACCACCATCACGTTCATCACGGGCACCACCTCCACCACGGGCACCACCATCCATCCCATGCTGGTGTGGCGGGTGCGTCCATCTCCGGAGGGCCACCCCCAAGCCCAGTATCCAGAAAACTCTCTGCAACTGCAAGCTCTGACAGCGTGGTCCCAGCTGCACCAGCTTCTGCTGTGTCATCGGGTGGCTCACCTGCATCTGTAATGACTAATATCCGTGCTGCAGGCACGACTGGCAGCATAGGTATAAATCCCGTCACTGGCACTAACACAGTGAATAACGTTACCATTTCTGCTGTGGGTAGTTTTAATCCCAGTGTGACGAGCAGCGTGCTTGGTAGCGCTCATATCAACGCGAGCGGTGTACCTAGTGCTGCTAGCGTGAGTGTGGGGCCTGGAGTGAGCAGCGGTGTTAATGTGAATATCTTGAGTGGCATGGGCAATGGTACTATTTCTTCCTCGGCTGTTGTTAACAGTGTCCCCAGTGCAGCTGCAGGGATGACTGTGGGATCAGTTTCGAGTCAGCAGCAACAGCCAACAGTTAACACGTCAAGATTCAGAGTCGTGAAGTTAGATTCTAGTTCCGAGCCCTTTAAAAAGGGGAGATGGACTTGCACCGAGTTCTATGAAAAGGAAAACGCTGCACCTGCTACGGAAGGTGTGATAAATAAAGTGGTGGAAACTGTCAAACAGAACCCAGTAGAAGTGACTTCTGAGAGGGAGAGCACGAGTGGGAGCTCAGTGAGCAGTGGCGTCAGCACACTGAGTCACTACACGGAGAGCGTGGGCAGTGGGGAGATGGGGGCCCCCGCCGTGGTGCAGCAGCAGCAGCCGCCGCCAGCAGCTCTGCCAGGTGTGGCCCTTCAGCAGATGGACTTCGGCAGCCCTGGTCCACAGAGCATTTCAGCAGTTAGCATACCACAGAGTATTTCTCAGTCACAGATCTCACAAGTCCAATTACAGCCTCAAGAACTGAGCTATCAGCAAAAGCAAGGTGTCCAGCCAGTCCCTCTGCAAGCCACGATCAGTGCCGCCACTGGTATCCAGCCGTCACCTGTTAACGTGGTCGGTGTAACTTCAGCTTTAGGTCAGCAGCCTTCCATCTCTGGTTTGGCTCAACCCCAACTGCCGTATTCTCAGACGGCTCCTCCCGTGCAAGCTCCCCTTGCAGGAGCAGCACCCCAGCAGTTACAGTACGGGCAGCAGCGCCGACAGTTTCTACGCAGATGGCCCCTGGCCACGGTCAGGTGGTGACTCAGATCCCTGCTTCAGAGTATGTACAGCAGCAGCCGATTCTGCAAACGGCAGTGTCCTCTGGCCAGCCCGGTCCTGCGGGGGTGGGAGCAGGAGCAACGGTGATTCCCATGGCTCAGCCACAGAGTGTCCAGCTGCCAGTGCAGCCCGCAGCAGCCCCAGCACCACCTGCAGGGGCGTCCGGCCAGCCTGTGGGCCAGGCTCAGGCAGCAGTATCTGCCGTACCTACTGGCGGTCAGATCGCAAATATCGGTCAGCAAGCGAACGTGCCCACCGCAGGGCAGCCGCCCTCTGCCCAAGTCACACCTTCAGTCATTCAGCAAGGTGCTCCTTCATCATCGCAGATAATTCCGCCCGCTCAGCCCGCAATTATTCATCAGGGAGTTCAAACTAGTGCTTCGGGCCTTCCTCAGCAATTGGTCATTGCTCCCCAAAGTACCTTGTTAACTGCGCCTCCCCAGCCGCAGGGAGCAGAACCCGTGGCCCCGGGAGTCGTGGTGCAGCAGTTGCCGGCACTTAGTCCTTTGCCCCCTGCTGGTAGTGTTTCTGTTACGAGTCAGGTTAGCTCAGCCGGGCCTTCTGGAATGCCTTCTGGCCCAGCAAACTTGGTTCCACCACAGAATATAGCACAAACCCCTGCCACTCAAAATGGTAATGTGGTTCAAAGTGTTAGTCAACCTCCCCCGATAGCAGCTAATATAAATTTGCCTTTGGCACAACAGCTATCACTAAGTTCTCAGTTCTCTGCACAATCATTAGCTCAGGCAATTGGAAGCCAAATCGAAGATGCCAGGCGCCCAGCGGAACCCTCCGTAGTTGGCTTACCTCAGACTCTGAGTGGCGACGGTGGGGGCATGTCAGCAGCTTCAGATGGGAGTAGCAGCAGCCTAGCAGCCTCTGCTTCTCTTTTCCCGTTGAAGGTGCTACCGCTGACGACACCCCTGGTGGATGGCGAGGATGAGAGGTAAGATCACGCCATGTTTCTGCAGACACTCAACACATTCACAGTTAGCTTAGTAGCTGTGTGTGTGCGTGTGCGTGCGTGTGCGTGCACAAAGTTAGTCTGACACATGATACATTCATTTTTATATGGGAAAATGCATTTTGTGGTAAGTTTCCTAGAGCAGGAGTGTTCTGGAATGGTTTCAGAGTGGATAGGAAGTGGTATAAGTAACATGTAGACATTTGACAGAATAGTTAGCATTAAGAATAGGTTTGGGAGCACCAAGTGGTTTTTGTTATTTATAAAATGCTTTTTAGAAAGATTACTTATGAACAGAAACTTAACTTTTGCTAACTCACATAACAGTTAATCTTTTGAATCACTGAAATCCTTATCTTGGGGGCGGGGTGCGATGCCCACATTTGTTTCTCCTTTACTAGACTGGACAATCCTTTTCAGTTCTACTGCTGTTCGATCTTCATCTGTGAAAGATAATCTTACCAGCTTTTCCTAGTCAGATGTTATAGGAAAGACGACCTAATATGCATTGTATAGGTTGTCTTCATACCGTAACTGACCAACGTTTGTGTGCTTATTTAATGGTCATTTTGTCTGAACAGTAAAGGGATGAGAATCTTAAAAAGTTTTTTCTTTCTTTTGTGGGGGAGGAGGGCATACACTGTCAAAATAACTAGATTTATTTTTGATGGTGGTATGCTGTACATTTTCCCTTTGGCATAGTAGATCAAGGTGGTAGCCATTTTAAAGAGTAAAGAAAGTCTTAGAGGGTTGAATTTATAGAGGCAGGAAAGTAAGACTTTGTTCTGCTAATCTGCACCACCTGTTCCATTCTTCCTTTACCAAAAAATACATAAAGCCTAAAATCCGTTATTAAACTAGCCTTTTCTTAATTGAATTGGAAATAATGTGCTAATCACACTTAACTGAGTCAGATTTTTTCTTTGAAGCTGACTGGCTAGGAAAGTTGTGAAATCTCACGATTCTACATTGCTTTGAACTAAGTTGACTTTAAAGGAATGTTCTTTTCACGAATTTGCCGGTCTGACTAACCTTGATCAAAATAATATCGTAGACGTTATGACAAAGACTATTCATTGTCACCGTGGAACTTTGAATAAGCTTGAAAGATATTTAATTATTTTAGTATTAGTTGGAGATTTTTGTGATTGAACTTTCATCAGACCAATGGGAACATTTCTATCCTAAATGTATATTTGAGGTTTACACTTGGAAAAATTGAGCATATTTCAAAAGAATTGCAAGTTTAGAAAAAGAAAAAGGCCAAATGCTACAGTAAGCTTTTCAGGATTTTGTTACTTAAAAGAGGTAAGGTAAAGGCGTGGTTTATGGAACTAATTTAAAATCTTGTCTTTCAAGATTTTATTTTTCAAATAGTCATGTAATTAAAACCTTGTTACCTGACCAAATGTATTCTGCACCAGGTGTACAAAACTGTACTTTTAAAGGTACAGTTCTTCTGGGAGGTAATTTCCTTAATAGCCCTATTATAATTATTGTTAAACTTTTAATTTTATCATATATTATTACTCACCAATAGTTAATACCTATGATTTTAAATAATTATTTACACCACATATTACTGTTTTCTAACTCTAAAAGGTCTGATCTGAGTGAAGCCCCTATAAAAACAGGTATATTAGATGGATGGTAAATTTAGAGAATTGAAAGGTCAGTGAAATGTACAGATGAAAACCACACCTTTTGAATTCACATCTGCCATGATTTTTGTGAATCGCCATTTGTGGTCTAGTATGACTTTCTCCTTGTTTCCCCACTGGTGGTAGGGAGTGATAGAGCTATCCACGATCGCTGTTCCAGACACTTAAAGTCAGAGGTTACTACTTACAACTAAGTTTTTAACTATAGGGGTAGAATCTCAGTTTAAGATAGTACGAAATTAATTTTTCCATATTATAACTGAGATGAAGATTAATTAAGGGCAAATTATGTAGAAAGGTTTGGAATTAAAGGGACAAAAAGAGATACGGAGAAACAGGATTAAGTAGTAATATAAAGTAACTTGAGTCAACGGTACCTCTTTTGAATTTACTACGTATCTGAGCCTGTGTTAACACAAAAGTGAAGTCATCAATTTCGGGAAATTTTTGTTTCAGAGGTAGCCTTTAAATTCTGAAAAATCAGAATGTTTTACCCCTAAACCACCTGTAAAGGTCAGAAAAGATAAATATGTATGTTATTTTCTTTATTGTGTTCTACTGCAGATTATTTTTTTATTATTATAGTTTGGAAAAAGAAATGTTGTTTTATTTAAATTTGCTTTTGGAAGGGAATTTGAAAATACCTCCAAGAGAAAAAAGTGATAATGATGTAAAAAATTCTTTCTACCCTTCCTTCCCATGATAGCTTCTGTGTCACTTGCATTTTCTGGGCTTGGTCACCTATTAGGTCTCTCCTGGGAGAATGAGTTCATTGTAATTTAAATATTATGACTTAGAAGACATATTAACAAACTTTTGGGTGGTAGACAAATCAAGGATAGCTATTCTTTAGTCGTCTTTTAAAATAATACTCTTAACACTCTAAATTTTAAAATGTTTATTAGACAGGTGGAAAATACTTTCGACTGGCCACTGGGAGACACTATAAAGTTTAGAAACATAGATCAGGCATTAAGATTCTATATCTTGTTTTTTAAAAATCATTCTCATCGAGAAGGTCTTAATGCAGCCTTCAGCACGAACTTACCTTTACGACGCGGGAAGCAGAGGTGTTCCACACTGACATAGAATCTTTTGTGTTTTGTGGTTATTAGTACGGCCTCTTATGTGAAATTGTTCACGCTTCTACTCATGCTTCAAGACCCAGCTCAGACGTCCCCTCTGAAGCATTGCCCTCCCCCAGGGACCGTTGCTCGCTCAGCACTTTTTAGGGTTCCTCTGTTTAAGCCCCGCACACATTCGGTCATAATTACCTTTACCCATTTTCCCCACAAGACCATGTGTTCCTTAAGGGCAAGACCAAGTATTTTTTTGACAAATCAATGAGCAGACTTTTCTCTGCTCTTACTATCGTATTTAATGCTAGAGATGCAGGATCATATAATTTAGGCAACAGATTGAAAAGAATGAGTAAAAAAATTTGCTTTTTGTACCTCTTTTACCTCATCATTTTTTCAGGTGAATTGACATTGTTCTTCGAAATATGGTGCCTGTTATACAGTAGGCCCTCAAATATTAAAGAGAAATGAGAGTTTTCTTATCTATAAAATAAAAGTAACACTTGTTTTGCCTACTTCTGAGGATGGTAGCATCAGGTAAAATACTTTAAGTGTAAAATACTAAGTTACTAATTTTTTTTATTATCATTTATGCCTACAGCACCTGGTCTTCCTAGGTGGTCTCCCATCCAAGTACTAACCAGGCCCGACCCTGCTTAGCTTCCAGGATCAGACATGGGGCTTGTTCAGGGTGGCGTGGCCGTAGACCATGGACCGTGGTTCCACTGGGGCGCGAGCCCAGGACCTTCTGTGTGTAATGCAGATGTGCTCACCGCTACACTATGGAGCCACGTCCATCAGTTTTCATTTTCACTTAGGTTAATACCCGCACAGTTTGAAGGGCCAAATAGTTTACATGGTTATGAGGACAAAAGCTTCCCGTACCTTCCTCTGCGGACGCAGTCGCTCACATCTTTTACACGATCGTGGCATTCACCGCGCAGTCTCTGAACCACACGCCTGTGTTGCTGCTGGATGTGGAGCGTAGCTGGGTGGCTGGGAGTGGGGACTCCGGAAGGGGACGGCTCGGGTTTGGTCCTGCTGTCGTTCACTAGTTTTATGTGTAACACTGGGCTGCTTAACCTTTCGGTGGCTCAGTTTGCTCATTTTAAAAAATGGGGATAATAGTTCCTACCTCATAGGTTTGTTACAAGAGTTAAAGAAATCTGGAAGGTCCCGAGAACTGTGTCTAACTCATATGCCCTACATAAGTGTGCGTTAAATAAAATACTTCTTGCTTTTGTTTTCGGACTTATTCCAGGATAGAAAATGAAGAGTTAATGTTGTTATCGTCACCTAATCCGCTGTTCCCCCGTCCTTCCAGTGCACGGTTACGGTTTCATCACTGTTGATTGTTCAGTATTCTTGTAAAATACGATAACCTTTCCTGCCATGTACAGTGTCCTGCACTCACCTTCCTTCTGCATCCGCCCCGCTGTCCGGTTCATCTGGTGTGCTCGTGTACGTGGGATGTATTTCTGTCTACTATTTAGCATATAGAAATGTTAGTAAGTCACTCCCCCACACCCCCCAAGTTTCCATGTGTCAACATAGTCCGTTTCCTTCAAGTTGGGACCTTTCCTCCCGTTTTTGTATGTTTTGGGCTTTGCTTTTCACGATAGAACCTTTTCCAGATGTCTGGTAATTCTTGGTTGTGCGCTTGCACGTAAGTGCGGGAGACTGGAGAGCTGGTAAAATATTCTTAGTCTGACTTGCCGACTGGTAACTTTCCCGTAGAGTGATTGGCTGGGGCTCATTTCATCCCCGCCCCCATCCCTTCGGCTTTCTCTTCAGTTATCACGAATTCAGCTTTTCATCAAATGTCTCTCGGGATGTTCAGACGTATCGGGTATTGTTGTCCGTTTAATCTTCCTGAGGCAGCCCCTCTGTCGTCCCTCTGCCCTCCGTTCTGGCTGGCCGCCGTCCAGACTTGGTGTACAGTTTTCTCCACGAGATTCCCTTCGGCTGCTCCTGAGGTTGTAGCCCCACTTGCCAGTGACCCATGTCATGCTTATTCTTGATCGACTTGGTATTTTAAACTGGCTTTAGTTTACCCAGATACTTATTTGATTCTTTGGTTAGCTAGAGAATGTCAGATGGGAAATCATATTGTTTTATGCTTTTGTTCTATTGCTTTCTAGCTTCTCTGTTGCTTTTGAGATGTCTGAAGCCATTTTGATACCTCGTATGTTGTGTGTGACCCGTGTGTATGTTTGTTTTTCCTTTTCTTTCCTCTCGTTTACTCTCCCCTTCCTTCCCCTCTTTCGTTTATTTAAATCTCTGAAAACTTTTAAGATCGCATCTGTTTCCAGTGTTCTGAAATGTTACAGTAAGGGGGTCCTAGTGTCGGTCCTTGACGGGACCTTTCAGTCCGGAAGCATCTTTTAATTCTGGGAGTTTTTCTTGAATGAGGTTGTTGATTATTTCCATCCATTACTCCCTCCCCGTCTTTTTCTTTCTCAAACCCCCCTTATTGGGATAATGGACCTTCTTGACCAGCCTTCTGATTTTCTTATATTTTCATCTCTCTTTTTGCCCTGCTTCTGTTGAGTTCTCATTTATTGTCATATGTTTAATTTCCAAGAGCTTTTGTTTTTGTCTTTGCTTCTTTTAAATAATATCCTGTTCTAAAAATGGTAGTACTTTCTCTTAGCTGTCTGAATATATAAATAATAGTTTTTAAAAATATTTTTTCCTTGGGTGATGTGTCCTCCCGTTTTCTTTTTCTTTTAGCTTTTATTTTTATTTACTTATTTATTTTTTTTGCCTTGGTCTTTATCTTTCATGTTATAGCCTTTCCTTAGATGTTTGGAGGTTGTGTTTAAGAGTAAGGGTGTAAAATGCTGATTAGAAATTATCAGAAAGTCTCGTTAGCTCCACGGCGTGGAACTCGTGCTGGGCTCTTCGGTCGGAGGACATTTGATGCCAGTATCTTCATGTCCTTCCTCCTAGCTGGTTAGATTCCCTGTGGAAGGCTCTTCTGAGCCGTTACGTGGGGGCGAAAGCCTGTCAACTTGGTGGGTGCGGGAGGGAGCGGAGTAAAAGGTATTGCATCCGCATGTATATGTTTCTTCACTCAGTCACCCTGTTTTCAGTATGTTCTGCCTGCCGCTGTGCATGATTTCCTCAGTCTTGGGATCTCGTGTTTCATATTCTCCAGACAATGTATTTTTAATTTTTTGTTGGGGTTGGGGAGGGGCATTTGGGATCTGTGGGGCTCGTTGCTTCTCAAACAGACTTTTAAACAATCTTTCTTATTTTAGCACCCTGTCGCCCCCACATCCCACATCAGAGGTATGTGGTACTGCCAATTCCTGAGTCTTTTGGGGATTTTACAGTTTAAATTGGGTTTATTCTTGGCTTTCTCCACTGTTTGCTAAAGATTTGATTTTCTAGTGTTTGCTAAGTCATTTGTCACTCAGCCATCTGTTTTCCTGCTTTCATATTTTTGTTGCTATTGTCTTTTCACCTGTTCTCGGAATTTTTGTGGCCTTGTGTCTTTATAGCTTTTAAAAAATTCCTTTTCTGTCATTTTAGTGGGGTTTTTGGGAAGGGAGTACAAAAATAGACGTGTGTGTTTACTGTCATTACATGCCTGTCTTGACGGTGGAACACCGCACTGTTAAATGCAAGGACGATGTACATTGTGATATACTAATTACTCCAAGATTTAATCTGTAACGAATACAAAAAATTTTAAGAGTACAATCGTTTGGCTTATATCCAGCAGAAATATGAATAGTATCTAACTCAGTTTTTCTGTTCACAGAAGTGATTAAAAATGTTGGGATTAGAGTCAGTTAATACTTATTATCACATTTAACGAACTCAACAACCTTGTGAATTAAGTTTTTTCTGTTTTAAAACAGAATAAACTGAAGCTTACTTAGTTTATTAGGCCAAGGGAGTTGTCTGAGGTTATATATACAGCAGTAGAGCAGAGCTAAGATTAAAAAGCATTTTTCCAATTTGAAATCTAGTGCTGTTTCTACTAATAAAACCACCAAGAGGTAAGGCTGATGCCAGTGAGTAATATTAGGGTGGTTAAGAACATGAAAAGAGGCAGGCTGCATTGATGTGTGTATTCGTACACAGAATGGAATTCTTACAGAACATACCAATATTTACCTGTAATCCCTTGGTGAGAAAAAAGTAGGTAAAATTATCACAGTGGTGTACCTGGAATGCGGTAGATATTCAAATGTTAAATGAATCAACGTTAACATTCTTTTTCTCTTGAAAGCTGCGTGAAAAAAGATCTTTTTCAGGAAAATCATTTTAATTACGTAATAATTTAAATTCAGTCTTTGTAACATTGGCTTCAGAATCGCAGAACAAGTAGATGTCTGTCTTGTTTAGAAAACTAATTTAAAAATCCGAACCTGCGGAGCGTGATCCGCTCTGGGCGCGCAGCGTTGGTCTTTCCCATGTTGCTGTGTTAAGGTTGAATGTGTCACGGTAAGAACATGCTAATGACTCATTAAAAGGTATTGTGAGGGAAAATTTACAGCATATTTACATTATTTTAAAGAACTATTTATAATGAGTTTTAGGTTCTAGGTCGACTCTTTTTCTAGCTCACATATACTCATGTCGTCATCATCCCGTGTGCCCTGTCCTGTCCCTGCTCCGCCACACGGGCACATGCACACACACATACGTGCGCGCGTGCATACACGTGTGCACACACATGCACACACACGTGCACACGCAGTATTTTTCCCTCACCGGCCAGTCTGACCTGGAAATCGTTCTTGACCTGTCGGTGTCGGCAGACCACGCCGGCCTTTGTTTTCCCTGCTCCCTGAGACACTCCCGCTTTGGTGATGTTCCTTAGTCTCTTCTCGCCTTTCTGGCCGCCCCTTTCCAGTCGCTTTCAGCGTCACTTCTCTCGGACTCGCAGTGTTGGGGTTTCTTTGAATCTCTGAGTCCCCTTCCCGCTGCCTGTTCCCTTGGGTCATCGCCTGACTCGTGGCTTTAAATGCAGTCCGTGCGCCGTCACTCCTGAATGCGCGTCCCTGGCCCACACGTCCCCTTGGCTTTGACCGTCACGCGCACCTCTGCTTGCTTTGTAACGTCTCTTGTAGGCCTCTCGGTCTCAGCAGATCATAAACTTAACTCTTCTTTACCTAACCCCTGAAATTTCCTCCTTGGATCATCCTCATTTTAATAAATATTACTTTTTACTCTCGTTCTTCACTTCAGAAACCTGAGAGGCATTCTCGATAGCTCAGCTCGCTTTCCCTCACTTTGCGTGTCCTGACCTTCACCTTCAGAATACGTCTTAAATTCATCTGTTTTCCTCCGTCTCTATCGCCACGGCTCTAAGTTAACATATTCAACTCTCACTTAAAGCACTGCAGTGGCTTCTCACTGGCCTTTCTCTAATATTCTAGCGTGGAGTCGGAACGATGTTCTTAGGCTGGAAATCTGTTCCGACCACTCACTCACTCCAAGCTCCTTAGCCGCCCCGTCGTTTCAAGGTAATTCCTGTTCGCTTGCTCCTGGCCTCGTGTCCTTCATCCCCTTACTTTCTGCATTCACTGCCCTCCTTCCGTTCCTCTGGTCTTTCTTTCCCCTGTACATTTTGTTGCATTCTGTTCCTTTAACCTGAACATCCCCATGTTACCCCTTTATTCCTTCTCAAAACGTAACCATCACTTTTTGAGAGGCCTTCTCTGAGGTACCGATCTAAATTTAGCTTGTTCTTTATACTGTTTAATAGCACCCTATTCTTTAGTAATGCATATTAAGTTTGTAATCTTTTTTCATGATTATCCGTTTGATGATTTTAAGCCTCATAACAGGGATGTTTGGTTTGCTACTATATATTCAAAGTACATTTTAGTGTCTTACCAACAGTAGGTACTTATTGAAAATCTGCTTAATGAATGAATGAAGAAAAAATATTTTTAATATTGGCATAAGGACAACTTATCTTTTTAAGAATACTGTTATGATATATTTGAAAGGTAAATAAGTTCTTTATATATGATCATGTGATATCACTATTTTTTTCTTTAATAGAGATGATGAGAATTAATTGGTTATTTTTGCTGTTTGTGAGCCAAAAAAAAATCAGTGCTTACTTAGTTACTGCTTTTAACAAACATTTGTTTTATGTTTATGCTTATTTTGTATTTACTGATGTTTATGCCAATAAAATTTCTCCAACTTGCGTAAAACAAAAAACCCATTTTTTTCAAAATTAGAATATCAGTATTCTTTATCTGCTTTTGACTAGTTTAGCCATTTAGCATATGATTATTACTGAACATCTAACTATAATCTTGAAGCCCTTTGGTAAAATTTCAGCGTTTAGCTTGTAAAATGCCACTTGTTTGTGTTGACAGTTTTCGTTGTTAAGCAGTTCTTAAGCATTGAGTTAATGGCCTGTTTAAAATTCTTAACTGATCTATTTTACTTATTGTCATTGTAGTTGCTTATTAAATCAATAGATTATGGATTATGTAAAGGGGGAGGAACCGGGAGAAAGGTTTGGCAGTGATTAACTTACTTGATTATATGTGGGTATTAAGTGGGACTAAAAAAAGCATAGAGTTGAGGGAAGGGAAGATGTCGGCTCTGATGCTGAAGCGTCGTGATCCTCAGAGGCAAGTTCTGAGAGTCCCTAAAGCTTTTGAATCCTTTTCGTAGACATGTCCATATTAAACCTGGTTGCCTGGCTCAAAACCATCTTCGTGTTGATCCGGGAGAAGATTTACCGAGCTCGACTTTGTTAAGTGTTCGCCTTAGATCACGGTGGACGGTGTCACCCGTCCTCGGCCCTGGAGCCATGGGATGAAGGGTTACTCTGAGTCTCCTGTGGTTTAGACAGTCGAGATGGCATCTCGTTTTTCCAGGCCTCCCAGATTATTTTTTGTAATATCAGCTCACTAGTCAGGTTGAGGAACTTCTGACACCCTGCGACTGTGCCCGATTGTTCTGTTTTTGAGGAAATTGTAGATGGACCGATTATGAAATCGCTCGTTGTTGACGAGACTCCCTCCTCTCACAGCTCACTTCATTTCATCCGCAAACACTCTTGTTCTTGGAGGTCTGGGTGCGGATGCTCACCGTGGTCTCGTACTCAGGATGTAACCTCTGTGAGCGCGAGGCCTTTTCCCCAGAAAAAAATATTTTTAATATTTTACCTCTGTATTCCCACTGCATGCAGTAGTGCTTGGCTCATAGTATATTCCGGAATATTTGTTGAGTACGTGAATTCAGACATGTGGCAGAGAAAAGCCCCTACAGACATCCAGGATAGGGACGTAATTACTGCCAAATACTTTGCTGTCCTGTTACCGTCACACAAAATGTTAACGGCTGTTTTGATAGGAGTAAGGTTCCATTCTCCCCTTCCCCCCGGGTATGGTACTGTACCTGTTCTGTTAAACTCTCTCCCTTTCACCAATCTGTCGAATGGGCAGATTTATCGAGTAGGTGTAAATCGTGTGTCTAGCGATGGTGTAGGCAGAGATTTAATCAGATGTGGATCTTGTCCTCAGGGAATGTGTGCAGTTCACACATGGGGAAATCACATGGCTTCGTAAGTGTAAAATGATGGTTTTAAACTATATGAAATATGAAATAAATGATAAGAAATTGAGAGCTGGAAATCTTGAGATCTTTGAACCCTTGGTTTATATTGTAGATGGAGGAACAAGTTCAGCGAGGCTAGATGAATTCTCTGGCGTAGTGCTCTAAAATGTTTCTTAGCCCGTAACTGGAACTTGAGTCTTTAAAATGGCCAAGGAAATTGCATTCAAAGTTCACAGATGCGGTAGAATTGACATTGACCTTTGGTAGGTCAGGAAAGCAATGTTATTTGAACTGAGTTTTCAGAAGTTTTGGGTTGAAAGGGGATGTTTCAGGCAGGAGAATGTTAATAAAAATGGGGGGAAGTAAGAAAACCATCCTGGGCTTCGGTCAGGCGACAGCTGGACTTAATAGAACACGTTTGTCTCAGGAAGTGATAGAGGAGGTAGCTGCATTGAATCGGGGAGTGATTTGGCTCTTAACACTTGTTGACTAAACGATGTTCAAGAAAGATTAGTGTAAAAGGAATCTGTAGTTTGGATTAGAGAGCAGGTACACCTAGAAGCAAGAAGGACCAGTTAGGAAATTATATTTTTCTGTTATTAATGAAGGAAGGACATAAATTAGGGGGATAGTGATTTCCATTGTAAACTGATTTAGTGCAGGAACCCTTTGGTTAGCAAATTTCTCAATTTATAAAAATACTACATTCACTTTCCTAGCTTCTCCCTTAAAAGTTTCTCTTCTCATTTTAAGAAAGGGGGAACCCCCCCAAATTTCTCAGGAAGCTCTTATGTCTAACCACAATTTTAAAGGTCTGAAAGATAAGTAGTTATAACCTCCAGGTAGGATTTTGGGCAATTTAGTGTTTTCATAGGGTTCATCTGTGTCTAATCCAAAGCAATTGTGTCCCAAATATATTTAGTAGTGGAAAGAAACCCAGGTGACTGTGAGCGAGTGTTTTAGGGTCGGCTCCTGACCTTAGCAGTCACAGGGACCTTTGCTGACTTTCTTTCATACTAACTGGATTCCGCCGCGAGTGTCTTCCAGACACTGGAGAGAGGAGAGTCGTTTCTTCCTATCCCCAGGGCACTGCCAGGTCTCTACCAAAAGGGAAATGGTATAGACTAATTTAAAATGGGAAAAGCGTTACTGCTCTCATGGACGCTACATGTGAGTGATGTGGTTATTTTATTGACGTTTAAAGCACTGTGAAACTAACTTATTTCTTGATATGTTGGCGTATTTTTTCAATCTGCTTGCCTTTTTTGATTTTGAGAATGTACGTACATACGTGTGGGTATACATATAAAGGAATATAATTTTTCAAAAGGACATCTTGAAATTGTCCTTAGGTTACAGTCTCCTAGGTATTTGAAGGATGTAATTCAGTTAATAATTATGTGTGCAGCACTGTCTACCGTTGAGAGCCTACAGTTGAATTCACCAATAAGTGTGCGTGCCCAGATACGTATACAGCATGCGTACCTATACGCAGAAAAAGATGACAGACAACAGGTTCCATATGTTACTCTCCTGTTATTTTAGTTGTTTCCACCTATTCATAATTTATTTTATCTTCTCGTGTTTATATTTATCTCTGTAAGCTGCTGGAAACATTTTAGGGAATGACGGGATAGAAATCCAGTAAAAGGGAAAAATATGACAAAGTAGGATGTGGTGTGTTACAAGAGATACGGATAAAGCAGTATTGGAAGTCAGAGGGTAAAGATCACATGCTTTCGAGGTGACATTTCAGAGAAATTTGATAGCTATGGGGATTATAAGTCACTTCAGTAGAGAAAACTTATACCAAAGGAGTTCAAGGTCCAGGGAGTGTTTATAGAAAAGAGCATAGGACATAGTCTAAGTAGGTGGGAGATAGTGTCTGTGTACAGGAAAGCAGCAGATAAGGGCTTCGGAGGCCTAAAGCAAGACTGGGAAGGCTGGACGTAATCGGACGTGGAATGGAGGGCCCCTTTTCGTTTTTGTGCCGATCAGTGCTGTTTTAGGAAAGTGCCGACTTCACTTGGGATGCCTAGTGGGGTGTGAGAACTCAGTAAGTCCTTTTCCATCAGTGGTGGAAATGGAGGCGCATTCTCTTTGTGGTTGCAGTGTGAGATAATGGTTCGAATCAGTGACCTTGGCCTCAGTAGGAGAGCTGAGGAGGTGAGGACCCAGCCCACACGTGCTGACGCCCCGCTTCCGTGAGCTTGCACACTGGTAAGCGAATCCTTTGGAAGACAGCTCTGGAATGGAAAGGCCTCCAGGACTGCTTGAAATTGTCATCACAACACAGAGCCATGTGGAACTTTTTTCTTCTTGGCTATTTTTGCATAGCATTTCTGGTCCTTTTTTAGACTTTTTTTTTTGTCAATGTTTTTCAGCTTTATCATCTTAAAGCAGATGAGGGAAAGGGAAAAAAAAAAATGGGATTCCGTGGCATTTAAGGTGGCATTGGGAAAATGGTTTTATAGCCTGGCAGCAAAGTGAGAGAAATTTTAAGAAAACCTCAAAAAAACATTGTATTGAATGTTTACCAGTTGAGCGTTAGATTATGGTTGGTTTATTATTTTCGGGAAGCGTGGACGCAAAGAACAAATTCCAAATGGCGTTAATTACTGAGCTACGGAGAAGTACAAAGAGACAGTCTTTTCGGTTGTATCTGCCTCCACTGCATTGACTGTCGACAGATCACTTTACTGCTCCGTGTTGCTTTTTTCTGATTCTAAAAGAAGACGAGTGCTTCACATTTTTCCAGCTTTCAGGACAGTAAGGTTACTCTGTAAGAAATTAATAGCATGTTATAAATAAAAGCTAGACCTCTACAGATAGAAATTTTAGAGAATGTTTTCAGTAGTAAAATTGGAAGTCTTTAATAGATGCTAAGATTTAAGTAATTATATTATTAATAATAATTTTTATTTTCAGTGAAGTTACTAATGAATAAATGACATCTTAGTAACCTCCTCTGCACAAGATATTTTGTAGACAATTACTAATTTAGGTATTTTACTATAATAAAGATTATTCTCCCCCAGTTTTTTTCTTTGACATTTTTATTAATTATTTTGTTTTTGCAACACAGTAAATCAAATGATTGTATCAAGGGAAACTGTTTTTTCTCATTTCAGTTGTTTTTAATCCCCTTTTTAAAGAAATGGTGCACGCAGCCCACTTTCATAAGGAAGTTTTTGTTCACAGCTAATATTAAATTAATTTTGCTTTCTTGGTGTGTCCTTTTAGACAGTTTTATTTTGCTGTTTTCAACAATGAAGTGTTCTCTTCCTGTTGAAGATATAGTCTTATGTTTTAATTACTTATTAAAGATGGTATTCAGTGAAACTTATATTAGCAAATTTATTTTGGAAAAATGCTGCTTCTTAAGTTACCTTTTATTTGCTTCTTCTAGAGTTTGGGTGCGAAGTGGCCGAAGTGAGTTGAGAAAAACCCCTGGTTTTCGCACTAGTGCTGTCCACTGCTCAGGTGCTGATAAACCATCGACTGTCTCTGGGTCTTCTACTCCTGTCCTAACGGGCTTGGTCACTGCAGAGTCACCGCAGTCTGTCTTAACTTAGCACGGAGCCATGTCTTACTGTTTGGTCGATGCTCCATTCTGTTGCAAACTCTTGGAATGGGGTTTGCTGACTCCTGGGCTCTTCTTCGCCTTCACTGTGTGGTTCTCCTCTTCAGGATCCACCAGACATTGTCTGCCCGCTGTTCTCTGACACGACAGCAGCATCTGTACACTGTACAACCAGTTATATTTGATTATTAGGAATGTTATCTATTATGAGCATCCACAGAGGAAGGGTAGATTAAGAATGAGAAGATAGAATAAGTACAAAGTAGGTGTTTTATGAGTTTTTTGCCTTCATTCTTGAACCCTGTAATTATCAACCATGATCCTTCATCCGAGTCCTTGTCGGAACTTCAATAATGCTTATTGAAGGTGCGTAATATTTGTATATAGCAATCTCTTTAGCTCTTCTATTTCGAGATTTATATGAGATTGATGATAAAGCCATAAGGGTGCTGGGGATTGTGTGACAGATGATTCTAAAATTTCTTTTGCTGTATTGCTGGCTGATGTATTACTGTCAAACAAATATTACCAAGTAACTTGGTCACATAACTACTAAGTGGTGGAGCTAGTACTCCCTTAGGTGATTTGTTTCCAAAGCTTATACTCTTACTCCTTCTGGTGATTGCCGTGGCCAACTGATAAGCAGTAAGGGATGACAGCTGACAATTATGAAAAGCAGTCCTCAGTCTCTTAGTAGGGAGGGTTTGGCCCTGTGGATGTCGTTAGTTCCTCGTTACAGAGTTGTACACTGACGGATGTTCCTAAGGGTACTTTCAATCTTACTTTAGTTATTTTAATACATTTTGAAAGCATTTTCTGTACGAAATGATTGAATTTTCCATATTTCAAATTTGGAAAATCTGCTAGTGAAATACGGTTTCTGAAGAATTAACGATTATAGAGATAGTTTTGTGACACGACCATTTCAGTACATCAGATGGACGGCCTTACTTTGGTCTCAGTGAGCTTTTACTATAAGCTGTTGGTATTTAGGTTCTTTTTAATGCTTAATGTGATCAGATTATATTCAAATACTTTTTCAAGTAGAAAACTCACTTTAATCAATTGAATCATAACAGCATATTTTGTGACTCAGATCTTTAATTTTGAATGGTTGTAGCTTATTCGCTCTCGTGCTTATTATAATAAGAAAATGCTGATTTATATGAATACTTTTATATAAAGTTGAACAGGATTAAGCTTATCTTTTTGTTATTATATAGAAAGGGGAATTTATTTTTTTAATCTAAGACAATTGCATTAGGTTTCCTTTAAATTCAAAGTTTTTACAGTAGAGCTGCTTTCCTTCATTTTCATTATATTTTTATTGATTGATTTATAAACATTGGAGCTGTAGAAGCAATTGGAATTTTTTTGAATTGCAATTAACAGTAAAGATCTATCTTAAAGGACATAATAGTTCAATTTATCATTTAATAGTAATGTAGCATGAATCTTATTCCATAATTTCACTTTCCACTAATACTTAATAGCCAAAAGTTGCTGAAAGCCAGTAATTTTCATGTCTCCTCCAAGTTGTATTTCTAGACATTTTACTTACTGATCAGCTTTGCCAGCCTGTATTTGCCATTCTCCCCAGTCCATGTAGGCAGTCACCTTGGAGAGAGAATGTTTTGAAAGTGGGGTTACCTTTTGTGAAATGGACAGGCTAAAAGACCCAGTTTGGGTTTTTTCTCTACTTAAAGGTTTAGGTGTGTTTCCACTTGTACTTGGATTCTTAGCCCATGAAGGTCTATCAGGAGCTTACCGAGTTAGCTTATTAGGAAATTGATTCAGTTTGCTAAAACAAAAGCTTTTAACAAGTGGACACATTGGCCTGTCATGGAAACCAGGTTGTGCTGTATTTGATGGCGTCGATGGGAATGGTCTGAGTTAGACCTCACACATGAGCGGGGAGAGGAAACAGGCACAAAGGTAGCGGAAGATCGGGGAAGGGGGTGGAAGGTCTGGTGGTAATTGATAATTTATTCCACAATTTTGTCGCCTGCATCTGTAAATCTAGCTGTAGAAGTCATTTTAGAAACATTACTAAGCTAGTTTAAGCAGTTGTCGTCTGTTAGGCTAGAAGGCTTTTTATAGTACTTAACGTTCTTTCCTGGTATTGTGATGAGTTACTTAAGAAATATTTATTGAATGCTTGCTATGTGTGTTAGCACTGAGAAAAGATACTAATGATACAAAAAGTCATGATTTTGGTGTTCAAGAGTTTTGTCTGTTACCCTGAAGAAGCATAAGAGTTTGATATATCTTCTGAATTATTCAAATTAAGTTATATTATGCGTGGTGGTTATTCTGTATATGGTGTGGATGACAGCTTTTTTATTCAGGTAAGTTGATTAATCTAGGCTGTAGATTAATGGGCATAGAGCAGAATGAGGTAGAGTTTAATGAGCATTAGCGTTGGGATTGATGTGGTATCTAATCTTGTTTATGCTGCACTTTATCGGCTGACCTTGGTAAATGCAAATGTGAGCCGGTTTCCTTCCCCATTAGTGGGAGCGATAGCTAGCTGCCTTCAGCACAGTTGCTGGGAGGGTTAGGGCAGATGAAGCGTGTAGTGCGCCCAGCTCGGTTCTTAGTTTGGTCAGGGGTAGCCGCTCTTATAACTGTGTCACGATTCCTTTCTCAAGCACCACAAATTAAAATTAAAAGCTTGCCTGCGTATTCATAGGCTTTCTATATACTATACAGCCTTCTAAACCAGGGATTCTGTGTCTTTGTGACATTTTTGGTGTAGCCTTTCTTACCTGGCGCTCCATGAGAATTAATCCCTGCAGGAAAAGAGTGACTGCATTCTCATTTCTCCTATGAGTGGCGTATGTGTTTCACCATCCTCGATGCGTGAGAGAGAGCGAGCTTATTACATACAGCGGAGGCCTCAGGGTTTCTTTTGTGGAATCCCAGGCTGTTAGGACTATATCTGTTTGAGAAATGCTTCAAAATTCTTCAGTTTACAGAAACAAAATTCGTTACGAAGCACACCGTCCTCTTTTTTAATGGGGGTAGAGGGTCCTTAGAAGGAATGTTATGTCACGTGGGAGTTTCTTAATACTCCGAAGTAGAACCATTTCCTTAATCGAGTGGGTTTTAAATTTTCGCGTCGTAAAATCATTTTTTGATGCATGGAGAGTGCCCCTCTGTGGACTCCCCATACCCCCCGTGGGACTGGGTGGGATCCTCTCTTAGGAACGGAATTAGTCTTTCTTTTTTTTTTTTTTTAAGATAATGAGTCAGTACCTGGTGTTTAAGTTTGAGAGGTTCATCGAACTGACATCTAGTGTAAAAGTTTCAAAACTAGCAAATTTGGCATTCTAGTTCAAGTGAAAAAAAAAAAGTTCTAGAGCCCAGGAATTTTGGGGAAATACTTTTTGTCATTATACAGCTCGTAAGTTGACATTGCGTTTTAGTTTATTAAAGAGCGAGAAATCCTGCAGACGAGAGAGCGTCCTTTCAGCCGCGTAGCGCCCGTTAGTGCCCGCGGGGCCGCGTTCCTGGGACACTGGGGACAGCTGGCCCGCTTTGTTTCTGTGCCAGGAGGTTCCGGGCCACGCAGACCAGCCACGGCAGCCTGCGCCGGAGCCCGCCTCTGCACGTATCCTCCTCTGGCCCTTCTTTGTCCGCGGTCCCACCCTGTGTTCCGTAAGTATTTGATTTATGTTAGAAGTAAAAGTATGATTGTTGTCACGTGAGAGCGTAATCAAAGTGAGCCATCTGCCCGAAGTTTAAGAGCATCCTTTGAGAAGGACAGTGCGGACATACTTGCAGCCCCATGTAGTTGGTCCGGTCATTGTAAAGGGTTTGCAGACCTTAGGGATGGACGTCACATGAGTCGGTGTGCTTTACTAACTTTACTAACTTTACTCCGCTGCGTGTGTTCTAGAGTCAAAGCTTGACCTTGCTGACCGGGTGAAGGAGCCAACCGACCATTCGCATCCCCCTTTTCTCCATTTCCTGTGTCTCACTTGAGAAATGGAGAAAGAAAGACGTCAATAAGAGATGTCAAATTCTGAGAAAAACTGAAGTCTTCTCGGGACTAAAACATTTAACAGTTCTCGATTTAGTTATTGTCCAAGGGGTGTAAAGGACAGTCACGGGAGGGGGTCCCGAAGACACACTGGGAGGTTAAGGAGGCGCTTTTGGCTCTTTTGGGAATGCTTTTGAGGACAGAGCACCAGGAGCTGCAAGAGTCAGAAGTTTTAAAATACTAGCTGCATTTGGCAGTTTCAGAGATTGGACTCCAATTTCGAGGGAAGGATAGAAAGATTTTTTTTTTTCTACTTAGAAGTACTATAGTCTGGTATTAATTTCTGAATAAAATTTAAAGGAGTGACTTATTAAAACGTGAGGCAGTATACATAAGTTTTATTTCTTAATGGAGGTATATTCACGTATGAAGTTTTCTCATTTGATGACTCGAGAACTTGAGTTCTAGTAGTTCAAAGGCTTAATCCAAGATCAGTTGTGGCTTTTACAAAGTCTGGCTCGCCCATACAGAGGTAACTAAACGTCACACATCTCACATGGAATCGCGTTTCTTAAATTGTCAGTGTGATTGATGGTGGTGATGTTCTTTTTCCTTCATACTTTTTCACCATGTTTTCTTTTGTAATATTTTCCTTTCCAAGACATGGATTTTGACTATAAAAATCTTATTTCCAGAATATTTGGAAAGTAGAATCAGCTACAAAAGCTGTGAACGGTCAGCAGAATACCAGGATTAAGTTTTTTTCCCCGGGATTTAAATTAAGAAAGCATATGAGGTCAGGCATTTTTTATTTTTCTGGTTTATAGTCTCATTACTATGTAGAAAGAAATTAACTTCCTGATGAGTAGTTGACAAACGCAGGCTTTCTTAATTTCCTGCGGTTCGCTGACATGGGCCCTCAAGTTCGAGATATTCTCTCTCTATGACTTGTGGATGCTGTTGACATTATGACTTTCTTTTTTGTCACTGCATACTCAATGGCCAGACAATTTTATATAATAGAGGTGTTATTTGTAATTAGATATCTGTCCTTCTTTTAAGAAACCTACCCCAGTTTATTGATAAAGAATTGGAAAGTACCCCGTTCTCATATAAAGTGTTGGGTGCTTCTAGTATCGTATTTACAGTGATACGATTATATTTACATTGACATTTATTTGACTCAAATTGAGATGAGGAAGAGAAAGACCTTCCTTTGATCTTGTTTTATGTACAGAGAATTCTAGTAGATATATGGTTAGCTGTCTGTAAATAATTTTTAAAGTGTATTAAAATTTAGGACAACTACAGCATCTGTACAGAAGATTATATGCTCTGTAACAAGCTGATTGAAGCCTATTCTCTGGGTAGCGGAATTGAGCTCTGAATTGTAGAGAATAAAATCGTTTGTTATGACCAGATTATTATTTTAATCGTGCTCACAACAATGATGACTTAAATTTGTAAATATGTTTAAATTACATTAAGATAATTGAACTCATTAAACTCTATGAAATTCTTGTACATTTAAAAGACTATCCTATATATTTTGTTAAGCAAGTGAATAGATATGTAATGTGTAAACTGGAAATTCAAATTAGGAAAAACTTTCCTGCATCTTGCTTTTTTGTAGTACTTAAAAGATGAGCGGGATTTCTGATTACCCTTTCAACATACTTTTAGGCTTTTCAGGTTCAATAGGAACATCTGCTCCTAGATTATTTATGTTGCTCATAATGGGTTTTGCTATAGTTTACTTCCGAGTCTCATTGCCTTCTCAAACTTCATAGGTTGATAGCAGTAGCGAAGCAAATAGCTGTCAGCCGATCTCTATTTAAGTGAAATTGAAAAAGAGAATTTCAGAATTCCATTTAAAACAATATTCTAGCACTTTATCACATACTAAGTACTTAAAAAATATTTAATAGTTAATACAAGTAATGACTTGGAAAAGTATAAAATTAGTTAAAACTCAGAATCTTAGAGAGAAACTGGTTTTGAATTTCCTGCCCTACAACCTATTAGGTGTGTGTTCCGAGGTGAATTACTTCACTACTTTGTGACTTAGTTTCTTATCAGCAAAATTGTGACGATTGTCATATTGTATACGTCATAGAGTTATTGCGAGGATTGAACGAGACAGTATATATAAAATGCATAATATACTGCGCTATCAGTAAATGTTAACAAAACCAGGTTATGAATATTTGTAACTGATTTTATAAGCGAAGATAATTATTTGGGAGTTTTAGCATTTGATTTTTAGTAAGAAAAATGTAAGAGGGCTATTTATGGCACTAAACTTTGTTTCCTATGGAAGTTTTTAAGAAAAAATGAGCAGGAATTTTTATTCCTTCCATTTTTGTAATACAGGATAATTTAAATTGGAAGACCTTTTGTTTTTTTATCTACCTACTCTCATTTGCTTGCCCGAAGTTAATTTCTACGGTGGTTGTTTAACATAAACATCATTCAGTTTTTGTTGAGTAGGCGAGCTTTCTCTTTTGTCTCTTGCATTCTTTCTTTTGAATCAAAGTTCTCTGTCTAGAGAACTATTTACTAAGAAGTTGAACTTAAGCAAGACAATTGCTTTTCTGATGTTAGTACAGAACATGACACAAAGCTGCGATTTCCATTGAGATTCATTTTTAAAGAAAGATGGGAGTAAACTTTTCATCTCAATTAAAAAATGTAGATTTTTTCCTTAGTGGATAGTCCATAAGTGTGTCAAATGTGGTGCCTTTTCTAGAACCTTTTGTTTTATCTTTTACTTGTGAGTTTATTTGACTTACCGAAAAGTTGCAAAATAGCACAGAATATTTCCATTCCCTTCTCTCAGCTTTCCCAGTGTTCATATTTTATATAACCATAGAGTAAATGTAGAAATCAGTGATTAATACTAACCGATCTTAAACTTTCTACTAAATGACCTCTTTCCGGTCTAGGATTCAGTCCAGGATCTCATTTGTGCTTCATCGTCACGTCTCCTTCAGCCTGGGCTGGTTCTTCCTTCTCTCTTTGCCTTTCATGACCTTGACGCTTTTGGAGTGCTGGTTATTGAGAATGTCCCTCGATGTGAATGTTCGATGTTCTCTCATGGTCAGATTGAGATTATGCATTTTTGGTTAGGGTACCACAGATTGAAATTTTGTCCTTATCAGTGCATGATATTAAGGAGTTACATGATATTGATTTGTCCCGTTACTGGTGACGTTATCGTGATCATTTGGTTAAGGAGGTGTCTGCCAGGTTTCTGTACTGTTAAATTACTCTTTTCCCCTTTGTAAATAGCAAGTGGCTTTTGGGAAGATATTTTGCAACTATGTAATATCCCATATCCTGTCGTACTTATGGCCATTAATTTTAGCATCCATGGATGATTCTTGCTTGAGAAGAAACTTTTGGATTTAATTCTTTAAGATCTTTTTGTTGTTGACTGATATATCGTGCTTCTTATCGTAAATGGATAAGAATCACAAAAGAATTAATGTAAAGGCAGCCTAATTGATAAAACATTTTTTTCTGTAGTCTGTAGTCTTTTATATTCATCTTTTTCTGAAGACACTCAGGAATGTAGCACAACACAAGAACTTGGAGTATAAACTGTAGAAAGATGATTTTTTTTTTTTCTTTTAGTACCTTACACGTACTTCAGTCTATGTTGGCCACTATAAGAGCAAAGGCAGATATTTCATACTAGCAAAATAAGTAAAAAAAGATGCCAGAGAGGTAAAAGTAATGAGCTAGGTTAATTATGAAAAGAATTTTCCAGAGTAATCTAGAGATTTTTCTTAAAATTACTTTAAGAAAATATAGAAACCTTTTTCATTCACTGGAGGCAGTTGCAAATTGAATGTTTTTGTGTTGAATCTTCTTAACCCTGAAGTTGCCTTTGTCTTTTTAAAGGCAACTGGACCCCGAAGTTGGCTTTCTTATAGTTGATACGTATTTTTATGATTGCCTTTCTTTTTTTCTTTAGTAGATTAACTACTTTAAAAACTGAGCATTATTTCTTTTACTTCATCTTAGAATTTAGTGGAACATGAAGACACAGTTGGGTTAGCCATCTTTTTCTTGGCTATCTTTCAACAAATACTTGACCTTTAAAACTAGTGAAGTAACTTGCATCCTAATAACATTTTTGAATAGTATCAATTCCAAGTGGAAGAAGATAAAATTATTGGAATTCGGTTAGATGTTGAGTTCTTAAACATTATAATAGAGTTTTTTTCTCATTACAACTTTCTTCTCTTTTAGGAACTTGGTTTTCATGATTAAGTGTGTGTCTTTAAAATGCTATACATTTCTTAAAGTTCTAAGCTTTCTGCCCTATTTTGATGTTTTTAAGGTGTATCCCATTTGATAACGTATACTAGAGTGTGGTTTAGAAATAATCTTTTCCTCCAGAGCCAGTATAGCACCTGAGCTACCTAATTCTAAGGAAGCTGGCTTTTGCTTGCTTGTTTTTTGGCAATATTGCTCATTTTTTTAAAACTGAAAATTTGAAATTGGATGTTCTGGCAATATCTGGTTTGTTTTCTTAAAATTTTAAATCTGGAGAAAGAGCATTAGAAAATCTATAGTGGGTGTTGTAATTTAGCTAAAATTTGGGTCATCTCAGGATAATATTTTTGACGTTTCTGCTGACCATACTCAAAAATTAACCCTAGAAACTGACCCCCAGAAGAGAGCGATGAAAGTAATAGTTTTGATAGTTTTTATTGTCTTTAAGATTAGAGAGTTGAACTTTTTAGCACCAACTTTACATATCAGCCACTTGACAAAATTCTCCCATTCTGTTTCTTGATCAGTAGACTTCATTCATCTGTATGACATTCACTGAATTTACCTAACACCGCGTGGCAAGTGTCTTCCAGGGGCTGGGGATGCAACAGCTCACCGCTTCTGTGAAGGACATTCTTTCGTTTTCTCCTTGGTGCCTGCTGGGGCTGTCTGGACACTTGGAGGGGTTCATGAGAAATTGTTTTTCTTGATTCATGAGAAATTTTTTCTTTATAGATATGACTTAGAACAAATAAGAATGAGTGATAAAAGATAAATAGGAAAAAGCTCTTACTTCATGCTTCCAGGTTAGTGTAGAATGTCTTTTTTATGAGTAATCTGCAAGTTCAGTCAACTCCAGATCAGCTAGTTATCATGCACGTGAATAGAAATCACAGTCCTTGTAAAAATGTGTTACTTTCTACTTTGTTGCTCAAAATGATTAGATGTAGCTTTCCCTCTTTCTTCAATATTGGAAATGCTTAAGACAAATCAGCAGTATATGTTCCTTTAGTAGTTTAGTATTGAAAACAAATATAGCAAATAGTCTAGTTTGTACTTTCCAGGAGAATTTCTCGGTGTGGTATTTATATATAAAATACTTTGATTTATTGCTTCTGTTTTGAATGTAACGAGATTTTCCGTTAGACTCTTCAAAACTTTCTTGATGGGGAACGTTAACATGGTTTTCTCGACCTGGGTCACCGTGCGCGTTGCTTTGGCATCTCGGCGTCCCTGATTCCGTCGGCGCTGGGTGGCGTTTGTTCTCTAGTGGAGTCTCACAGCGGAGTGCTTATTTTCCTCTCTCTTGGAGCATCACATGGAGGAGTGCTGTCTGTTAAAATAGAATTAGGTAAGGTCCTATGGTGTCATTCTTCGGAGCCTCCATCAACAGTCCCACAAAGGCTGCGCCTTCTTGTTTGAATAATGATCTCATTTTAAAAGTGCCTTTGTACTTTTCTTTATAAATGGTGCAATATGAAATCCACAGTGATTAACTCCTGCAGCAGGAGAGAGAACAGCTCTCCTCAGTGATTCATAATAACTTCTGTTTAGAGAAATGTGTTCGTTGATTCAGTTTTGGCTATGAATATGTTGAATCCAAAAGTTTTGGTACTTCAGGCAAAATAAAGAAGTTATATCCTGAAAGCAGTATGACTTGGGAGAAGTTTATAAGTGGATTTGCTTCTCTAGCCAACTCATTTGCCCTATAACCTAATCTGAGGACATTTTTTAAAATCTAAGTTAGTTGTATTTTTAATTTATGTATTCTGTGGGATGTGAAAATGAAGAGTTCGTAGCTCCTACTGAAGGAGAAATTGGAAACTTAGCCCAATATCGGTCTGAGCGAGATAGGAAGACTTGGGGCGGGGTGGTATTTTCAAAGTGAAGAGTGCCTGTAAACTTAACAAAAAAATGACCAGATGAATTTTTCGGTCCCAAACGGAACACTCCTTTTTGCCTGTTTTCAATCAGATATAGTGTTATTACTGATTAGTATTCAAGAAACGAAGGAAAACTGGGAAATTTGGAAAATCATATTTTCTTTATAGTTTCTGAGTATATTTTTAACTGTATCTTAACGTAACTAAGTTTTACTGAGATCTCATTAATTGGGAAATCTTTAATAATTTTCATGGTTTATATTGTACAATTAGACAGGAAAAGGAATGATTTGTCAAGGAAATTGACTAGAAAAGACTGGAGGATGATCGTTGAATTTAAAAGCACGTTTGTCGCTCCCGCTTGCTCTGTGTTGGTACGACGAAAACACGGACAGGAGCTCTGGTGTATTAATTTTAAGGCTTTCTCATCTGTTAAAGAGCCCCCCGCCCCCACCCCAGGAACTCCAACCGTGGAATACATTGTTAATCTATTTGGGATTTTTGGAGTCTGGAAACTCCCTCATTAGATCGCATTTCTTGAGCTACTCAGTAGTCAGATCTTTTTCTAATTTGTGTTCCTTTCCTCTCTTCATCCCTCACATAACTCCTCAATGTGATTATATTGTAAAATATTGTTTAAAGCCGCTGCTCAAAAAATACAGTCCTTTCAAAACTAAAAGACTTTGGGACTTAACATCTATTGGAAACTTAAAATGAAAAGAAGAGCTGGCACGTAGGCTCACGAAGCATTTCCGCAGTTACTTTTTTGATACCTCTTGCTAGATGATAGTTTCACCCCTTGGCTCCTTTTAGATTTCTTTTTTCATTTCTTGCTTGCTTTACTTTTTGGAAATTACAGATTCGATGGTTAAATTTGTAGGTTGTCTTAGTTCAAAGTATTTTCATTTCTCACTGGTACAGAATTGAATGTATTCCTAAAACAGAAGTGTTAGCTCAATCTTTCATCTTTGGGCTTTAAAACAATTTCAGTCTAAATGTCGTTAGGTAATGGCATAACCATTCCTTTTCAGCTCTTGGTATATTTCCACACTGGCCGGCAGAGCCAGGAGGAAGCGAAGGCCCTAAAACATTGCCTTCGGTTGGCCTTCTTAGTGCTGAGACTGTAGCCTTTGTTGATTGGTTGGTAGCGAACAAGAGCTCACAACCCTCGTGCCACTAACAGGTAAGGAACCCTTGTGACAACCAGTTGTGAGAGACAGATTACTTGACGGTATTTTGTTGTTGTTGTTAATTTATCCCCCAATATGATATAGGATGGTGTGACCATTATGTTCCATACAGCATGAATATGCAGCACCTTTCTATTGAGAATAAGATCTGAAATTTAATAGGGATGTATCACTCTGCACCACAAAGTAAAACTGATCTGTTTCCCACTGTTCAGTTTCATCCTGCAGCCCCTATGGCTTTAAATACGTGTCTGCCTGTCTTACTCTGCTTTCAGCTTTTCCGTGGTCAGATGCTACGTGCTTGGAGCGTCTTTCTCTTATTTACCTATAATACAAACTATTTCTAGTATCTTTATCATCATCTGTTATTTGGGTATATCTTACTGCTTTAATTTCTGCATTGTAGCCATTAATGATTATTTCCTGGTCCTTCTTGACCCAAAACCAAATGATCATATGTTTTAAAAAGACTTTTAGTCTGTTTTGCCTATGCAAACTATTCTGCCCTCCTACTTTTAAACCTGAGTGCTTGAAGAATAAATCTTTTTCAGTTACAGTAACCATAGCTTGATAAAATTCAGCTTTAGTTTTGTATTGCCATAATATGGGACTGTAGTCTGATCAATTCTTTAAATTACCGAAGACTTAAAAACAGAGAACAAATTCAGCTTCTTAGACAATTCCCAAGATTTAGTAGTATTCCTGTTAACATGCTCGATTATTCTGTTTCTACTTTTCAATCCGTCTTCTCTTTGACAGAAGAATGAACTGGGACGCCTCCTCTGACATATCTGAGGTCGAGTGCCGTTCCCGTCCCTTTAAGACCACTGTGATCTTGTTTCCAGTCATAATTTGTCATTTTCGATTTGGTCTTCACCACTTGAAGTTGAGTGGTTTGTCACAGAGCGTGTTATGGCTTAGACCAAGAGAGGCCCCTTCTTAATACTTACCGAGTTATTAATCGTTTGTGGGACACGTTTCTAAAATTCGAATTAAGAAGGCACTAAAGAAAGTATGCCCAAAGGTAGCTTCTTTTTATCCTGACAATAAGTCATTACAAACTCAAATGACCAGAGAATGTAATTTCTTAATAAGAATTTTTTCTTAAATCTATATTCAGCTCTCTATTTCAGTGCTTCTCTCCTACCAGAGGTGCAAGGAGCGATCCTAGAACCACAGATACAGCCAAGACCACGGAGAGCTTTTGACGTCAGGGGTCCACTTCCTCCACTGAAGGCTTGGAGGCAGAATATCCAGCTTCTGGAGAGAGTGGGAAAGGATAAGAAACAAGTGGGTGCTTTCCATTATTTACTTGGGTTTATTTATAGGTCGGAGTGTCCTTCCCATCGCCCATTTAATTCTGTTGGTGAACTCCTTGGGTTCATATTAGAACCGAGTGGGGCTGCAATCTGTTTGTTTTTCTAAGAATGCTCACTGGTTAGTGCCTATTCCAAAAAGAGACCTAAAATTTATTTATCTCTCCAGATAATTAAAGCAGTGGATAATTTGGGGCACTTGATTTGGTGAATACCTGTGTAGTCCACAGGATTTTTTAAAAGAGAATATTTGCCCATTGTACTTTAACAGTATTAGTGGGCTTCCAAGTGCTCTCTTATATTCCAGTAATGAAGACGTGTCTGTATTTCATCTCCGGGCAAGCTGGACATCTGAACACTGCTAACTTACAGTGGGATGTCCAGGTGTTCTCCTACCCTGTTAGTGAGAAAGTTTGGGTCTTTTTCCTACCTCAAACTTTAGGACTTTGTAGTAATTAGATCTTGGAAGTTGCAATGACACTACTGTTACGATTTTACTGTCAAATCTAGGCTTCATTCTTTAAGAAGATAAATATGAATGAATATAAGTTTCAGGATCCAGTATCCCTGAAAGCTATGATAAATACCCTCACCAGTAGTTTTCTCGTCCCTAGGAACCATGTTATTTGTGGCAAGAGAGCCTTGTCCTAGATTTCCCCATGGCGTTAAGATGGTTTTCCCTTAGTCTCTTCAATGCCAGGGGCAGGATTTGATCCCAGGAAGCTCTTAGCATCTGCGGTGGGTAGAATGTGAACTCGGTGCCTTTGGCAAGTTTTCATTTTTCCTTGGTGGATCCCTTCTGTGACTCCAGGTATCTTGGTAATGGGAGACGGTTTATTTGTTCTCTAATCGCCCAGATTTCTTTCACCTGGTAAACGTCATGCTTCTTCAGCAAAAGGAACCTCTTCTAGCAGAGCCGCCATGGACGGTAACTCACACACGCAGCACCAGCAGTTGGAAGGCAGTGCTGGACGGAGCCATGCGCTATGCCTAGAAGACACAAGGACGAGAGAGCCACCTGACCTTGTCACTTGCAAACTCGGAGATTTGCTCTGGCGTACTCTCGGTTTGGAAATGGAAAGGCTCAAATAAGGCAATAAGCTTTTCAGATTGGAATCTTACGTGGCCGTGACACTATTCCTTTCTGTTCGGAAGACCGAGATAGAGGAAGCACGGGAGACTCCTTTCTCTTAAGAGCAGCTCTCTGTGTCTGTTTCACTTCAGACTTGTGGGATTGAGAATCACCCTACTCAAGCACGCAGACCTTTTTAAGCAGCATAGGAGATCCAAAAAAAAACTTAATGAAATTGTTTTTTTGTTGCCTTGCAGTGAAAGGAACTAGAGATAAAGGTGAACGTCTTAATTATTCCCAAATTACCTTTAAAATCAGGACACACTCTTTTAGCTTACCTTTTTCTGGTCTTGAGCCTTATTTTTATTGGTCAGATCAACAAAGATGCTAATACAGAACAGAAGAGACATCTTTTGAGATGAAAGTAGCTCGTTCCTTCTTCTGAAGTAGGACACACCTGTGAAAGCGAGGTATTGTCTGCACTGCAGGTGTAGTAAAGTTTGAGTGACGCTGAGGCATTTTACAGAGCAAGGGCAGGACGTGTGGACCAGTGTCGCATATAGTTACCAAATGACGAGTTGATGGTAATAGTTATCAAAATTTTTCTGTTTCTTTGTTTTTGTATCTATTAACTGGTCAAACAAAGCTGTTAAAGACGTTTTTAAAAGTTATCTGATGCTGCCAGTTTTATTTGGTGTAAATTTTAAGAATAGAAATTCTAGAATTATTAATATGGAAGCATCTAAAATGTTTCAGAAAACAAATTTGCTAAGTTATAACCTGGTCTTTAGGCTTTCTTGGCTGTTAGACCTGTTTTATCCTCGTTAATTCTAAGTACATTTTTATGTGTCTAGTACTTAAAAGCAATTTAAAAATAATCAGTTTAAACTAAAATTTTTTTAGAGAGCTCTGAGTTTTCATAAACAGTTACAGCTTTCTATGCTTGATTTGGTTTTGTTAAATGTTAATAAGACAGTTTTTACAGTTACATATAAATTTTAAAAAACCTACTCAGCATCTCAGAAAAGAGCCGGGGAGTGGAAAGTGAAATCCGTGGGGAAATTCAGTTAGCCGAGCTCTTTGACGCTCAGTGCGAACTCTTTATTGGCCTGCGAGATCGTTAGCCTTGTGTTTCAGTTTTGAAAGATGAAAAGTGATTTAATCTCTTAATCTCATGCTTTGATTAAATTTTAGCTCTGTTCCTTAAAGTTTGCAAAAGAAATGTAAGTGCATTTCTAGTCACGTCATGCCACTAAAAGCTATTTAAAAGTGAAACTTTTTGTGTATTAATGTGAACTGATTTGTTTATTTAAACTTTTATTTTGATACATTTTCCTTTCAGATTTTTTCATATTTTGTGTCACAATATGCAATTCTATATTTTTCAGTGTTTATTTTATGAATATTAATATGAGCTATTTTTTTCTAGAATGACTGTGTAATGTTTGTATTATGTGATCATTTGAAAACTAATAAATATTTTCTCCATAAAAAGTGCACTTACTGATAAATGGCTTATTTTTGTTTCAGGAGTAGAAAATGAAAACTACAACAGTATTTTTAAGTGTATTTTATTTTAAACTGTTAAAATGATTCTTTATTGGGTCACCGAGTGCCAAATTTATGAAATAGCTGATCTGTTTAATCTATTTTTGCAGTTTCCTGATCAGCTTCAGCTTAGCTTTGTTTCTAGAATCGATTCTTTTTAGATGCCATTTTTGTATGTCCGTTTTGCAAACCATTAAAACTCGAGTCAAAATTATAAATCGTAGGAGTAATGTGGCCAAATATTTTAAAGCAAATTGACCAAAATATAACCCCTTATCAAGTAACATGCGAATAATAGTTCCCATACCCAGAAAATCACATTTGAAAGCAATGACCGATTGGAGACTACCTAATTCATAGGAGCTGTTAACAGGAGAGGAAAAATGTTTTATATTTTAGTGTCCTGCTTGAACAAATAATTGTAGAAGGTGGAATAGCAGGACAACATGGAGAAGGACAAAATTTGGTTTTAATGATTCTGGTCTTTCTAACTATCTCAACTTAATTAAAGCCACCAGACCAATTTACCTTTTCTATGCAGAGTCCGCTAGAAGCAAGAGGATTTCCCTTTTAATTTGAAGAAAATTCATTTAAGAAATGGACTCCAAAGATTAAAAATAAACATTACGATGGCGTCCTAGGCAAGGAATAAAAGTCGAATTAATGACACCTTGTGGGTTAAAATGAAATGATTTGGCTCCTCAAAGAAATTATACTCGGAAAAAAAAAAAATTATAATTTAGAATAGCTACTGTATTTCGCGGGGAGTGGGAAAGAAGCTAAAACTCGTGGTGTTGTTAGTCTGGTAAGTTTGGAAAAGACGAGTAAGGATTCTGTGGTAAAATTTTGTTTTTAGAATGAAAGCTATTAAAAGGGATATAGACATAATGTATTCCAACGAAGGCTATATTTTACTCGAATACAAGAAATCTGATAATCCTTAACTACACGTGTTTAAAGGGTAGCGTGTGGGGGTTAAATAAAAACCCTGCACCAGAAGCTTCGAACATGTAAAAATAATGGGAAGATAAGAGTCTTAAATAATTTAATTAATTTGACTATCTGGACTCTTCCCGACACCATTGGTAGCTTTAAAATAAAAATATTACAGAATGTGAATGGCTTACCTTTATATCTTTGAGGTGTAAGAATGTATGCTATTGTTTCATCATCGATTGGATTAACTAGAATAAATTGTGTTCTTTAGTGAGGAAACAGGTTTTTTTTAATAGCTTCTGTTTTAAAAAAATCACATAAGCAGCGTGACGTATAGATTATTGTAAAGATCTTTGTGGACAGGTCTTATTTGACTGCTACCTTGAAACAGTCGAGCAGAATGTCAGTGCTTAGATATCCTAAGCAATTTCTTGCTTTTTGTTTCCTATGAAAAAGACTTCATTTTAATTTAGTCCTAAAATGTGAAAGATTTGCATTTCCAAAAATAAGCACATAGATGCTCTAAAGTTTTTTTCCACTGACATGTACATCTAAGGTAATTAAATTAACTGCA
Source organism: Pteropus medius (assembly GCF_902729225.1). NCBI lineage: Eukaryota > Metazoa > Chordata > Mammalia > Chiroptera > Pteropodidae > Pteropus > Pteropus medius. Next base: position 9,278,916 of record NW_024347788.1, on the reverse strand, counting down.
GTCAAAACATTAGGGACCTTTGAAGTGTGCATCGGAGTTTTCAGGAATTGTGATCAAGGGATCTCTTCTCAAGAGGTAAGGCATGGCTCAGGGAGGAAATGTTTAGAATGTGTTCCGTGCGATATCTGTTGATAAAGGGAATACGTCAGATAACCTTAGATTTTCAGACAGATGTAGAATTAGGAAAATCATTTTTCTTAAAAATCTCTCCCAGAGAAGAGAAATGGATCAACCACAGATTTGATTTTGTATGACTTTGGGATACACTTAGAATCATATCCGTGGACGCTGGACCCTTCGGGTACTTGACTTCCTCTATTCCAAGGCCTCTCCGACCCTTGCTTTCTTAGTGTTTATGATCCATATTTAATTGAGTATTTCTTAGGCTCTGAGCACTCTTAAAATATACTTTACTTGGGAAGTTATTGCCCGGCTTCATTTTTGCTGTGAATGCCTGTTTTTATTAAGTGATACCTAGAACTTAAAAAACAGTAGCTGTGCTGAGTAATTTTTACTTTGGTTTGATAATTTCAAGTTTTATACACATTCACTTATACCGTAACTGTCACATTATGGATTAAGAAATAATATTGTTGGCTAGTATAGAAAATCGGAGAAGAAAGTTACGGTTATTTTTTAAAAAGTCAGGTTTAGCATAATATTCATAGTATATCTAGAAACAGGAAAGTACAGTATTCAATACAGATAAACTAGAAAAACGATTAGTTTTTTTTTTCTAGAATTAAATTACTATCATTTACTCAATAGATGGCGACCTAGAAAACAGTAATCTTCCACCCTGTCTTGTAACTCTTCACGAGAGCCCCGCGTGTGGACATTCGGCATCTACTTAGCGCAGTTTGCTGTCCACCCCACTTTCGCCTTCGTGGGGATGAAACGACACTGTCGCTGTGAAATCGCGAGACAGCTCATTATGTGACGTAGCCGATTCTGTGTTCAGGATGCTCTAATGTTCTGAAGTTGGTCCAGAATTTGCTTCCACATCATTTTTAATTTGAAAATTAGAACTGATCTAAATAGTTTAGCATCCTCATTTTATGTACTAGAGCAGCGGTCCCCAACCTTCGTGGCCCCAGGGATTGGTGCTCCTATCCTATCCTATGAGAATGTAACGCCTGAGGAGCTGAGGCGGAGCTGAGGCGGTGATGCTGGCGCTGGGGGGCGGCTGCAGACACAGATGGAGCTTCGCTTACTCACGGGCCGCTCCCCTCCTGCTGTGCAACCTGGTTCCTAACAGGCCACGGACCAGTGCTGGTCCATGGCCTGGGGGTTTGGGACCCCTGTAGATAACCAGTAGCCAGGAATATCACATATTTCTAATATCATACAAGTCTCGTGACTGCAAGTTCAGAGACCTGTACTTCCCTGCGTGTTATCTGCCTTCTCACGTCGATCCTCGTTCTGGGTAACACAGCAAGTCTGATTTTCTTCAAATACAACAGCTTTCATTAATGTTAAGAGGCTGTTCTATTCCAAGCCAATTTTTACCCCTACAAATGAAGCACCTCCATTTTCTGACTCATGTGGCATGGTTGTGAGATCTTTGAAAGCTTCGAAGAGCTGCTCTGAATATGCTTATTTATCACTGTTTGTGTTAATGTGTGACACTGAGCCCGACGGCCGAGGCAGGTGCCCAGCCTGCGTGTGGCTCGAATGCTCTTTCCGCTTTGTTTATCCTGACATTTTTATCCTCTAAGGTGCTTAATTTTATCCATGTTGAGATTCTCTTGAGTAAAAAAGTTACATAATATGCAATTTCCCCACTGAAAATTAGACTAGTACTGTTTCTGCAAAGACTAATGTTCATAGTTTAGTGGGAAAGAAAAAAATTGACTCAAGATACTAGCTAAGACCTTGAGGAGTCATAGTCAAAAATACAGTCTCCATTTCAATTATTTTTTATTTGCTTAATTCTGACTCAGATAATTCTAAATCCCATAGTAAATGACTTTGTAATGTAACATGACATTTTTTTCAGGTTGTTCTCATTTAAGGGTAACTGGGCCCCTTAGAGCTAAACTGTTGACACACGACAGACATTGAGAAGAAATTGAACTTGTGTTTAGTAACATAATTAAAATTAGAAATGAAAGGCAGTGCGTTGGCGGAACTGTGTGAGATCTGTACCAAATGGCAGAAGGTGACGAAGTGGCCGTGCAGGCCTGGGGCGTGGCCGGGTCGCGATGCAAGGCGGCCTTTCGCTGCCTCTTGAGACAGAGCCACGTTGTTTTGTTAGAACAGCATTTCAATTACCAGTTAAACATTTAACTTTTTTCTCCTAAATTTTAAATCGAGCCCCAGAAAGACACAAAGTGTTTATTTAATGGTCGTGTACCTCTTAGGGTACAAGAACCTTTGTTGGAGAAACACACATTTGAGATGTAGGGTATATTCGACTTGACCTGAGTTAGAATTTCAGGTAAATGAGGGAGAAAGGAAGGGACAAACATTTACATGCCTACTCTGTGCACCTCTGGCTAGGTGCTTTATGTAAATGAATCCAGCTGACCTGTGGGAGAGGTCATTTTTATTTTACACATGGAGATACTGAAGCTCAGAGGGCGCAAAATCCGCCCAAGGGCACCTAATCAATAGACAGTGAAGGCAATTGAAGGACCATCTGTCAAAATCTAAATTCCATTGCACTGCTGTGAACGCCAAACATCTTTGTCCAAAAGAAGGCATATTCTCAGGAAAGTGTCAGGTAGAACCTCAGTGTTTAAAGTAGATAAAACGGGTATTTAGTGTGCGTTTCTCAGTCGGCTTTTTATTTTATTTTTTTTAAAGAGTTCTAGTTTTACCGAGAAAGTGACTAGAAAGTACAGAGAGGTCACCCACCCCCCCCACGGATACCCAGTGTCCTCTCCCACACCTTCCTCTGTTAGTCACATCTTGCTTTTCTGTGCTGCATGTGCTATAATGAATGAACAGATACTGATAGCATCATTGTTAATCGAAGTCCATAGTTTACATGAGGGTTCACTCCATGTCATACAGTTCTATGGGTTTTGCCAAGTAGATAATGTCATATCGCTTTATAGTGTCATACGGAAAAGTTTCGCTGACCTACACGTGCCTTGTGCTCCACCTGCTCATCCCTCGCTCCCCGCCCCTGACAACCACAAATCTTTTTCTGTCTCTATCGTTTTGCCTTTTCTAAGATGTTAAATACTTGGATATATAACCCTTCGGGCTGGCCTCTTTCACTTAGCAATATACAATGTCTTTTTGTACATCATCTTTGGCAAGGTGTCTGGCTCTTTTGCCAACTTTTAAGATCGGTGGTTTATTTTCTCATTGAGCTTTTACAAAGAGTCCTTTGTATATTTCGGATACCAGTCTTTTGCCAGATAAGCGTTTTGCAGATCTGTGGCTCGTCTTTTCATTTTCCTAAGAGTGTCTCTTACAGAGCATAAGTTTTAAATTTTAACAACGTCTCCTTCATCAGTTTTTTCTTTAATGGATCATGCTTTTGGTGTTGTTTCTGAAAACTCGTCACCAAACCCAAGTTCATCTCGATTTTCTCCTGTGTTTTTTCTGGAAGTGTTACTGTTTTGACTTTCACATCTAGGTCTGTGATCCATATTGGGTTAACTGCTCTGAAAGGTGAATTTATTGTGTGTGCGTGTGCAGTTCTGACACCATTTGTTGAGAAGACTGTTCTTTCTCTTTTGAATTTTCTTTGCTTCTTTTTCGAAGATCACTTGACTCTATCCTGACGGGTCTGTTTCTGGGCCTGTTATTCCATTCCATTGGCCTCGCACTTTTGACGATACCACACTGTCTTGAACGCTAGCTTTTTGGTAAATCTTGAAGTTGGGTGGTGTCAGCCCTCTGACTTTGTTCGTCAGTATTGTGCTGGCTATTCCGGGTCTTTTGCCTTTTCGTATAGACTCAGAATTATTTCATCTGTATCCACAGAGTGCCTTGCTGGGGGTTTGATTGGGGTTGCCTTGGATCTAAAGATCAGCTTGGGAAGAACTGACACCGAACAATATTTCATCTGTCTGTGAACACGGAATATCTCTCCATTTATTTAGATCTTTTTTTTTTTTAATCAGCATTTCACAATATTTTCCTCCTATATATCTTGTACGTATTTTATTAGATAAATTTTTTGGTGCTAATGTAGATGGTATGTTTTAAATTCCAAAGTCCAATTGTTCCTTGCTGGTATGTAGGAAACCAGCTGATGTCACCCGTATCTTGCAGCCACGCTATAGTTGCTTGTGAGTTGTAAGAATGTTTCCTTGCTTTTTAGGGATTTGCAAGTCAAATACTCTTTATCCTCTTGAGGAAGTTCCCCTTTGATTGTAGTTTTCTCAGTCTTTTTATTTTTTTAAATCGTGAATTGATGTCGGCTTTTGTCAGATGCTTTTTCTGGTCTGTCGATATGATCAATATGATGTTTTTCTTCTTTGGCCTGTTGCGATGGATTACATGAGTTGATTTTTGAATATCGAATTAGCCTTGCATGTATGGAATAAATCGAACTCGGTCATGGTACATAATCCTTTTACATATTATTGGATTTGATTTGTTAATATTTTGTCAAGGATTTTTATATAAAATATTTTGAGAGATATTGGTCTTTAACTTTTCTTCTCGTAATGTCTTTGTCAGATTTTGATACTAGGCTGGCCTCTGAATGAGGTAAGAATTATTCCCTGTGTTTCCATTTTCTGAAAGAGATTGTAGAGAATTAATATTATTACATTAAATATTTGATAGAATTTACTAAATATTGGTAGAATTCATAATTTCACGAAATATTTGGTGAAACTTTGGTTTTGGTGCCTTCCATTTGAGAAGGTCATTATTGATTCGATTTCTTGACTAGCTATAAGCCTATTCAGTTTGTTTCTTGTATGGGTTTTGGTAGATTGTATCCTTTAAAGAATTGTTCTATTTCATCTAAGATATTAAATTTGTGGGGATAGTTGATAATATTCCTCATTATCCTTTTAATGTCCACAGGATCCGTCGCGATGGCCCCTCTTGTGATTATGTTATTTGCTTCTTGTTTCTTTTTATCTGTTGGACTGGCTAGAGATTTCTCAATTTTGTTGATACAATCAATAGCGAGCTTTTGGTTTTGTTGATTTTCTCTATTTTACTGTTTTCAGTTTCACTGATTTCTGCTCTAATTCTTACTTCTTTTCTTCTGCTTGCCTTACGCTCTTCTTCCTAAGCGCTGTTTTTACTGCATCCCAGAATTTTGATAAGTTTTATTTTCATTTTCTTTTAGTTTGAAAATTTAAAAAACTTCTTGAAACTTTTTTTCCCTAGAATATGCTTTTTAGAAGTGTATTGTTTAATCTCCAAGTATTTTGGGGTCTTCCATCTATCTGTAAATATTTGGTAACTTATTGATTTTTAGTTTAATTCTATTGTGGTCTGAGAGCATACTTAGCATGATTTCTATTCTTTTAAATTTTTTGTTATGTGTTTTACGGCTCTTAATCTTGTTCAGTATCCTGTGAGAGCTTGAGGTGCGTTTAGCATTATTGGATGAAATATTGTTCAGATGTCAGTTAGATCCAGGTGATTGATAGTGTTGCGCAGTTCAGGAATGTCCTTGATGATTTCCTACCTGGTGGCTCTGTCATCAGCCACCGATGCAGCAGTGTGAAAGTCTTTGAGTGGGATAGCGGATTCATCAACTCATCAACTTCATCGGCTTTTGACGCTCTGTTGTTAGGCAAATACATGTTAAGGATTGTTATGTTTTTGTGGAGAATTGATCCCTTCATCATTACGTAGTGCATCTCTTTATCTGATATCTTTCCCTTGTTCCAAAGTCTGCTTTTCCTGAAATTAATGTAGCTCTCCTAGCTTTCTTTTGATTAGTGTTATCATGGTGTATCTTTCTCCATCCTTTTACTTTTAAACGACCTGTATATTTATATTTAAAATGGGTTTCTTATAGACAACATATAGTTGTCTTGTTTTTTTACCTATTTTAATCGTCTCTATTTTTTGATTTATTTCATCTATTTACATTTAAAGGGATTATGGCTATAGTCGGATTAATATATATCTTGTAACTTTTCTGTTCGTTGCTCTTGTACTTTAAAAATTTATTTCGCCTTCCACTTTTTTACTGTCTTCTCTGATATTGAGTAGTTTATGGGATTCCATTTCCTCTTTTTAGCATATCAATTTTACTTCTAAAATATTTTTTTAGTTGTTGCTCTAGAGTTCGCAATTCACATTTGCAATGAGTCCACCTTCAAATAACACGACACTACTCTATGGGTTGTGCAGGTACCTTAAAACAGCATTCTCACCCCCAGCCTCCCTCCCTGGTGACATTGTGACCTCTTTCATAAGCTGCCATCATCCAATACATTGTTGTGGGCATTTTGAACAAGCTGTGTTAGATCAGTGTAGAATTTTAAAATTCAAAGGTTTTGTTTTCCCTTCCTTTATTTTTTTTTCTGATGCTCTTTCAGAAGGAACTTCTGTAGACCTTTTCTCAGGAGAACTTATTTTAGCATTGCTTTCCAGGCAGGTGTGCTATGGCAAATTCCCTCAGTTTTTGAGAATTTTTTTTTTTTTTTAATCTTTCACTTTCGAAGGATAATTTTGCTGGGGACAAGATTCTAGATGGCTAGTTTTTCTTTCAGTGCTTTAAATATTTCACTCTCTTCGTTCTTGCATGGCTTTTGAAGAAATGTCCGATGTAATTATTGTCCTTATTCCTCTGTAGGTCAGGTTTTCCCTTTCCTACTCCTACTTCTGACTTTTTTCAAGATTTTTTTCTTTGTCTTTGATTTTCTACGGTTTGAACATGATAAACCTAAGTGCAAATATTTTGGTATTTATTCCGTTTCGTGTTCTCTGGGATTCCTGGATCTGTAGTTTGGTGTCTGTAGTTTTGGGGAATTCTCAGTAATTATTTCTTAAATATTCTGTTATTTCTCTCTTCTGGTGTTCCTGCATGCGTATGTTACATCTTTTAAAATTGTCCCACAGGTTTTGGATCTTCTACTCCTCTTTTTTCCCCTCATTTTTCAGTTCGGGAAGTATCTGTCGACATATCTTCTGGCTCACAGATTCTTTCTTAGGCGGTGTTCAGTCTACCTGTGAAACCATGAAATACATTCTTCATTTCTGTTACTCTGTTTCTGACCTGTAGCATTTCCTTTTGATTCTTTCTTACGAGTTTTTATGGATATGCTTACATTTCCCGTTTGTTCTTACATGTCATCCGCTTTTCCCATTAGAGCTTTTAGCACATAAGTCGTTATTTGAAATTGGTGGTCTAATAATTCTAAAATTTCTGCTCTATCTGAATTTGGTTCTGATTATGTATTTTTTGCTTTTTAGCATGCCTTGTAAGTTTTTGCTAAATGCTGACATGCTATGTTAGGTGAACGGAACTTAGGCCGATAGGTCTATCTGTGAGGTTTTATGTTGATCTGGCCAGAAGCGATTCTGTGTACTGTTTGCTGTAGCTGTATGTGTTAAAAGCTAAAATTTTTCTAGTGTCTTTCTGTTTTTTTGGCTGTGGTAGATAATGCTGCAATGAACAGATGCATATGTCTTTTTGAATTAGCGTTTTGGGTTTCTTCAGGTAAATATTCAAAAGTAGAATTGCTGAGTCATGTTGTAGTTCTAGTTTTAATTTCTTTAAGAAACTCCTCCTGTTTTCCATAGTGGCTGCACAATTCACACTCCCACCAACAGTGCACGAGGGTCCCTTTTCTCCACGTCCTCGCCAGCACTTGCTGTTTGTTGATTTATTGATGATGGCCATTTTGACAGGTATGAGGTGATATCTTATTGTGGTTTTAATTTGCATTTCCCTGATGATTAGTGATGTTGAGCATCTCTTCGTATGTCTGTTGGCCGTTCGTATATTCTCTTTGGAGAAATGGCTGTTCAGGGCCTCTGCCCGTATTTTAATTGGATCTTTTTTTTTTGGTCTTGAGTTGATGACTTCCTTAAATATTCTGGATATTAACACCTAATCAGGTGTGACGCTGGTGAATATCTTCTCTCATTCGGTAGGTTGTCTTCGTTTTGTGGATGGTTTCCTTTGCCGTGAAAACACTTTTTAGTTCAATGCGGTCCCATTTGTTGTAACTTCCTTTTAAGTTCTTCTACTCGTTGCCAGCTCCAGTGGTGGTTTTTGCTTCTGGTAACGTGTGGTGTTTCTGCATTTGCCTGGTTCTTCAGTTTTTGGGGTGACAGTTTATCCTGTGACCTCGGTCCTCTGATGGGTTTAAGAAGAGTTGTTGAATTTAGTTTAGCTTTTTTTATTATTGTGTGGATGGGAGTGACAACTTGTTGGACTGGAAACTAGAAGTCAGTATGCAGTTTTAAATATTGAATTTGCCTTCAGTTTGGTTTGAGTCTTAACAGTTACAAGTGATGCTACTTTAGTGGGAGCCTTCTAGAACATTCCAGTTATTTAATTGGATTCGCTGAATCCTCTTGAGCATCTACCTACTAACTGTCACTGTGTCTGCCAAGCATTGGCAATTAATATTTTCAATACTAAATGCTTCTGCCTCTGTACCCTTCTGTTCAAAGGTCTTTTTTTCATTGTCCTCTGGAGCCTTGATCTCTCTCTTGTATCTTGTCAAGGACTCGGTGGCTTTAGTATTTTCTCTCTTTATGAGCCGATCTCCCTCTCTACTGGGTCATTCTCATCAGCATCTAATTATGCTATTTTGTATCATCTTAAGGAAAGGCCACCGCCTTGACCCTTTACCCACCCCCCGCTACAGTCATCTCTGCTCACTTCCGTTATCAAGAATTATCCACTTACGTTGTTACAGTTTCTCAAATTCGATTTACTTTTCAGTCTATTCCAGTTGTATCCTCGCTTCTAATACTACTCTGACTGCCCTCATCAGAGTCACCCAGCTGCTCCCCGTGGCCAGATCCACTGGACACTCACTCGCCCCTTCTCACTGACCTGTTAGTAGAATTCGACGTGGTCGAACAGCCCTGCCTCCGAGACGCCTCCGTCTGGACTGCTGGTTTTCCTCACAGCCCTTGTCCTCAGTTGCTGTTTCTGGTCTTGCTCTTCTGGATGGTAGTAGCCATTCCATCCAGTTACAGAATGTTCAGTGCTCAGTCCTTGAGCTTTTCCCCCCCTTCACACTTAATGATCTTTTATTCTTGTCCTCGGCTTAATGCTTTTCTTTCGTTAACACTCTCTCAATTTTTATCTCCCTCCCGGCCACCTCTTCACGTTCCAGTCTTGATATCCCCTTGGATCATTTTTTTTAAAACGGAACCTAACCAGCCCTGAACTATTTTCCTCTTGGTCTTCGTCATCTCAGTTTATGACTCAGGTCCAAGAGAGCCGTCTCTTCTTCACTTGCCATGAACAATCTCTTCGTTATCCGCTAGTCCCGTTGTCTGGTTTTTAGATTTTATTTTCTCAGCAGTTTTAGGTTTACAGAAAAATTGAGCAGACAGTACGGAGAGTTTGCACGCGCATCTCTCTTTTGTCTCCCTGACTAGCATCTGGCGTTAGTTTACTCCGTGTTACAGTTCAACCAGTTGTCGTTAGAGTTCACTCTCGATGTCATACGGTTCTCTGGGTTTCGCTAAACGCATAATGCCAGGTAGCCATCATTATGCTATTACAGAAAAGTTCCACTGCCCTCAAAACCCCTTCGTGCTCCCCGTTCACCCCTCAGCACCCCCGTCCCTGGCCACCACGCATCTGTTTTCTGTCTCTCGTTTGGCTTCCCCAGAATGTCACGTAGTTGGAATCACACACCGTGGAGCCTTTGCCACTGGCTCCTTTCACTCAGCAATGTGCAGGTGGAGTTCCTCCTCGTCTTTTCGTGGCTTGATAGCAGATTTCTTTTTATCACTGTATAGATCTACCACAGTTTATCCATTCGACTTCGAAGCACACCTTGGTTGCTTCTCATCTTTGGCACTCAGGAACCAAACTGCTGTCGGTTTATTTGTGGACATACGTTTTCACCTCCTTGGGAAAAATCCTTGGTGCCGTCGTGAGAGCTGGTGGGAAGCCTGTGCCTAGCTTCGCAGGGACCTGCCAGACGGTCTTCCAGAGGGCGGTCCCGTTTTACCTCGTCACCAGCGGTAAGCGCGACTTGCCGTTGCTGCGCGTCCTCACCGGTACTTGGGGGTGCCAGCGACTTGGACGGTAGCCACTCCAGCAGGTGCGTGGTGGTATCTCATTGTTCTAATTCGCAATTCCCTACCGACGTAAGAGAATTAAGCATCTTTTCATATGCTTGCATTTCATCTATATCATCTTCAGCGAGGTGTCTGTTCAGATCTTTTGCCCACTTTTAAAATCAGTTTCCATTTTATTTTTTAAGAGTTCTTTGTGTACTTTGGATACCAGTTTGTTTGTTTTTTTTTAACCAGGTAAGAGTTTGCAGATATTTATCTTTCTATTCTCTAACAGTGTCTCTTGCAGAGCAGAAGTTTTACATTTTAACGAAGGTCCGCTTCATCAGTTTTTCCTTTCACGGATCACGATGCCTTTGGTGTCAGATGTGAAAACCCGTCGCCACACTCATGCTCACCGAGATTTTCTCCTGTGATATCTTCTGGACGTTTTACAGTTTTGACTTTTACATTTAGGTCTCTGATCCATTTTGAGTTAGCTTTTTCGAAAGGTCAGTTTGTGTGTGTGTGTGTGTGTGTGTGTGTTTGTTGTGTGCGTCGCCCCGTTCTGTAACACCATTTGTTGATCAGATCATCCTTTCTCTCTTCAATTTTCCTAGCTCCTTTTTCAAAGACCAGCCTCACCTCCTAAGTCTGAAACCAGCCCACTGCCCCCTCTGCCCACCTTCCAGCCTCTGCTCCAACACGCCGCCATCTCTAGCCTGCACTACTGCAATAGTCCTGTTGGTTCTGCTGCATCTCTTGACTCTGTGTTCTTCACAGAATATGATTTGTTATTAATGTTAAGGCATAAAACAAAATCATATGTGTTTCCTGCTTAACAGTCAATCCCATTCCTTTGTAAAAACAATAAAATCCAAATGCCGTGTGGTGGTCTACGAGGCCCTAGTGACCAGCTCCGCCTTTTCCTCCGGCTTCGCCCTTAGGCGTGCTCTCCAGCGGGCCTTGGGCTCGTTTCATTTAGTCTCTAAATCGTTCGACTTCCCCCTGCCTCGGGGGATTCCCAGTGACCGAAATGCTCCTTTTAGGAAGGCTGTCCCCGGTCAGCGCGTTTAAACATCTAGGTCTGCGACTTGATTTTCACTCTCTATTAGAGTGATTCCTTCCTGGAGTCTTTTTAAATGTATGTTGTTTATTTACTGCCTGATTTCTTGAGACCTGGGGTCACGTCTGTCTTGTTTCTGTTGTTTTTTAGCACCTGGCATGGTGGCTGTCACCTAGTAGGCCCTGAGCAGATATTTCAGTGAGGGCGTAGGCAGACTTCGAGATGCCCAAATCTCGTAAAGAAGATCCCCACATAAATAGGGCAGTTGCGTTGCCACTTTCGTGATGTTGGACAGTTGAAGTCCTGAAAATAAGCAAAGATTGAAAAAGGAAAAAAAAAAACCCCAAATCTTTGGGATCCTTTCTCACTAGTGTTAACTAGCGATTACAGAGGTCAATTTATCTGAAGTCTTAGTGCCTCGGCTTCTTAGCCATAAATAAATAGATTTTTATTATTTGATAATTTGGGGTCCATGAAACTCTCATTCTAGCAGACCCGGATTTAGGATCTTAAGCATCCCAAGAAACCATCAGTCTGTAGTCACAGTCTGCCAGGAGGAGGGGTGGCTCACTGACTGAGCGCTGGCCCTAGAGTCACTGTTTGCTTTTGAATACTCGGTGCTGCCACTCTCCTCGGGCTGTTTGACCTCTGTGTGCCTCGGTTTCTCCATCTGTGAAGGAGCTAATAAGAATAAGCATACCTCACAGGGTTGTTCCGAGGATCACATGGGCTCACATATATATAAAGCATCCCTACCTGCCAGGTCGTGCGATAAACGTAACAGTGTTGCTGTTATATAAAGTCATTCTCATTCTAGTTTCATTGCATTAGAGTTCACTCACATCTAGTAACATGCAGCTGTCTCGACAGATACCTCGCTTCCTACTTTACAGAAGAGACTGCACTCTCCCGACACCAAACATAAACCTCACCTTCTCGGCACCCAGCCTTTCCACCCATGCTCTAAGTCACATTCCCTCTGCTTTCTCAGAAATCTTAGGATTTTTTTATTCCTTCTTTCTTTTCAGATTTAACTTCGCCCTTTCAACTAGATCCTCCTTCTATGCATCCGAACATGTTAAAAGTGATACCTAACTGTAGCCATGGCGTCACGTCTCCCCCGTGTTCCCAGACTTAAACACTGCCCGGTGGTCCCCATTTCTTCCAAGGCCACTCGCGTCTCGACCCACTCCGGTCTTGTTTCTGCCTCTTAGTAACTTTTTTGAAATAACATTATTGGAGTTATCAGTGACCTCATCACCACGTCCCATGGACCGTCTGCACACCTCGTCTGCCATGTCATAGCGTTCACCGTGACCGATGGCTTTCTCGCCTCACATTTCCGGCTCTGAGAGTCTTTACTCTCGTTTCCTTGGATCTTTTTGTCTGGTTCTTAGCCTTGTTTGCAGACTCATTCTCACTACCCAGGCTTTATTTTATGTATTGGAGTTTCTAAGGCTGGGTCCTTGGGTCATTATCTCTCAGTTCTTTAGGTGTCCTCACGTATCCGCGGCTTCACGTGCCACGGTTTTAGTCACCCGCGGTCAACTGTCTAAAAACATTAAATGAAAAAATCCCAGAAGTACACGATGCATAAGTTTCAAAATGCGCGCCTTTCTGAGTATTGCGATGAAGTCTCGTGCCATCCGGCTCCATCCCCGCTGGGACGTGAATCACCCCTCTGTCCTGCGTCTCCACCTGTCAGTCACTTGGTAGCCATCTGTTTATCAGATCGACTGTCACGATGTCACAGCGCTTGTGTTCACGTCACCCTTATTTGACTTAATAACAAATGGCCCCAAAACACAAGAGTCATTCAGATAGCCTGAAGAGAAACCGTAAAGTACTTTAAGCGAAAAGGTGAAAGTTCTGGACTTAATAAGGAAAGAAAAAACACTGTAGGCTGAGGTTGCTAAGATCTGTGGTGAGGATGAATCTTCTTCCTGAAATTGCCTAATTTGCAAATTAAACTTTATTGTTAGGTATGTAAGTCTAGGAAAAAACATCGTATATATATATATGGGGTTCTGTACATCCAAGGTTTCGGGGTTAGAGCGCACCGCCGTGGGTAAGGGGGGGGGTTGGCCCCCGTACCTTTATGATTCAAGTTTAATGACATGGGTCTGACTTTGTAGATCAAACTACCTGCTTGGCGTCTCTGTGTGTGCGCCCAAGAACACTTCAAACATGTTTTAGGGATGTATGATCGTTTCCCCTCAAGTCTGGGCTTCCATTAGCATTTGTCACTTTAGTGACTGTCACCCCCATGCATCCAGTGATCCATGCTGGACGCTGGATCTCATCCTGCATGTCTGTGTGTTCCTCACACCTTTACCCCATTCGCCATCCAGTCCCGCTTATTTTTGTGTCCGATTTCTCTGCGTTCACCACCCTGGCTTGGCCCGTCATTTCCTAGCTTGCACCCTAACAGTTCTAGTTGGTCGTCTCGTGCATATCCTCATGCTCATCGAATCATTCTCCAGTGAGCCAGAGCCTTGTTTCTTAAGACACAAGTTTAATGATGCTCCTTTGCTTAGAACGCCCAGTTGGTGTCCTATCGAACCAGGGGTAGGATGGAGACGCCCGAGGACCAAGTCCCTGTTTACATCCCCAGCTTGCCCCTGGCCGCTTTTGGCTGTTTTTCGCTGCCTCTCGCTCTCATCCTGTCTGGGTTCAGGGGGTCATTTCCTCACTGCGGGACCTCATCGGGTCTTCTCAGTCACGTTAGGTCGCCATCCCGTGTGCTTGAACGGCGCCACGCACGTTCTGCGTCCCCGCTTAGAGGCTCGTTTTTACGTGTGTGCGTGCCATTTCTTTCTCGAGGTAAAGAAGCGCCTGACAGAGAAGGGACCTTGTTCGCTTTGGCTTACCGTTTGCCAGTGCTTGGCACAGTCACTGGCTTATACCCTCATTTCATTGGCTCTTAAGATGCCACTCTTATTTATTTATTTTTTACTTAATAAAGAAAAAGTGAGCCATGAAAGATAAGCTCAGAATAATATTATTGAAAGAATTTTCTATAAAAGCTGAATTAACTTGAACTGTGTAACATTCTCCCAGGCCCCCCTGCCTTTCTGTGATGGTAAAAGAAATGTTACTTGAGAAAAGGAATTCTCGAGTCTGTTTCTAGACTCTGACACTTTGTGAAAATAGTTGGGACTTAATGGTGGTTCCTCTGTGCAGGCCTTCCAAAACCGAAAAGTTAGATCTGCTTCTAACTTTGCGAATAAAATATTCGAGCTGGTTTGGGTTTGGCTTTAAGTGTCGCTTCGGCAATTTCGGATTTGCAAGCGATGCTGTCTCCTGACCATGGCCGGGAGGGGACATTGAGTGAGAATTCGGGTTTAAAGACCTGAGAATTTTTTAATACAGTGTCGTCTGTCGTGAATCATTGCTCACGTGCTTGTCTAGCTCTTTATTTCACTAATATACTCTATGTTTTCTAATACTTTCGTTCCTTGCAGGAAAACTTCCCCTGCCGGCGTTTGTTTTCAGAGCTCAGTTCTGGGAGTCCTCCTTGGCATCATTCTTGGAGGAGGGGTCAAAGCGGCCGTTTCCAAAACATTTAATTTGGCCTGACTCTATTTAGGCTTGGGGTTAGAGGAATTTAGAATGGAAAGACTCGGTTTGCCATTTAACGCTGTAGTGTCTCCGAAGAAACTTTTAAGATCTATCACGGCATCTTCCTGCAATTTTTACGGCACGTGCTGCTCTGTGGTCCGTCTCTGGTTTTTTTTGTTAGATTCTGAGTAATAAACAGACTCGGTAGCCAAGCATTTAGTAGTTGGAATAAACTAATCACTTCCGCTTTTTGTAATCACTTAGAATGCTCGTTAATTGCGAGTCATCGCTTTGAAATAATGTCTATTATACGTTTTTGTTTTTCTTGCTCGAATTGGGTGACATTTTTTTAAACAGCCGTATGGCAGTTTTGAAAGTTTAGAGTATATTTTTATTCTGAAAATCGGGGAGCGCCAGGATACACTACCTGACAAGGAGCTAACTCTCCCCACCCAGTCAGGTTGGTGGTGAGATGTCTGTCCTCTTCTAGAGCAGAAAGTACATTGAAATGCAGAACTATTTTCTTCTTGCTGAGGTACCGATTATTTTTAGCTAATGTATATGTTTGAATTAATAGAGAACTAATTACCTTATCCGGTAATCTTAAAAAACTTATAAACGTGTTTCCTTGCTAAAGATGGAATTGCATTTCTTTATTTTCCCAATTGAATTTATAATATTCTTTTGAAAGCAGAGAATGGCCTTCGTATTTATTTAACAAGTTAAAAGTCAGTCACCATTATTACACTCATTTAAATATATCTGTATAAAATATCTCATTAAATGCTTCCTAAAATTTCTAAAGTTTGAATTATAAGGACTCAGTAACTTTTTCATTTGTATTTTTTTATTCGAACTTTTTGAGTATGTAGTCTTTTTTTTTAAGTTAGTGGCATTATCAATGTATACATATTCTAATATGTCTTCGTGGAAAATGTGACGATAATAATGAACTCTTGTGTTTTTCAGTATATTTTTAAAAAGTCATTAATGATAATCTTTTAATGGCTACTAGGTCATAAAATATAATCAGCATCTCTGCTTCTGCTTTCCATGTGAACTGTCAGACCAGAGCCTTGGTATCTCAGTTGCAACATTCAGTGCATTAAAAACAAAAACCAATAATCACCTCCTAGCAGTCACCTTTGTTCCCTGAACTCTTTGTGTTGGTGGCGGATCTAGAGCTATCTGAATGAAGACATACCATGCACCTTTTCTCTCATTAAGTAGTCTAAATTCCAAAACCTCTGCTTAAATGCATTACATTCATCTTCCTAGAGTCCAGTTTCTAAGAAGGAATACGGTATGTTGGTATTGGCAGATTTAGATTGCCTTTATCTCTCAGTCAACTAAAAAATGTCAGGGTACCTGTAACGAAGAAGAGGTAGTCTCAGAAGATTCAGCGACTCTTACATTCCTGAAAATGTATTCAGTCACTGTGACAATCACCGTGACTCCTCTGGGAATGATGACATGTCAATTCCAACTTTATAATTTGTCAGTGAAAAATTGGAGACTACGTATTGGCTGTGCTTATTTTTATTTCAGTTGGCTTCTTGATAGGAAAAGGAGAACAAAATTTGTTATATAAATTAGTTTTTTATTGTTCACCTCTATAAATCAGAAGTTTCTCTTTTTTTTTTCCGGCTCACCCCTAATATAAGTACATATTTTGAGTGTGCAGATCTGAGAGGTGTTTTAGATCACATTTCAGTGCAGATTACAGAATGACGGAGGTGTTTGTAAACATCGGTCTGTGACACGTTTTACTATTTAAAAAAAAATCTTGGTTAAGCTCTCTATGACAGCAATATGAATCTGATTCCATGGTCAGTTTATTTGGACACGTTTTCTTTATGGCTGTCACAGATGGTTCATAAAGATACGTAGATTCAAATAACAGTGATTCCTAAATCATATTCTAAGATTTTAATACCATCCAGCATTTATTCAGAAGGTTTTGGTGATATTTGGCTAGTCCCTAATAGTCTGTCCTTGCACCTGACTGGAAGGGGTTAAATTTCTTTTATTTTAAGAAATGGATTAAAAACCTGATAGGTTTCCTTTGGAAGATTTTGAAATGGGTTAAAAATTTGATTTTTAAGTTTTGTTGGAGTGTGCAAATGAAAGTTTGTTTTTTTTTTTAAATTACTCTCAACATTTGTAGTACAAATCACAAAATAATGGAGATGTTTTGAAAGACCCATCTTTAAAATTCCTTTCCCTTAAGAAGTTACTCTAGAAAAGCAGTCACAGGCTCATAAACTGCTCAAACGTTTTTCCATAGAAGGTACAGGTACAGTGTTTAATGTTTAGAAGATTTTGCTTTGTGGCTTAACTTCTTGCCGTCACAAAAAAGGTCAGCAAATTTTGAATGTTTTTCTTTCTGTATAAGAAAAATCTGTAGGCCGTCTATAAATTCTCTACAAGAGGGAGTCTGTGAACTGTATAGGGGAAGAGAATTTTTAGCTGCTCCCTGTCTCATTAAAAATATCCAAATGATTCTTTTATTTTAAAGTTTTCTTTAAAATAAAATTAACCACGTTGATGATACCCTGGACCATTTAGTGTACGTACACTTCCTGTTTCAAGTTCTTTGTTGGAGTAGCTTGCCTAAGACTGAATGACTCATTGTGTAATTTTCACAAGTTGCTATCTCTGTAAATTTATCTGAGAATCCTTTTTCTAGTTAAAGCAGGCTGCTCCATCAGAGGTTATACATACAATTTATTAGGGAATAAATGTACCGTTGAGATTACATTTTCTTCAGTAAAACTTTTTTTTCCAATCATTTCACCCATTTTACTGAAGGAGGAAGAGCAAGTCTTTCCCCAATGTATATAACTATTTGTTATTTGTTAGTAACATTTAGTGAATGTTGTAAGATGCCGAAGAACTGGACTGAGAGTGTTGGATGATTTTAAACGTACCTTTGAAAAAAATCGATGTTTGTCTTTATGTTCTGGGTGTTTAATTTTTAGATGCCTTGTTAATACTGGCAGCTTCATATTCTCATTAATTGTCATAGCACACTATGTACTTAAGACCATGATTGTCAGTTTTGGTAGTGGACCTAAAGCTATATTTCAGATAGAATTCTCGATAGTCTTGCGGGTTCTTTCTTCGTTGACCTGATGAGTAGGATGTTGGCGTTTATCAGATAATGTGGCTAATTGGGTATTTGTGCTGGAATGGTTCAGCCGTGCCATTTTTCTTTTATTTTCTTGTGTTTACATGATTAATATTATCCTAATCCCGTGCTCCTTTGCAGGAACATTTAAAAGCCATTTCTCCATTTGGCGTGGGTTATTTTATTGAAAGCGATGTAACTCACTTAATCAGAGACCCATAAACTGCAGGAGAATTTAAAACGTTGAAAGTAAGCAGGTGAGCATGTTGCTGAAGAAACCTGAGCTGCAGGCAGCACACCTTGATGAGGTAGCTGATGGAGACGTGGGGCCCAGGGCTGGGCTGTGTTAAATGTCAGCAGAGCTCTGTGTCTGTCTTAACGTCTCGCTGCTTTCAACGTCAAAAGGAATTTTAACGCGTTCTTCCTGCGCCAAACGGATTGTCTTTTATGCCCTGTTTTGGAGTTACAAGTTTAGAATGTGGTTAAAAAAACGAGGTTTTCTCTCATAGTCCTTCAAAATTAAAATAATCTGCATGTCCATTAAAATCAACTCCAGCCTTACTCGACAGTTTATGATGTTTTCCATCACCCAGTTCTCTGATATGTTTTCGTTTCCAAGGTTTATCGAACTCTTTCCAAATTAAAACGTTGCATAATCTTAGATAAATATTAAAGCCAAGTTTGATGGAAGTAATAATATTGTATGCATGTTACTTTGGTAGCCAGATACTGTAATTAGGACTGTCTGTGAATAAAATAAGCGGCCTATTTTTAACTTTGCCCTTTTTGTTTAATTAGAAATACTCTGTCAATTAACATATAATTTGTTTACCTCTACTTTGAAGCAGCATGTTAGTTTTGTTTTGGGATTTTCAACGTTTTTCTTCAAAACAATTTTGAGTGTGCTGACATATTCCTGAGATTGATTTAATTTGTAGACATTTAATGAAAATAACAGCATTGTGCTAGAAAATACTTTAAAATACTCAGGTTTTGATAGATTAAGGAATAATGTTCCTGCATATTTTCAATTTGAAAATGTAATGATTTTCTGTTGGTATGTTGTAGAAATTGTAGGGGATAATAATTTCTTCTGAGAAATTTTCTAATTTATGCTCATTACTCATTTTTTTCAATGTATACTAAATTTTAGTGAGAGGAAAACAATTTTTTTTATAGCAATGATTTACCTTTGCTCTCCTATATATTAGATGTAATGGTCGTAGATGACAACACACTGTGTAAGAAAATAAGTATTAGTTTGTGAAATGAGGTATTGTATAGGTTGAATAGAGAAGTTTTGAAAATTAGCTTCCATTTTAATGAAAGGGATGTGTGTATATGTGTGTGTATTTTGTGTCTACACACATACTGTCTGGATCTAATTGTATTTATATATTATATGTCTACACATATTTGTGTATACGCACACATGAGTCTATCTGTGTGTGCATCAACCCTTCCTTGCTCCTAGAGTAGAAGGGACCTTGGTAGGTAAGACAAGGTAATTCTAGGTCACTTTTTTTAGAATCGTTGGCACGTTACAGAGCTCAGAGATCTGGAGGGGAGAGGAAGGGGAGAGGGGACTCTCCGCCGGATAGGACCGGGGAAGAGACCGACACCCCTTTCTTCTTCCTCCTGGTGGTAACCGACCTGCTTTTGCTGAAATGCTTTATTTTTGACTTTGAGAGGCTCCTGTTAGTATTGCAGGAATGGGAAGGGAAAGGAGGAGAATTATAGAGGCAAAACTTGACTTTTAAAGTCCCGTCTGTGAGGGGAGAAAGTGCACGAGCCTCTTCTCTGCTTACCGGATATTTGGTGGGCCATTTTTAGTGTCTCTTTCTACATCTTGCTACTATTAATGTAAATCAGATAGTATTTCGCTTGTAATATTAATAAGGAAGATATTTCTTTACTGGTGTCATGTGGTCAGTAGGTGTGTGAGCTGTGTCGGGACATCCTGGGTTTCTCTCCTGTCAACTGGCGACCGGAGGGCTTGTCCCGTTCGCCATTGCACCCAAGTGCCATTTTGGCGCCTGAATCCAAGTCTCCGTGAACTTTTACTTGTTAAGATACTATTTAAGACGAGAGAGAGAGAGAGAGAGAAAGAGAGAGAGAGAGAGAAGTGTGTGTGTGTGTGTAAGTAAGATCATTAGAACTAAGAGGGAGGTCACCCATGCTGGAGGGGACATCAAAAGAGGGGGCACCCTTTATCATTCAGCATCGATTTTTAGTGCCCTCAGCGATTCCCAAGCATACTAGTGATATTCAATAAGGACACTTTTAAAAAAATAGCATTCATGCTTAAAGTTCTGCAGACAATGTAACATGACTTTCGGGATGGCGCGGATTAGCTAAAACGTTTAGAAACCACTTTCTGGACATAGTGTATGTTTCTATGAAAATCAACCTCATTATTTCGGCCATTCAAGTATTACAGAGGGGCATCGTGAAAAGTGTTATTAACTCTCAGAAGCAGTATACCGGAAGAGTGGATTTCGTTCATATCAATATCCTTATTCTTCTCTGAAATTACTGCTTCTTTGAAGTGAGGTGGTTTCGTTGCTTTTTAAAATTTAAAAATGATACATATCACAAAGTATCGTTCTTATGTCTGTTCCAAATTCACTTAGTATTGTCTGTCTCCCTAATCCTAGCCAAAGGCAGCCACTATTAAGTTCTTTATTATTCTTTTAGACATTCTATATGTAAAGCAGTTTAAACTTAAGCAATTCAGAATTTATATTCTTATTTTTTCACTTTTTAATATATATATATAAAAGGTAGCACACTTTACATACTGTCTGTCCCTTGCTTCTTTCATATAGTAGTCTATTTTCTCATTAAAATCGTATAGTAGTGCATTATATGGCTCTACCATATTTTACTTACCCGGTCTCTAAATAATGTATATTTAGGTAATTTCTTATCTTTTGCTGATACCATAATGAGTGACCTTGTGTGTGTGTGATTTCCTATCTGTGTAAGTATATTCATAACTAAGATTCGCAGAAATAGAATTCTAGAGTCAAAGGGTATGATTTTTTTTTTTGATGAATATTGTCAAATTGCCGTCCACGAACGTTGAACCACTTTGTGCTCCCTCCAGCAGTGGGGGAGGGCGCCTGCTTCCCTGTCACCCTGTCATTACAGTATGCCATCGAGTTTCTGGATTTTCGACCATCCATTAGGTGAAAATTGTATCTCAGAATAGTTTTAATTCGCGTGTTTCTTATCAATCACCTTAAGCTTCTTTTCACATCTTTTTGTTTCCATGTACTGCCAGTTCATATCTTTTGCCCATTTTCTATTGAGGGTTTTTTTTTTAAACAGCTCTTTGTTGGTGATATGAGGACTAGCTGGTATTTTTCTCAGACATTTATCTTTTGATTTTGCTCGTAGTGAGTTTTATTTATTTATTTATTTTTTGGCCATGAAGAAGTTTTTGACTTTTATGTACTCAAATTCATCAGTTTTCGTTTATGACTAAAATTTTGAGTCAGAATGGCTTTCTTTACTCCAAAGGTATAAAGAAATTGTCTTATATTTTAACTTGGTTTCATTTTTTTTTCTATATAAATCTTCCGCCCTTTTGGAGTTTATTTTGGTTTGCTGAGTAGATCCGACTTCATTTTTTTGCAGATAGCTCCTAGTTGTTCTGACAGCATTTAATGAATAATTTATCTTTTTTTCTCCAGATGATCAGATCAAACTCAGAATGAGTTTTAATTAGAATATCCTTCAGTGTTTTGAATCCAAGGGCGATAAAAGAGGAGTATGTGATTGGAAAGGCAACGTCATCTATTTTTAGTTCCCTTGTTAGTTGAGTTACCAACCTTTTAGTTGTCTTTAGTTAATGACAACTAAACGTGATGGAAGGAGCTTTCCTCAAACTTTTCTCCTATATTTGTTAAAGTTTAGTGTAGGTTATCTTTAAGGTTTACCTACGGAAACAGTTTTTAATTGGCGTCTGGGGTTGTTCATGCCTGCTTACGTTACTTGTCATCTGAATTCTCTTCTGGAGATGTTGCTGAGTGACCTCGAGAGCACACTAAGCAAAGGGGGGAGGACACAAGACAGGGTTGTCTCCTGTGGTTCAGCGTGGCATTGGCCGATACTGCTTCCGGTTAGGTATGTCTCCTCTGTTAACTATTAGGGTTTCCAATGGTTCATGCAAATTCCAAGTCAAAATGAAAAAGTCTGGTTTTATGACCTGATCTCTGTTCTAGTCGATTGACATGATTTCTGGAGTACTTTGTATTGTTAAATATTTCTGTGTTGCGAGGACACTTTCTTCTTAATCCATTTATCTTCACATTTTCAAGTGTGAAGACCTGTTTCTCATATCAAAAAAAAATTTACAGGTCTTCGTGTTTTTTTTTTTTTTTTTTGATATAAGAAAATATGTGATGAAAACATCATTTCTTGTAGTGGGACTGGAATTAATTAGTATTCTATTCATCACAAAAAGCATCTACGTGCATTAGGAAAAGTAAACAGGTTCACGTTTGAGATAACCGGGTCTGGGGTTGAAGCAGTTGTTACTGTCAAGCACGCGTGAGAGCCGGTACACTAAGTCACGTCGACCGAGGCCGGAGCAGGGGAAGCAAAGCAGCATGAGAGAAGCGGTCCCGTCCGTCCTGTTGGAGCCCACGTTATCCATCCGGTAGACAATGATTACAACAACCTTTAAGAAGTGTTAGGACAGGGAGGTAGAGGATTGCTGTGTGATCGGTCACAGGCAAATCTCACCTGGTCTGAGGGAGCAGGGAAGACTTGCCAGGGGTGATGTTTAAGCTGCTCTAAAGAGGGTTGATCAGAGTTAGGACTGGAAACAAGAAAATCTCGGAGGAGGCAATTTCAGCCTTAAGGTGAGCTCTAACCTGGGCAGGAATTAGGACAGGGCTGTAGAGATAGGAAGGAAGAGATTAAGAAAGACTTAGGAATTCTTGTCTTGTTAATTGATAGACTTAGGTGTAAGAAAGGGATAAATCAAGAAAAACTTGGTTTTCTAGGTGGGAAATAGTTCTATTTTGCGAAGTAGAGAGTATAGGAGGAAAAGTTTACAGAGGGAAAAGTCACTTCTAAGCATGTCGGGTTTGAAAGAAATATCCAATTAGAGATAGCCAATGAGTGTTCAAATTTGAGCCTGAATATTGGGATAAAACTCTGATGTGAAGACACTGATTCGGGTGCTGTCATCTTAACGGTGATAATTAAATCCATGGGAGTGGAGGCGACCACCTAGCAAGTGTGGTGTAGAGTGACAGGAACGCAAGATAAAGCGAAACTCTTGGGAACGTCAGCATCTAAGGGCTGGGAAGGTTCTCGCTGTGGCCTTTGACGGGGCAATTCCTCGTGAATGGCCATCCAAGCCCTTCACCTAAGCGAGTCTGATCAGTGCCCCAGCATTTGGATTAAAACTAGTCTTCGTTATGAAACCATTTCTACAACTCTCTCGGGAAATTAGAAAAAGAGGCATTTATTGGTGGCAGCATTTATTTTTAATCATCATCAAATGCTACTTCATAGACTCTCAGATTTTTGGCTTGATTGGCTGATTCCTGATTGTTAAAAAAAAGCGTGTGTGTGTGTATACATTTCTTTTTGTTTAGAAGCTCTCACTTAGATGGGTAGATGTTCTCAGATTGTCGTATTGAGCAACTACTATATATATCGACTAATTATGTGCTAGGTGTTAGAGATAAAGAAATAAGATGTAGCTCCTGATCTTAGGGTACCAACGACCAAATGGAGAAAATAAGACAGCTGGGTGGATATTTTATGAAGTTTATAACTTCCTTTATTTATCTCCTGAATGTAATAACGAATTCATTTGTCGCTAAATTAACCTTATTTCTCTCCTACCCCCGCTCACTATTAGTGACATAAGCTCAGTTGTAGAAAAGTAGAAGAAGTCTAGGTATAGATTTTTTATTCATGTTGTGTGAAAATGTTGGCAATTATACCTAGTCTGTATAACTTTTTATAATTTTTTTAAGTTAACGTTTTCCCGTCATATCACAAGTTCTTCAGAAACATTTTTATTTGCTGGATGCAAACATTATATGGATGTGCCAGAGTTTATTCTGTTATTGCCAGGCATTCACTTTATTTTTTCACTATTTCATTATAAATAGTGCTGTAATAAATATATTTGTACATTCATCTTTTTATGCATCTAGTACTGTTTCCTTATGGTTAACGAAATTGCTGGGCAAAAGAGTCCTTTTTTTTTTTTAAGACTCCCAAGCATATACTGATGAATTCCTCTTTAAAGGGGCCTTGACTACACTTTCACGAGCAATGTGCGAGTGTATTCATTTCCTTTGCCTGAATTATTATCTTTTACTTTTTTTTTTTGCTAATTTTCTAATTCGATGGGCGAAAACAGTATCTTACTTTAATGTGATCTTTGATTATTAGTGAAGATAATGTTAAAAGTATATTTATATTTCTTCTTTTGCTTGTCCTTTTTTTCCCTTTTAATTCTAATAACTAATTTAGCGAGGTCTTGCGTATCCTTACTGTATCTTTGATGATTTAATCAGCTTAGATCATATCTTCCTTAGCTTCTATGTTTTTCAGAGCAAGGAGGGGCAGGTTTTTTAGTCTTACAGATGTATCGAGACATTCCTGCTTCCTCCCCCTCCTTTTAAATTGCGGTCAAGTACACATAACGTAAGACTGACCGTCCTAACCGTTGTCAGGTGTGCAGTTCAGTAGCATCGCGTTCATCCACCGCGGGACCCTGCCGTCCTGCCCGTTTGATCGTCTTGACGACCCCCAGCACGATGACCTTGGCCCCAGAATTCCCCAGCGCTGCCTGCTGCATTCTCTCTGTCACCGAACTGCTCTTCCGATTCCTATTTTTAGAATAATTTTGCGGAGACTTGCTGCCTTGTTTCGGAGTGGAAGCACCCTGTCTCGGGCAAAAGCTAGGATTTCCAGTTTATATTGGGTCTCGGGTTGTTACTGAGCATTTAGAGCCCCTCGTGCAACGAGTGTGGCTTGTTAGCACTCATGTATTTCAGTTTGCTCTAAACCTGTTTTGTTTTTCCGAGACCAATGCTCGCTGGCCACCTCATGCTTGTCACACAAGGCCTCATGAGATATTTGTACGGTTGGTGGTTCTTTTTGACTAGACACTTTACTCCTCAGAAATTGTTCCCCCAAGACGATGGGGCTGTGTGTCTGTCTCTAGCTCTGTGACTGGCAGGGGGCACAGGAAGCATGAAGGCGCTGGGCTTGCTCAGGGAATAGAGAGGAGGCCCAGGTGACTGGGCGTGGTGAGCGAGGAGGACGTGGTGTGAGAAGCTGCCCAGGTGAGCAGGGCCAGGCTGTGGATGAGACTATGTCATGAGACTGTGGAGCCCCAGGAGTTAAGTCCTGTCACCTGATGACTCGGACTCCATTAAAGGGTTTCCACTGGAGCTGGGACGGAGGGACGGGGAGAGGGCGACACAGTCTGACGCATGTTTTTATAAAAGGTCACGCTGGCTTCTGATGGAGAAATGGATTCTAGAGGCATAAGAGTGGAAGCAGGGAGATGCGTTGGGACGCTATGTCTGTTACCCAGGTGGCAGCGAAATGCTGATTGTCTGTCTGTCTCGGTCTGTCTCTGTCTCTTCTCTCTTTTCTCTAACTCACTCACGAAATCCATATTGTGACCATCAGCAGCACAACTGAAAATAACTGGCCAGGTTCACTGTGGGAAAAGTGTAACTTACGAAAACGTGCAAATGTCAGCATTCTGAGTTCATTAGTATCATCCTTTAACCAAGCTAACGAACCCCAGGCTAAGTGCGGTTTGCATATGCATATCGAAAGTTCACTGTCAGTTATCTTTGAATGTTAAGGATGCAGTGACCCAGAAAGGTATTTGTATTCCTGTTTTACACACAAGGACTAGGAGGTGCCGTCATTAACAGCACCGAAGTAGAAAGCGAAACGTTCAGGCACCATTTCGTCAACCTCGTGCTTCTGTTTATTTCTTCCAAATCTGTTAAATTCAGGGTCTAGATGGCATTTGAGGGTTTGATGCACCCTTTCGGCGTTTATTATTCTGGTGTCCCGACCTCGAGGTGGCGTAGCTCCTCGAGGAAGCCGCCTCTGATTTCCCGGGGCTGGGGGGAGGCCCCTCGTCCGAGCCTTCATCATGCTGAATGGCAAGGCTCCTGGAGACCGGACGTAGCAGGAGACAGTGAAGGCCACGCGGCGGGGGTTCGGGAAGCAAACCGGAGGGGACCGGAGGCACGTGCGAAGTGTCCGTGAAGCCCCGTGACGGCTTCCGTTTCAGCCCACATGACAGGTTTGTCCTGATGTGAAAGAGCATTTTAAATGACCTGCCACCGAGTGAAACAGGCATTGCCGGGCACTGCGCTGGCTCGCCCTGTGCCTTCATGTGTGTCAGCGTCCTGTTTCTTCAGGGTGGGGGGGTCTTCCTGTGTGGCCCACGTGAGGAGACTTTGCACGTTAAAAAAAAAAAAAGATATTTACTTTGTAAAATTTTGACAAGAATTCAGAACCCTCGTTCTTCAGTGTAATACTTTCTCTGACGCCTTCTGAGCCCCCCGTAAGCGTGGCCTCTCGTTCTTTTTCGGGGCTCCCTTTTGTGACATTCTAGTCTTCTTCTTACTTCTGCTGTTTTTATGTCCTCTCTTGGCTTTTTCCCCTTCCTCCGATGGGCTGCGTACGAGTAGGTAAAAGTTATCTTTTTCGTTCCGTTCCTTTCTGTCCACTTAACTCCCGAAGCGTTAGCCACAGTCCTCAAACTCTGAACTCTGCCGATGACCCCCGCCTCTGCCCTCTTCCCCGTCGCGCCGTCCCATGTGGCCACCTGACCGCCTCGGCTTTTGCGTGAGCTCGTAGCTGCCTTTGGTGAACGTCCCGGCGTCCAGGCATCTGGACCGCGAAGCTTAGTCGCGTTTGCCTGTCCTTTCTCACGCGTCCCAAGGGCTCGTTCGCGAGTCCCCCGAGCCTGGTACGCAGCACACGCGCTGGGCTGTGCGGTTCTGCAGTCTCTGGTTCTGGAGAATGTTTTGCTCTCTCGTTCTTTTTCCGGATCCCCCACCCCCGTCTGGGCTGGTGCTGCTGCTTGGGAGACACCTGACTGACCTCACCCGGCATCTAAGCCCATCTCACGCCTCCCCGGTCACATAGTCCATCTTATTAAAACGTCCCCTCTCAGTACCCCGCTCGGAAATCTTTAGTGGCTTCCTGCTGCTACTCACTCATACTTTTAACCTATTCGCTCAACATCATCCGTTGAGTTTTCTTATGCATCTTCTTTACCTAGAATTTCCACTCCACTCTTCCCCTCAAATGTACCTGTCCTGGGACCACATTTCAAGTTGGACCTGATCGGACGCGATGTGTTAGAAACCCAGTTCGTATTTGTGTTTGCACTTTGAAACACCCCGCTACTCATCCACACTCTACCTTAATCATTTTTCTGAGCCGGCGGGGCAGAGCGGTCGGAAGCATGGACACTGCAGCCGCACTGGCCGCATCCTGGTCCCAGCCACACCTCCGGTAGTTCTGCACCTGTGCAGATTCCGTAACGTCTCCGAGCCTCGTTTTTCTTATCTCAGACCTGGGACTCGTAATAGTACCTTGCTCACGGGGCTGTTGTGAGGGATAAGTGAGTGAATCTGTGTTTGAAACGCTGCCCAGTACTAAATAGATGTCTGCTGCTATTAGTATATGTTAAGAAAAGATGATCACGCTCCATAAGGTCCTTCGCGGTAAGGGATGTTGTTCCTCTTTAGAATGCTCCACAGGCCCTATCATGGTAGCTGATACTTAGTAGGCACTCAATAATTACCGAATGAATGAAATGGAAATCGATTAAAAAATCCAGTTGTCCCATAACAGCTACTTTTCGTTTTGAAATAAGGCTGTTGACACTTGTAGGGAGTAGTTTCAGCAGCCGTTCAGCGAGGTCACAGTTTTTCCAGGATAATTTAATAGCAGGGTATACTATTTCCTCATTAAATTATGTGGTTTGGGGAAAAAAAGTGTAGTTTAAAAATGTATATTTCAAACAAAATCATACAATGATACAGTGAACCTCTGAACACTGAAACACTTAAAACATAAGCTTTGGTGTTTTAAATTAAAATAACAACAAAAACAAAAGAAACGAATCAACAGTTTGTGTGCTCTAGCGATTAACGTCCTGCGCGAAAGCATTCCCAAAGCAGAACTAGCCAGTTACGCACCATTTTCTTTCAAGAACATCAGTTTTAGGCTTCATTCTGGGGTTTTTAACTTTCGTATGCATTTGGCTTTTCTAGCATGCATTTAATAGAGGTTTTAAGTAATTTTTAGAATTGCATAAGAGATGTCCAGGACTAATATTTGCTGTTGGCCTGGTATCTTAAACTTTTTTACATTTTGAATTGTGGTAATGATTTTTCAAGCTTAAATATTTGCTATATCAGGTAATAATATCAATGAGGTAGATATTTAATTACTTTTATCAATCTACTTGAGACTTTTAATAGGGACTTAACATAGCTTTATAACTAGACCACAGGTGAGATATAATGTTGGTTTTGATGGGAAAAGGGGAAGAAATATCCATTAAATATGGGCTTAATTTTTCTGGCTCCAAGAAGATAAAAATTGAGTTTTCACTAGTAAATAAAAACCTGACTAAATGCCCTAAGAAAATAAAATTATTTTTTTCACTTTAATATTTTATTCCATGTGTGATATCAAGAAAGTAGTTTTTTCCTCTAAAGCTTTTACAGACAAAGAACCACTTGTAATGCCAATTAACCCAGAAGCTCAAATTCCCATTAAGTAATCATTATTTATAATAAAGTCCAGGCATATTACCTTGCATATTTAACAAAGAGTTAAAAAAAGAAACTTAAGTTCTATCTTTTTACGTTAATTCACTCTAAGATTTAATTAATGCCTCTTAATTTTGTCATGCATTTATTTAAAATATTTTTTAATGTCGAAGGGTTCTAAGTATTTCTAGTTGAAATAAAAATATAGATATATTCAAGGACCTATAAAATTAGGTTTGGTAATGGATCGGTATTAAAGTGTGATCCTAATGAAATATTCATCAGCTGTGGAAGGACCTGCTCGTGTACCTGCCAAGACTTACTTCTGTTTCTGGTTCATTTGTCTTTGTAACCTCCGCGTTGAGCCTCTGAGAGGTGATGCTGTAAATATCTCCATTCTCTCTCCTTTAGACTTGGAGATACCGAAAGATTTTTATACTCTAGGTTACACCTTCCCCCAAAACAAAACAAAAACTTGAAGAATATTCTCGATCAAGTAGATGATTTACAAACCTACTAGCAATGGAAGTAGGAAAATTCGAGAGTATGTATAGCATCTTGACGTTTGGGTGGAAATCATTTATTTTCCCTATCCTTCTGCCATGTTGACTTTAGTCTAGAGTAATATATTCCAAAATAGAGCCCCATCAGATTTCTATACTTTCATCTTTAACTACGTCACCTCTTTGCCCTGTTTTTTTCCTGTAAACGCCAGGGTATGTGCGTGGGAACGCCAGAGACTATCGGAGGAATGAGGAAGGAAAATTGCTGAAATAGCAACCCTCACATCAGTAATTATATGATAACTTGAAAATTACCGATCGTAGATACGTCTGCGTTCGTGTGACTCTCGTCCATCTGTTTTATCTTCAAATTTTCTTGTTTAATATGCACGTATGTATGTGTCTCTCTAATGACCGGCGACAGAGTTTGGCTCGAGTGAGGCTTAGGTCAAGGAAGCCAGCCTCACCTGTTTGAAGGAACTCCGCTTCCTTATGGCTGTTATTAGTTACAATGATCGGTTACACATTCTGAATACTACCTTTTTGTGGGCTTGGTGCTGGTCCTTATTTTAAACAGCTTGCAGTTTTGTGAGAAAAATGTTATGCATGTGAAATAATGATAAAAATAGCAAAATCATCTCAGCACCAGGTCGTGCGGGACAGCCTGCACACGGAGGAAGAGCCGAGTGAGTTCAGAGCAGTGGGGTTGGACTCGCTGCACTGTGAGGACTCTGGGACTGCACTGCCTGGGTTCGAATCCTGGCTCTGCCACCTGCCACCTACGCGAGTCTGGTCAAGGAACTCAGTTTCCGCCTCTGTCAGCTGGGGATGAGAATATAACTTACCTACGAGGGTCGTTGACGCGTGGCCTTTCTTAACTGGGGTTTCTTGAGAAAATTAAGCCCTAATGACCTGAGGCAGCTGTTGTATGTGGTGACGTGACTTCTCGCTTTGCATCTGGAGTGACCAGTTATGAACCATCCTTGGGAGACGTGAGAAAACAGCCACTCAGGTAATTTTCT
Organism: Pteropus medius; assembly: GCF_902729225.1. Taxonomy (NCBI): domain Eukaryota; kingdom Metazoa; phylum Chordata; class Mammalia; order Chiroptera; family Pteropodidae; genus Pteropus; species Pteropus medius. The sequence goes on along the minus strand of NW_024347788.1, from coordinate 9,248,701 downwards.
GTGTCGGCGGTTCCCGCGAGGGACCCTAGTTGAGAATCAAGTGGGTTAACGCAATAAGTCACGTGGAGCAGGGTTTGAACGCGTTAGTTGTTGTCGGACTCGGTGAGAAGAGCATTGAATTAATCGGAGGTAAAGAGCTTTCGGGCCGAGAGGAGTTAAAGGTTACCTGAGAGGGTTTTCCATCTCAGACGAGTATCCAGTTGCTTTGTGTCTCTGGGACCGTGATGGGACTTGGAAATCAACAATTTAGTCATCGATCAGAGAAGCACGGAACATTCGAAAGGAGGGTTACACGTAGAAGAAAAATGCTTCTTAATGAGCATGTTACCTGTATCAAAATCATATAAATACGAATATCATATTGAAACTGCGAGACAGTGATACAGTTTTTAGTGAGCAAGAGGAGGCAAGTGGACGTTAACCATATATCGAGAAGGTCAACTGACACATCTCTCTTTGTGTGTGGTTGGTTACATTTTCTTTTTGTAAAAGGCAAGTTGGGGAGAGATTTAATTTTATGTGTAGTGCCGTGTGAGCACAGTGTCTGGTAGGGTAAGTGCTAATTGGTTTTTGAGTATAAGATCATTTGTGACATTGGGAGGCAGTTTGAATGGCGGATGAGCCCACAGCGCGTGTGTTAATGCTCATCGCCCTGGCTCTCGTGTGTGCAGCTGTGCACGCACACACACGAGTTTAACGTGTTTGTGAATTTACATGGCTTTGACATGGTTGGCATGCTTATTAAGAAGTTGGGGATGTTTGTTGATTTTCACTACATTAGAAGTCTAGCTCGTCATCCTCTTCCCTGCGTTTTACCCGCATGTCACTTCTATGACATTCTCTTTCATCGGCCCCACTTGACCGTCCCTAATGCCCTCCCCTTTTCCCAGGCCGGCCTCTGGGACCAAGTCTGACCTTAGGGAGGACTTAAAAACTTCCAGTTCTAGTACGTGGGGATGCCACAGTAGGGGTAGTTGTTGCTGGTGTGACATTTCACTTATAACTGGGAGATGGCTTTGTTCCAGTGATAGGTCCCCACCTTGCACCCCCGTTCAGGTCCTGGCTATTTTTACTGCTCTTTGCAGAGTCCTCGGGACTCAGAGGCCGGCTCTCTCCGATGTGTGACGTTCGCAGTTTTCCTTTTTTTGGAAACATCTATTAATTTATGCTGAAACTCCCTGACTTTTATCTGTTTTTTACCAGCTAAAATTTCCATCACCACTAGGACTAGTTTCTACTTCCGAATCCTCACCTCTTCCAATCCCGCTTCAGAAACCTCTGTGCTGCCTAAAAAATGATGGCGGCAGAGAGCGACATGCTCTTCATAAAATTTCTCTGGCAAAGGAAGGAGCCGGCAGAGTGGGTGCCATTAAAAATATGGGATAAAGTAAGGTCACAGACAAAAACCGAGAGCGTTTTAGCATTAAGAACCCAGGTGGAAGCTTTTTATTTCTTTTGGTTGAGATTAGAATTGAGAAATTATAAGATGGGGTGTAAGGGAGGCGAGGGAGGGAACTTAATTGATTGGCTCCATCATCTCTGAGATTTAGGTAGAGATGTTACCTGTTGATAATGAGATAAATTTCAATGTCTCCAAGAGAATGAAAAAATAAAAAAGTATATCATGTTTATATGGGGAGCGGATATCTAGTCAACCAAAAACGAGTACAAGGATTGCCGAGCAGCTGTGGGATCAGTCTGACTGTGCTCCCCGGAACCTTTGGGAGCCCAGAAACAGACCGGCTAATCCTTAGTCAAGTGTGTATAAGGTTTTTCTAGGATTATATTCCAGGATTAAAGGCAGCTTACAAAAATATAGCCGGCACGACAAGACGAAATTAAGTATACGTTGCGGCCAAGGAGGAGAGGTTAAAAGGGAAAGACGGAGCTCAGAATGAGAGGAACACTGTCGACGGGGGGTCTGGGGGCAGTCCGCAACTTAGCGGAGAGCTTTCCAGCAGCTCTGGCCGACGGGTTAATTCGACGAAGCACGGGAATGTTGGCATTGAGAAAATAAAGGCCCGAGGTCTTCTCTGGAACTTTATATGAAACCTAATGAGAATGTGGAACATGCTTTGGGTCAGCAGAAATAGCCCTCGGGAAAATCGGTCTTGACTCAAAGTAAGTTAGTAGTGATGCTTTCTTCTTTCAGATGTGGGAAGTTCGTAGATGTCGTTTAGCGGGCAGAATTTGGTTGTGTGAGAACATTGAGTGAAGCTAACCCCAGGAACAGTGAAAACACCTAAGTGTAGTTTGTCATGCAAGGACTATTCTATAGGAAGTGTTTATAAATTTCAGATATTTCAGAAGAACAGTTTATTCCTGGTCGCCAAGGCAGTTTAGAGGTATATTCCTGCTCATTTGGGGCTTACCTGGGTACATTCAAATTCAGATTGTCAGAACATTCCCAGATAGTAAGTGTTTTTTTCATCAGAAACAATTACAGGGAAAGAGTAGAGAATATATTTAGAAAGAATCTGGTTTCTAGCATTACCTAATGCCAACGAAATGATTCGGGGAGCTGCAGAACGCAGGGCAGTGTGGCTTGGGGGGTAGCAGAGGGTGGGAAGGGGCTGAGCATAACCACGTGTCTAACTCTAAAAACCAAAATGGGTTCTTATTTCCAGGGAGAGATATTTAGTTTTTTTTAAATCTCAAAACTGATTAAGGGAGTTTACCTTGACCATAGCCTTATTTAATAATTAAAAAAAAAAAAAAGTACATTTTCTTAAATCCACTGAGCAATGTTTTTATAAGAAGGATTAGAAAATAGTCTTTCATGTGTTGAATGCATTAATCAAGTCAGAAGCGCTCGTTTTAATTAGTTCGAGGATGGATTACTTAGCAGAAACATGGCACAAACAAGTTGCTAATTATTCTCTCGGGTATTGGCTAGCGATGGAGGCTTCATGGTCAAGTAGCAAGGGGGAGCAGATTCGGAATTATTTCCTGTTTGACTGACCGCGTAAGTGACTCAGTGGATGAACTTTTACTGAGCGAGGAACTCGAGATATAAACACAATAATCACGGCCTCGCTCTCAGAGTCTGCGAGGGGATTATCCCGTCTCCAGGAAAGGCGGCCAGCTATGCTCCAGCTTGACAGGGGCTCTCATTAAATGCCTGGTAAGCTGTGAAAGTAGTGATTTGGGAGCTGGAGAAAACCCTGTTCAAGGGGACGAGACGCTGAGCCGAGTTTTGAGGGACGCTGCTTGGGATGGCACCTCCCAGTTAGAGGAGGCACGGGACCCTAAACCAGCATCACTCTCGAAGCAGGGCGAGGACCCCCATCGTAGTGGGGGCGGGCAGGGAATGGCCGCGCGTGAGGCCAGGCGGGCGGAAGGGTCTGGAAGAGGGAAGACCTCCCGTGTTGGGATCAGGAGCTTCGCCTTATCTTAAAAGCTGTCTGGACACGTGGAGGATTTTGAGTAGAAGAATTACGTGATTACATTTGCGTTTGGAACGAGGGCTGGCCCCAGTGCGGGGAAGGGACTAGACGTGGGGGACCGTAGTTTCGGCAGCTGGATCGTCGGGGACACTGCTGTCATTAGTGGGTGAGACGCGGTGGTCCCGAGGTAAGCCGGGGACAGCGTGGCAAGGAAAGAGGGCGGGGAGAGGATCACATTCTGGAGCGGAGGCAGACTCCCCTGACTCAGGGCCGGGCGGGGGTCAGAGGCCCTGGAAGAAGGCGTAGAAGATGGCTTGTGGCCTTCCGACTCAGGCCGCGGGTTTGGCTTGGTTTTTAGGTTTGAGGTGAAAGTCAGCGTAACATAAACAGGACTAAGCATTTGAAAGTGTACAGTGGGGCAGTATCGAGTACATGGGCAGTGCCGTGTACCCACCGCCTTTATCACGTGCCCAAACGTTTCGTCGCCCGGGAGGAAACAGCCGTTCCCTGCCCGCCCCCGGGCCCCGCGGCCACCCATCTGCCTCCTTCTCTGCGGCTTTTCCCCTTCTGAGTGGTTGGCGTGAATGTTCAGAGGCCGCGTGCGGCGTGCGGTTTCTTAGTGTAACCATCCCAGGTTCATCCACGTCATCGCCTGAGTCAGCACTTCGTTCCTTTTTATGGCCGAGCGATGTCCCGTGGGTACGTGGCACGTTTCGTTTATTCCTCTGTTAAAGGACGTTTGAGGTGTTCCCACCCTTTGGCGCTGTTCCAGCAGCGAATGGCGTTGCCGTGAACTCGCGTGCACGAGCATCTGGGTACCTGTTGTTGCTTCTCTTGGATGTACGGCCGAGCGTGGTAACTCTGTGTTCCACTGTCTGGGAAATCACCACGCCGTTTTCCACAGTGGCTGCACCAGTTTACATTCCCAGCAGTCAGGCGTCAGGGGTCTAAGTCCTTCCTCCACATCCTCACCGGTCCTTGTCGTTCCCTGTACTTCTGGTACTAGCCATCCTCGTGCGCGTGAGGCGGTGTCCCATTGTGGTTTTGATTTGCGTTTCCCTGACGACTGATGGTGTTGAGCATCTCTCACGTGCTCATTAGCCATTCGCATAATCTCTTAACTCCGCGCCTATGCGTGTACCCGAAAGGTCTGTCCGTTCGGTGGAGACCTGACCCTCATCGGATGCGTGATCTGCAGATATTTTCTCCCTTTTCCGCTTTCTCGATAACGTCCTTCGATCCACAAAAGTTTTAATTTTGATAAAGTCCAGTGTATATATATATTTTTTCTTTCGTTGCTTGTGATTTTGGTGTTTCAGCTAAGGATCCACTGCCAAAGCTGATGAGACTTTGCTGTTTCGCTGTGAGAATTTTGTGGTTTCGGCGCTGACATTTTGCTCGGTGGCGTGTTTCGCGTCTGTGCGTGTTGCGCGTGGGACCCCAGCTTCGTTCTTTTGCCCGTGGCTGCCCCGTCAGCCAGGCATCCCTTGCTGAAGAGCCTGTGCTTTCGCTGTGCAGTGGCCCTGGCGCCTCTCTCTGAATCAGTCACTCAGTTATATGGCTTATTCCGGTATCTCTCGTGTGATCTTTGAAGTGGCCGATCCTTTAGCTTGTGGTCAGCTAGTGTTTTGACAGAGATGGCACCGGATACCTGGAGCTCCCCCTCCCCCCGCCAAGATAACCCCATCTCTTTCGGCCTTTGCAGATCGGCTCTGCACTGGGGACACCTCTTCAACGCTTAGCCAGGCTATTTACAGTTCGGTTCTTGACCTTCGCTCAGCCTATACATCAGCCAGGGGTGAGAGTTTCCCGCCCTGGGCTTGCACCTGAGCTTTCGAAATTCCCAGTATGCATGATAGCTTTTCCACATACTCATTTTCTTTTCTTTTTTTTTTTTAATTAATTTATTTTTTAAAATTTATTATGGTGACATTGATTAATGTAATCCAATAAGTTTCAGGTATACAGTTCAACAGGAAGTCATATATATGTCGCATTGCGCGTCCACCACGTGCTCATTTCCCAAGCATCTCCCTTCCTCGGCTTTCGGCATTATCTTCGGTGTGCCTTACCTGTAAGCTTTCGCCTCAGGCGGCCGCGGGGTGTTCCTTTTCGAGGAATGTCCTCTGCTCAGACGCCCTTCTGCCCTGAGAGAGTATGAGTTAGGTGAAGCAAAGGCAAGCTTTTTGTCAGTCCTTCAGGTTGTCCCCAGATGGGTCAAAACACAATTCTCTGAGACTAAGGTCTGCTCCGCTCCCTAGGGGGCCCGGGTCGCACCTGGGGAGGTGGGCTGCAGGGCGGGGAGTGGGCGGAGCGAGGGCAAGGTAAAACGCCCCAGAGTTTGGCCATCATTCTCGTGTTTCCTCTTTCTTGATTCACTATTTTGCTTGGTCGCTGTAAACTTAGCAGTTTTCCAGAGTTCTGACAAAGTTGATTTCTGATAGCTTTGTTGATTTGAGGGGCCTTGGGGCTACCTGCTCCACCATCTTGGCTGGTGTCACTCCAGGAACCAAACCGCCCGTTGGGTTGTGCAGATTCATCCTTAGTCGACACGGCCAGGTTTCCGGGTGGCTGTAACTATTTTCACACCTACCGGCTGTGCGTGCGCGTGCCAGGGCTCCACATGCCAGCCGTCGCTTAGATTTGAGCCCGCTTGTCCATCTTTCTAATTTTAGCCATCTCGGGTGTGTAGTGTCACCTCCCTGTGGTTTTAAATTGCATTTTCCTTATTAGTAATGAGATCAGATGTAAGTGGATTGCCAGTGAGATTGAGCATAGATGGGCAGACAGACAGACGGACAAGCAATTTGGATATATTATTTTATAAAAAGCTTGTTCATGTCTCTTGCTCACTTCTCCATTGGGTTGTTTGTATTTTTCCTTACTGATTTTAGAAGTTCTTTAAATATTCCTGAAATGAGCTCTTTAATATGTTACCAGTATCTCCTCTTACAGTGTGACTTATCTTTTCATCCTTTTATTGAAATCTTTTAACGAACATAAATTCCCACTTTTGGTATAGTTCAGTTTCTTCGTCTTTTCCTTTATAAACAGGTTACGGCTTTCATGTCCTGTTTAAGAAATCGTTTTTGCCTATTCTCAAGATACTTTCCTGCGTTACTTTTTAGAAACTGTTTTACCTTTCACATTTAGAGCTACAATCTATTTGGTTGGATTTTTTTTCTTCGGTATGAGATAGCGTTCCAGAACAAGTTTTTCCCCATTTTTTCTCGGTGAGTCTAGCTAAGAGGCAGTTAATTGGCTCAGCGCTAATATTTGGAGACCACCCTTTCTCTTTGTAGAGCTCCCTTTGTTATAATTCACATACGAAAGGTCCATTTCTGCATTGTATTTTTTTGGTCACGATTTTTCTTTTAAAAATGTTTAAATTGAGGTGTAATTCACCTATAACGCATTCGTTTCAGCCGTACAGCATTGTGACTGGATATGCGTAGATACTGTGAAACGGTGACCGCAGAAAGTCTGGTTAGCATCCGTCACCACGCATAGTTTTATGTCTTGTGGAGAGAGCTTTAGAGATCTATTCTGTCGGCAAGTTTCAAGTACATAATACAGCATTATTAACTATGGTCGCCGTGCTGCGCATCACATTCCAGGACTGACTTCTTAATCTTCACCAGTGATAACTCCCTCCACCCTCGCCTCTGGCAAGTACCCGTCTGTTCTCGAGGCATTCCTTTATTTTTGTTTGTTTGTTTTTGTTTCGATTTTAGATTTTGATATTTGCCATTCTCTGTGTGACTTGCTTCACTTAGCATAACGCCCTCGAAGTCCATCCGTATCGTTGGAAATGGCAGAATTTCCTTCTTTTTTATGGCCATGTAATATTCCTCTGTGTGTGCGTGTGCTCGTGTACGCATGCCATATTTTCTTTACCCATTCACCCGTCAGTGGACACGTACGTCGTTTGCACGTCTTAGCAATTGTAAATAATGCTGCGGTGAACATGGGGGGCATAGATCTGTCCAAGTTAGTGTTTTCGTTTCCTTTGGGTAAATACCTAGAAGTGGAATGGCTGGGTCATCTGGTGGTTACGGTTTTATTTTGGGGGGAGCCTCCGTATGTTTTCCACAGGGGCTACACCAGTTTACACCCCACCACAGTGCACTGGGGTTCCCCTTTCTCCACAGTCTCGCCAACACATGTTATTTCTTTTTCTCCTTTTTTTTTCTTTTTTTTTTCTTTTTAATAATACATTCCGACGGGTGTGAGGGGACATCTCATTGTGGTTTCGATGGCATTTCCCTGATGACTGGTGATACTGAGCACCTTTTCAAGTACCTGTTGGCCATCTGTGCGTCTTCTTTGGAAAAATATCCATTAGATCCTCTGCCCCTTATTCAGTTGCGTTGTTTGTTCCGCTATTGAGTTGCGTGAGTTTTTATATATTTTGGATATGGACCCCTTATCAGATACATGACTCGCAAATATTTTCTCCCATTCCGTAGATTGCCTTTCTGTTTTGTTGATGGTTCCCTTCACTGTGCAGAGCTGTTTAGTTTGAGGTAGTCCCACTTATTGATTTTTATTTTCGTTGCTCTTATTTTTGGTGTCACATTCGAAAAGTCATTGCCAAGACCAATGCCAGGCAGCTTACCGCTTTCGTTTGATTCTAGGAGCCTTCTGGTTTCTGGTTTTATGTTCATGTCTGATCCATTTTGAGTTAATATTTGTGTGCGGTGTAAGACAGTGGTCCCGTTTATTCTTCTGCATGCTGCTGGCCAGTTTTCCCAAAGCCGTTTATTAAAGAGACCGTCCTTTTCCCTATTTTATATTCTCGGCTTCTTTGTTTAAAGTTAATTGACCACATATGCGTGGGTTTATTTCTGGGTTCTCCATTCTGTTTCATTATATGTGTCTGTTTTTTATGGCAGTTCTATACTGTTTTGATTATAATAGCTTTGTAATACGGTTTGAAATTATTCCTAATTTCATGTTTTTTCCCCTAGCTTTGTTTTTCTTTGTCAAGATTACTTTGGGTATCTGGGGTCTTTTGTATTTCCATACAAATTTTGGGATTTTTGTTCTTTTTCTGTGAAAAATGCCATTGGAAGTTCGATCGGGATGGTATCGAATGTGTATAGTTCTTTGGGTGGTATGAACATTTTAATAATATTAATTTTGCCAATTTACGAGCACAAAATATCTTCTTTCCTTTTATTTGTATCTTCTTCAGTTTCTTTCACCAGTGTCTTATGGTTTTCAGTGTATAGGTCTTTTACCTCCTTGGTTAAATTTATTCTTAGATATTTTATTCTTTTTGATTCATTTGTAAATGGGCTTTTTAAAACTTTCTCTTTCTGATCATCCGTTATTATTGCATAGAAATGCAACAGATTTTTACCTAATGATTCGGTATCTTCCACCTTTACTGAATTTGTCCATTAGTTCTAACAGTTTTTGATGGAGTCTTTAGGGTTTTCTGTGTACAATACTATGTCAACTGCAGATAGTGACAATTTTCAATTTCAAAGTTGCCTTTCCGATTTGGATGCCTTTTTTTCTGCCTTGCCTAATCGCTCTGGCTAGGATTTCAAGTATCATGTTGAATAAAAGTGGCCGGAGTGAGCATCCCTGTCTCGTCCCTGATCTTAGAGGGAGAGCTTTGAGTTTTTCATTGTTGAGTATGCTCCTTTTCTTCTAGGTTGTCCAATCTGTTAGCATGTGATTGTCCGTGGTCGTCTTTTATGATCCTTTGTGTTTCTGTGTTACCTCCTTTCACTTCTGATTTTGAGTCCTCTTTTTTTCTTGGCGAGTCTAGCGAAAAGTCTGTTTTGTTTATCCTTTCTAAAATCCATCTCTTCGTTTCACTGACGTATTCTTTTATATACTATATTCTTTTATATACTATTGCTTTGTTAAAAGTTTTGATATCTGGGAAGGCGAGTCCTTCTACCTTCTTATTTTTTACGATTCCTTGGCTATTATGGGTCTTTGCTTTTCCGTATGGATTTTATGTTTCTTCATAAAACCATTTCATGGTTTTGATGGAATACAACTGAACCTACAGATCAATTTGGGGACTTATGGTATTGAGTCTCACCATTCATTGGATCTTTAATATACTTCAATGAAATTATCTTTTGTTAAATTTTAGGCGTTTTATATTTTTATTGCTGTTGTAAGTAGTACCTTTTTGAAAATTACATTTTCTACATGTTGGTAGGTATAGACATGCCATTAGCTGCCCTGCTAAAACTGCTTATTGATTCTGATACACTGTATAATATTTTGTTTTCTGCGTAGACAATCATAGAGTATGAGATTAATGACAGCTTTGTTTCTTCCTTTCCGATGTTTGTTTTTTTCTATTCTTTTGTCCAATGGAAACGTAACGAGAGCTGTATATATAATTTAAAATTTTCCAATAGTTATATTAAAAAAATATAAACGGGTGAAATTAATTTTAATGATATGCTTTATTTAACCTGGTATTGTCATGTTAGCATGTAATCAACGTAGAAGTTATTAATGAAGTATTTTACTTTTTTTTACTTTTTTTCGGTACTAAATCTTCAGTAGCTGACATGCATTTCACGTTTCCAGCTCTTCTGCATTTGGACGAGCTGCATGTCGCGTGCTTACAGCGCGTGTGGCTAGTGGCTACTGAGCCTGATAATGTAGGACCAGAATTCCCAGTGTGGTACCGGTACGGGGGGTACTGTCCTTGCTCCTGATTTTGAAACGATGCCTCTGACATTCCACCACTAAGAAGGATCTGGGTTGGGGGAAAGACCTTTCTATTTTTTCCCCCTTTTCTGGCCTAGAACCTACAGAGTTTATTTGCTTTTAGTTTTTACCCTTCGTATCAATCAAGTTAACAAAATTTAAGGTTAATCAATATCTTAAAAACCCACATCTTCTAGAAAAAAATACCAAGACCGTACCGCATCTTAACCCTGTTACCACCTCCCAGTTTATGTGATGTTGTCCGTAACGTTCACTTCATTTTTAAAAGTTCCACGAATTTGACATTGTTTTCTGTGGTTAACATTTGTTTAGCTTTAACGGCGTGTTTGCTAGCTTCTTTGCTTACTGTTCCTTCTTGTACCTCAGACCTTTATAATGGAGCATTTTCTTCTTACTAAATATATATATATATATTTTTTTTTTTTTTGAAAGTTCCTTTAGGGAATGTTAAGTAGTGGTAAACTTTTATCTGAAAATATCTTTATTTTACTCCAGTTCTTGAAAGGTCTCGGTACCCACTTCTAGGTTGAAAGTTACCATCTGTTCTTTCTGCAATAACAGAGCATTTTTGAAATGTCTTTCTAATGAAAAATGTAATCACACGTCCAGTATTTATTATGTGTGGGCTTAGTAAAACTAATCTTACTAAGAAGCCTCTTAAGAACCTTGTGCAAAGTTTTTATTAGGTTACTGGCAGAATTGCTATACACTTAAAAATTGAAATATGACTAAAAGAACTTTCCATACACATATGTGTGATGACTGCCCTTAGGTGTGGGACTAGACCATTTATAGTGCTTATTACTGTTTATGGCCTGCCTTCAGTTTTCGTCTGCTTACACTAAGCGCCCATTTTTCAGAAACTCATACCTCATTAGTTAGTGATAGGAGTGTGGCCTGTCAGGATTTCAGTCCTGTAAAATCTTCCTGGGTAACTACTGCCTTGAGTTAAGTCAGCGCAAGTAGATGTATTCTTTCTGCCTGCTCCTTCCTACTTCTTCTAGAACAATGATAATGTAAAAGGAAGGGCAGAGGGGAAAGAGTCCACTAGTCACTGAATCTTCACGTATCACGCCTGCTACGTGCTCGACGTATCTTTTCTTGTCTAGTCCCCACTGCGATCCCATCTTACTCACATTTTACGAATGAGGAAATTGAATTCGAAAGTTGCGTAAGTGGCTTTCCGAGGTATCGTAGTATGTAAGTGTTGGGACAACAGTCAGAACGCAAATGTTTCCGTACGCTCTGCAATTCCAGCGTCATTTAAGATAGCCCAGGGGAATCCTCTCTGCAGTTCAGGAGGCAGCCTCGGATGATGTCAGACACGCGAAAGAGCCCCCAACTAGTAATACTGCCGTGCTGTTATTCCGCGATGTGTCAAAGGCTTATCATGAGGTTTACGTCTGGGATCTGAGATGACCCTCTTAGGCCACCACTGCTCAGATAGGTTCATTATCAGTATCACCTGTACTTTTAACCATTTCTATCACTGTCTTCCCCGCCCGAACCCCACCCTGTACTAACAGGACATGTAACAGTGACTGACGGCAGTTTTCCGCTTCCAGACTAATTGAAATGACTTACCACGTCCTTACAAGCCCGGCACCCAGAGGCCTTAATTGCCTCTGGGCTGGGAAGCCCTGTGCATACTGCACGGAAGAGGGGCTGGTTTGGGACGGGAAGGGAAGGCTGCATATCCCGCTGCTTGTCAGTAGGAGATTATTCTGAGTACTCTTAGAGGACTTTGTGGAAAGGGATGGAAATCCCGTTATTGTCCATAGTAGGGACTTCAGAGGGATGTCCCCCTGGTCGACTGTGGAAATAATTGTATTACAATAGACAAATTTCGTAACATTTTATTCTGTATTTAAGTAATACTTTTTAAAGAATGGCCCAGATTTGTATATAAGGTGCCTATGTGTTCAGATTTTTAAAAATGACGTTAGAAGTTAAGTTATACAGACTCTCGTGTAAATACAATTTTACTTAATTTCTGGTAGCTTGGGTTACATACTTAAGGCTATGGACAGCTGTTTTTTAAATAAGATGTGATGTGTTAGCGCCATCTACTGTTGAGTGCGGATAATGACTTCTTGGTGTGCTGTGGGATTTTCCCCAGTGCCCTATTCTAACCTGCGTATTGCTCTGGGTAGTCTCACTTAGTTGAGCGCTCTGGGGAATCTGGATGTTTGGGCATGTTCAGATGAGATTCTGTCTATGTTCAGCGTTGGCCAGTTTTCGGAGATCTTGCTTCATAATTCTTGTCAAAGTAATGGTGGCAAATTTCCTAGAATATTCTTGACAGTTCTGGATTTTAAAGTAGAGCTAGCTGATTGTATGGCACCTTCATTTTAAAATTTTCTCATTGATTTACCATCGTTATAAAACTGGTTGATTAAAACTGGGATTTAAATTGGACGTCCCGTTTGCATGGAAGACCGTCTCCATGTGTTACTTGTTATTCAATTAATTGAATGTCCAAATCTGCATAGCGTGGTATTGAGCGTTTTGGTAATTCAGAAGAAAACCCGTGTCTAAATAAGATAGTCGTTTTCTTGGAGTTTAATTTGCTAATGGAAGGACGTTGCAAAAATGGGTGGATCTAATGCACTGGTCAACGGCATGGCCTTTAAAGTTAGACTCCTTCCCTGCGTTTAAACGTTGGCTGTGCCCCGTGACCCACTTGGGGTCCGAGACCGCTCAGCGTAACCTCGCCGAGCCTCGGTTTCTCAACTGTACGTGACAATGATAATAACAGTACCCACCTCTGGGCTGATCGTGAAGCACAAGTAATAAAATACTTCCGAAGCCCTTAGCATAGCCTCCGACGTGCAGTTAACACTCAATAAGTGGTGGTTGCTATCATTATTATTATTTGTCTTTAGTTGCTATCAATATTGCCATCGATATTTTATCACTGATTGTATATTCAAAGTGAATATAATGTTTCAACAAACACATTTTTATCCTAGTAACTAATACCTTTTTCTGGAATCTGTAAGGATCGAGTAGAACATGTAGGTTAAGACTATGAACGTTCAAATGTTTGCCGTTTGTTTCTGCACGTGGTTTAGAGTGGGGGACAGTGCGGTGAGGGGGACGAGCAAGGCCCCTGCCGCCTCCAGCCCAGACTGGCGGGTACCAGCCGCATAGCTCGCAGCGAATTACTTACCCTCTCTCCCGCTCAGCTTCTGCATCTGAAGAATGGGTTGTTTTGAGGATTAAATGATGTAATGTGTGTATAAAGCCGTCGTTCTTGCACTTGGTAGACTGACGGCACGTGAATGTTAATCCTCTCTCTCAGTAATGACATGCTACGAGTTTACTAACATGTACCTACTTCTGTAATTTTGCTTTATGTTATTCACTATAAAAGAAAAAGATCTTAAGCATCCTTCATACGTTTGAAAAGGATGCAGAGAAATCGTGACATCTTCCAAGAGTATAATTGAGGAGATGAGATATAAATATGGGAAAGTTTTTATTTGAATTTGAAAGAATACAATAATATTTGTATGTGATTGTTAAATTACACAGAAAATATTCTATAGGTGTTCAAAGGAGGAATACTTTTCACATTGGACCTAACTTACCTGTCTCCCATTAACATTATTATTATCATCATCATCATCATTATTATTATTATTTATTATTTTGGTAGTCGTGGCCCCTTGGGGATTGTAGAGGACATGAAAGAAAGAAATCCACTCGTCAATTAAGAGAAATATTTATTGTTTACATGTCATCTGCCAGCATCGTGGACCACGGCTGAGGACATATCCACTCTTTAAGGTGGAGGTGGGGGCCGTGGTAATAAAACGGTCAACCGAGTGTTGTTCCGCAGCATGAGTGACGCTCATAAATGAAGGAAGGAGGGAAGGAAGGGGAGGAAGGAAGAAAGGAAGGAGGGAGGGAGGGAGGGAGGGAGGGAAGGAAGGCAGGCCTTTGTATCACAGCTACCATACTAACTGAAACTAATGTTCTTATCACACACCGATTTAAAATGCTGTGTATACTCATCCATAGCTAATTCCCTCCCGTGCCCTCTGGGACTCTGCTCCGTCCATGAGCCATCGCTCGTTGTCCGTAATCTTTTCCTCTTTCCTCGGGTGGCCCAGCCCGTCTCCCTCACTCCCCCTTCGTCTGCACGCCATGGCGTGGCCGTCCCCTCTTCCTCGCCACCCTGCCCCGCAAGCTTCTGAAGCTTCCGTTCGCAGATATCCCCAGACCTGCAAACTGTCAAGTCTCAAGTCCGAGGAACACTGCTCGGTCCCTGTCTCGTCGCTCTGTCTTTCTCGTGGTTGCCTGTCACTTGCTGGGTTCTCCCCGGGCCTCTGTGCGCTGTCACAGAGCACCCCCCCACCAGCCCCCCGTTTGAGTTTTACCTCTGGAACCAAGTTCCGCCATCTCTAGTGCCAGGGGGAGGCGGCTGGGCTTTAGCTCCTCGTCCTCTTCGTCACCTGTCAACACACGAAAGCTTCCCTAAGCAAACATACACTCTACGTAAAACAGGTAACCCCGGACCACAGAAATCTGTGCAAAGGTGGTCTGGAAACAGCCTCGAGAAGTGTCTGCGAACCCTTCCTGCCCCTGAAACGACTTCTCCGCCGAGATTCTGGAGCTGCGGGGCCGTCCCCAGTGTCCCCGTGAACCTGTCCTCTTGCAGATCTCGTCCGAACTGGGTCCTCACTTCTCATCCCCTTCAGCCTGCCCCTCCCCCATCCTGCCGCAGTTGCCGGTACCAAGATGTGTTCCGTATCAGAAGCCCAAACCCCACGTCACCCCAAACTATGCTTCTCCCTTATCTTAAACAGCCAGCTTGTCCTGGGATCACCGCTGCCTTAGTGCGTTTCATCTGCGATGGAAGTCGTTCCATCGTATTGTAACTATTAGAGTTACGTCTGTTTCTTTCACCAGAATTTTATATCTCAAGTACCTACCATAATTTTTGTATGGTAGTAAATGCTCCACTAATACTTTCATGCGTAGAAATAAGTTTATCGGCCATTCCTAGTTCCCAAGATTAATAGCCTCACCCCATTGTCCTAAAAAAGCCAAAGCACTATAAAACGATAGGTTCTCTAACCTTAATTTTAAAAACGTTATATTAACGAGTGTCAAACTAATGTTATATTAAAGTGAAATATGTTAAGATTTTATCTTTTACAGTTTCTTAGCTTAAAAGAAAGTTTTTTTTTTTATATATACCATTGATGCATTTGGGAACTTGAACACATCTCATGCCTTCGGTTTTTAAAAACGAAGTCCAAACTTCCTATCAGTCTTACGTCATTTACCCAGTTTTTCTTATTTAATAGTATTTCTCAATATTATTTTTGTTCATTGGATGCTCTCAAATGGTGGTTTGATTGTTACGTTTTTGTTAAATGCATAGCTCTGGCTTCCGCTTGTCATTATGAAATAAATTGTCCCCATTTTATAGCGGCCCTTTTAGGGACAGCCTAGAGGGGTGGACTTTTTCCATTTCAGTCCTAAATAAATGGCACGAAGCGTATGGTATGTTCTAAATTCTAAATGGTAACTTATTTACATAGGCTTTCCCATGGTTTCCGTATTTGACATGAGGGAAACGTTCAGATCATCGGAAACTTAAACTTTCGAGTATCTAGTCTTATTTTAACCTTCTGACCTTGTTTTAACCTCCGAGATCATCGTGGTTTGATGTCGACCCCGGTTCGCGCATTGGGGGGTGACTTGTCCACCGTGGTGGCTGCTGCTTACGGTTTCTGTCTTGAGACTGCATGCGGCTGATGAACAACTTGTGCTTTTCATTTGGTCGCTTTTCCTCTCCCGAGTCCCAAGAAGCCAGACACGCTGGTGTTAAGAATTGTGTGTGATACGCAAGGTCGATAATTCTCAAACAAGGTCTAAGGACCAGAGTGTGCTTCTCTGGTGCAGTGGCTTGATGAGAACTTTTCCAGCCGTTCAGAGTCAGCCTCATTCTAGACCGTGTGCTGAAGGTTGGTCTCACTGGCTCTGGAACCTGAATGCACTTCCCAGTCACTTACAGGTCACCTGGTTCTGGCGTTTTCTAGAATCAGTCAGTCCTGTGTAATTTCTTTCATTGCATCTGCTCATGGAGCCATCTTGGGCCAAGCACGGGGGCTTAATGTCTTTTCTTTCAGTAATAGTCAAAGGGCTTTCATCTTTGGTGAAGGGCCTGACTGAAAATCTCTATTTATACACACACACGCAGACACACATACACGTGTGTGTGCGCATGCTGCTTGATCTCGTTGCTGCGGGTGGTTCACTGCCACAGTCCCCACCAAGCACTGTTTTTAAGGCACCCTGGTGACCTTGTGCGCATTCTGGGTTCTCTCACTGGGCGGCGTGTGTGGCAGGAGGGACTAGACACTACGGTAGGACGTGGGCAACAAACTGAGTGGGAGTTTGCCATAAGCAGTTCGACGCCGGCTTACATTTTGGGATATGTTGTAAATTTACGATCTTAATTATAGAAAGAATTGCTGTGCATCGACAATGTGAAAAGAAAATCTAATACTTCTTAAGTTTTGAGTTATCACATTTGTTCTTTGTACAAGCGGCAACGTACACCCCGCCGTCAGACCCCCGGATCCCAAGCCTGACGCAAACGATCATTCGCTTGGCCCATGCGCGAGGCCGGCTCGTCTTTTGTTCCTCAGTTTTCCTGCCCGTGATGGGTAAACAGAGTTATCGTGGGGACTCCACGAGGTAAAGCACTTAGTGTGGGGAGTTAAGGACTGGTGAAATGATTATTCCAGACAAATTCTTTCCCCGGGGAAAACATTGCACAGGAAAGTGAATTTTAATAGATCTTTAACGTCGAGGCCTCTGCACCCTTCTGGCCTCCCCAGGACAATGTTGCGATTTGCCTCTTGAAACAACTCAGAAGCAGCTCAGAGCTGTCAGTGCCAGCTCTGACCAGGAACCGGGTTGGATGACTTCGCCTTCTGCATGAGGGCTGTTCTGAAACAGGACCAGGCCCTGCGCCCTCTCCATGCTCCTGTCCCCTCTCTCTCTCTCTTGCACGCAGCCGACTTGCGGGCAGGGGTGTAGACGGCGGTGAGAGCATGCGTTCCCAGCCCGCTCCTCGCCAAGCGTGCGCGGGTGTGGGACTCTCTCACCTTTCATCATCCAGGTGATTAAATTCCACCAAGCATTTTGACCTGTCGAGCCTTGGACAGGAAGAGCTCACCTGCTCTAAGCATTCAGGAAAGGCTCAGTGCACGGAGGGACCTCAGGTGACAGCCAAAGAGTGACCAGTGTCTTTAACTAGAAAAGGAGAGTCAACATGGCAGGGCACAGAAAGGGGCCGTTATTATATATGAAGAACGTGTATTTTTAAAGAATAATGAATTCTTATTTGCTTGCAGTGATTGTATTTTCCAGTTAAATATATTCCATGTAGGAACATCCATGTAATAGTCTTAAAGTTTTTGAATTAGTAGTAACTGGGTAGACTGAATTTTTAATAAAATCTTTATGTTTAAGAAATGTAAAAAGAAACAATTTTTAATATAAATTATGATTCCTAATATAAGAAAATGTATGACTTAAACGTTTTTTTGTGTTAGAATATTGGTTGGTAATGATGGTGTAATCCATGATTCAGTGGCCGGTACCTCCACCTGCTAATGTAGGTACCATTTCCTCTTCCAGATGATTTTGAGGTCCAAAAGCGTTTCTCACGTGTAGCTCTCTGGTGTCAAACGCGTGGCATTAGCTTTAATGTTCCCCTCTCCCGGCCACCCACCCAGGCTCTGTCCTGTTCCCCGGGCGGTGTCCCTTTGGTGGATTTTGTTGCTGGTCCTTCTCTTGGTCATTGCAGGGACCGGCTGGGCCGGGTCACTGAATGATTTATAGGACTTGCTGGTGAAGCTGCTGTTGGTGAAAAGATTTATTCGTGGAAAAGATTTTGCTCCATTGGTTTAATTTTATTTAATGATAATATGGAACTACTTAGATTTCATATCTCTTCATCAGTTTCTGTAAATGATATTCTAACCATTTTTCTATTTAATCTATATCTTTTAAAAAAAAGTCTGTTTCTGTGATATTGACCCCTTTCGCGTGATGTTTTCTATTATAAATTTTTCTTAAGGTTCTAAATTTTAATCTATCTTTAAAAGATCCAACTTGGACATTTACTAATTACATGCGTTTCCGTCTCATAATTTATACTGTCCTGCTTTTACTTTTGTGAATCTGACCTTTCATTTTCCTTCGGTCGATTTGATTAGTCTTCTTCTAACGTTTGGAGTAGCCTAAGTCGGTTTAAGAGAAAAACAAATGACCTACGTGTGTGTCTGCATCCCCGACCCCTTCCCCATGTCTGCCCCGTCAGCAGGTGGATTTCCAGGGCCGGAGCCCCGTGGACGCGGCGCAGGGAGCACCGCAAGGCCTCTTGGGAACGGAAACGCCGCCAGCCGCCCGTCCCTCCCTTTCTCTGAGAGCTGTCGCTTTGCTCCTCCGCCTGACTTTTCCTCCCTCCCTCTCCTTTTTCCCCTCCTTCACCGTTTTTCTCCCTCCCTCCCTTCTTCCCTCTGTCTGCATCCCTTCCTTTCTCCTTCCTCTGCCTCAGGTCTTCCTTCCATCCTTGAAATCTTCACGGCCTTTTCCTCCCCCACATACAGACATGCTTCAAAAACTGAAAACCCCTAGGACTAGGTTCTCCTGATTTTCGGATCAAGGAGAAATAATCGACAGAGGCCGTGTGTTATGGACTCGTTATGCTCTAAAGAAAGTCTCCTGTGCCCTTTAAACCCTGGAAACGTGGCAAATCACTAGAGTCGAGGCAGTTTTGTCCCGGACGCAGTAAGCCACCAGAAGTAAATTGGGTCACTGCCCCTTTAAATAGAAACTGCCTTGAGGGGCCGATGGAACTTTGGGACTATTTCTTCCCAAAGTGCTGGTCCACCAGCGATGTCAGTTGGGCCTGGGGGAGACGAGAGGCCCAGGTGCTGTGTGTGTCATGAAACCTCTCCTGTAGTCTAGCGACAGACCAGCTGTGAGTACTTGGTTGTAATTCCAACAGTCGTGGAAGGAATTGCCCCTTGGGGGATCCTAAATGTTTTACTACGCCGAAAGGCAGTTGGCTTCTAAGATACTCATCCTGGAGGATGAAAATTAGGTTCAGCTCAGCCGTTTTTGGTTTTCGTTCTATTTTTTCCTAGTTGGCACATTTTCAAAGCTATTTTTAAAACTACTCGAAGGATTATCGGGAGGTTATGAAGGGAGGAAGTTTTCCCCTTCCATCGTTAACTGAGATGAATTGTATAAAGGCCTTTTTAGTTTAAGATCCTTGAAAATTTAGTTGCAAAATAGCTTTTTAATTGGTTTGATTCCCCAGTTGAATCCATTAGGAATCGACTTAAAATTGTACATGATTTAGGAATTTTACATTGAGCTTTTCTCTTAGAAAATATTATCTCCATTTATTCATACTTGAAAACGATGTTAACAGCGCTTCAGTATGTTTTTTAACATAGAAGTCTTTAAATTTATATACATCAAGCATCAGTTGCATGGTTCTTTTAAAATGTTCAAAATTTTTGTGAACGTTTCTTAAAGCTGGTGAATTAATTCTAGCTTAATGTTTAAAATTCGCATGCTGTTTCTGTCTTCTGTTTCTATAACTTAAATTGATTCGAATACCGGCAAAAGTACTCACCCAATTGTATAAGTCTACATAAATTTAAGATACTTCAGAGTAGTTAGTATTCTCCAAATTAAGAATTAATTTAGAATTATAATTTTAAAACCATTTAAGTTTCAAAATGCATTAACTGGCTTAAAATTAGAGAAAATAATTGTAGAATTTTGCAGTTAGCTTACTGTGAAAAGGCAGTTTATAATTAGTTTTATTTAAGTGGAGGCGAATCAAAAATATAATAGATAAATAAACCGTGAAGTCTTTTAATTAAATACGTAGATTCATGAGTATAACGGTTTGAATAAAAGATATCATACACTAGAGGTGGAATTGCAAATGGGAAATTCTGCTTAGCATAAAGGAAAATTCTTAGCATAAAGGAGAAATAAGCTTTTTGCCTAAATTAACTCTTGCATATGGCACATATGATGGCAAAATTTTCTAATTATTTTCAGTAAAACATTAACCCACTTTTTAAAACGTCTAATTTATTTTTGATCTATGGGTTCCTGAAGTGTTTGTAAACTTTCTAATAAAATAGTCACACAATTTTAGACCAGTAAGGGAACTAAAAGATCATTTAGTATCTGATTACTAATGGTCAAATAATATTTGTTTTTATAACAATATAGGTGCAGATGGAAAGGTTATTTTTTAAAAATCATTGAAATAACTTAGATTTTAGTTGCTGACGAATGGGCAACAGGGGTGGTTATTTAAGACGTAATTTTATTAGGAATAGCTTGCGATGATTTTTAAAGAGACACACTTGTTAAACTAAATAGCACTTATGGTTCACATAGAAATATCTCACTGAAATTCACGGTTAATTGAAAATATTTTGGATAGATAGGATAAATTCCATTTCAGTTGTAGCATTAAATAATCTTATTTGCCCATACGTTTCATAGTGTGACTTGCCTCTCTGATTATTGGCTTTAGAAGTAACTCAGTACTTTCTAAGTGTTTTACATGTATTGTCTCATTTGGATCCTTGGAATAACTTGTGAGGGTGTAAGGCAAATATTTCTGTCCTTATTTTAGAAGTGGAGAAGTTGCATTCTAGCTCTTGGAAGCGTACTGGTCAGTCAGATGAGCTCCCACACTTAGCTCCTGATTTTGTACTTTTTTTATATGTACATGTAAAGTATGCTCGATAAGTACTTGTCGAATGAATTAGCATAAATAATTTGTAATCGTAAGAGCAATATTTAATAAGAAATTTGTGAGATATGAGAAATTAGAAGGGAAAAATCCTTCAAATCAATCTGCATTGCATTGGACAAAGTATAAAAATTATCTCATAGATCATACGTATGTGATTGCAATATATAAATCTATTGTACATTTACAATATATAATTGTAGTGTATAACGTGTGTATGTGTGTGCATATGTATATATGTACATATATGCGTGTGTATTTAATTGATCTCGAAACCTAAGAAAAGCTACTTGTGTTATCAAGATAGCTAAAAGGAGAAATGGAGTAAAGAAAGGTCTGTGATAAAACTTTAAAAGGTGGCATTTTGTTAAAACAATGGAATTTAACGCAAGAACTTGAAAATTTTTGGTTCTTGATTTTCTTTAATCTTCTATTTTTCTGAGTTTACCTATGAAATTTATATGTAATTCGCTAGTCTTTGTTTCTCCTATAGCCATTGAGTAGATGATTCGGACAATTTAACTTATAGACAAAAAAGATAAGAGATTGTGAAAATATTTATTTGCATAATCATTCCTGATAAAAATTGTTTTGTACTTTTTTCTGTTAAGGCCAATCTGGACGCTTTGTGTAGTACAAGACTTTTGCTATACAAATAAACACTTAGCAAAAGCAACACAATTAAGTGTGGAGCTTATCTAGAGAATGGAAGGAGTGATATCTCTAAACAATACAAATAGATACCTCTGAACAAAATTAGCTGCCTTTGTTTCCAAAATTCCATTGTAGTTTCTGCATACTTGTCTTGAAATACTTACTAGACCGTCTCTTTGTGTCTCTTCTACTAAAGTGTGAATTTTTGAGGGTAAGGCTGTGCTTTTTCACGTTCCTGTCTTTAGCACCTGGTACACACAGCAGGTTCTCGAATGTTTTGAAAGAAAGAATAAGAGGAGAGAGAGAAATCAGACATGCCAATGGTTGTGAGTATCTGAGGGGTTGACACCAGCATGCAAGGTAAAAAAAACAAAAACAAAAAATGCTGGCTTATGTGAAAAAAAGACAAGGGACAGTTCAGGGGCCGTAAGATAAAATATGACCAGTATTTGTCAAATCAAAGAAATTCGAATGATGCCATAGCCCAGAAAAGGGGACCATTCTCCCTCGGCCTTCTCCCAAATGTTTCTATCGGATGGAAGGAAACGTAAATTCCATCGAGAGGCTTCACTAACAGGCAAAAATTTCTTTGATTTAGCCAAAAGGTCAAGTCCATCACTTTTTCAGAAATACTTTAAACAGATATCTGTATAGATATCCGTCCTATTGGATGTGGTAGGTAAGGCCAGGGAAACCACAGTAGCAGCCTGACTCATTAGGGCAGTTACCAGACCTCTGAGCCTCAGTGACCTTGCTGGTAAGATGGCAGTAACAGTGGTACCTCCTTCGCCAGGTCAACGTGATCGTTCCATGAGATAGGTCAGTTCACGTACACAGCACAGATTTAAAGGAAAGCTCTCGGAAAATGTTAGTTTTGTTGAGCAGTATCTGGCCATTTTTGACTTAGACCTAGAGCAGTTTCGTGTGGTTCAACCATATTACAGCATATTTTCCTGTAATCGGAGTTCATGTTTTCACAGAATAAACTTCAAAGGAGACGTAGTCATCATTTATTAATTTTCTGAAAGGAATCGTCGCAGATGGTGCTCTGAAAATGTCTGTGGTCCTGTTATTTTTATCCACTGTTTTAGACCTAACTGTTTTTTATGCCAGCATGATATTAAGAAACTTAATCGGGCTCATTGAAGAGTCTGAACAATCTAAGAATTAGAAAATACATTTAGTAAAGCTACCATAGAAATTTACCATGCTCATGTTTCTGTTTCGTAGTTGAAAATTGATCGCACACCATGGTAACTAGTAGGCAGTAAACATTCTGCCTACTAGTTACCTACTAGTTACATTTATTTAACATAGTTATCTAACTGCCGGAAAGGAAAGTGTGATCCATAATTGATGCTAAGAACGTGTGGAGAGTCCCAAGTGCTGACAATTGCATTTCTGCACTTTATATTTGAAGAGAGAAGGTAGTTTTGACCTTAGAAACAGTTTTATTAAGCCAAACGTTGACAATTCAACAAATTGCTATGAATTTTAGTGAACATCAACATCAGTATTTAAGATTTTTAAAATAAGCGTTATATTATCTTGGTTAATATTTTTCTAAATAAACACATTCTGAAAAATCAGTATTCGTTTTAAAAAATGTCAAGTGGTAAAGTACTTTTGAATAGGTGCCACAAGGTGGCAGGATTGTGTTTTCGTACATTTGCTTCTTCCATGTACAAGCAAACCTTTTGTTATTTAAAACTGAAGTTTTCCATGTGGTTAACTGATCAGCATTTCATATACCATAACTTTTAAATGTTCACTTTTCTGATGAGAAACTTTCTAAGCTACATTCCACGCTTTCCTGAATTCTAGGAAAACTATAACTTAACTTTTATCAGTGAGCCATTCGAATATCGGTTATTGGGTTGTGATTAAAGTGAAGGGCTGGGTGAAGGTGGCTTGGCGGGAATGAGGGTGGCGGAGGCCCCAGCAGAGACTCTGTCTGTACCTTGTCCTGTTAAAGGCTGTGCCCGACGTCAGCCTTGTACTTATCTGCCTTTTTTCCTATTAAAGCGAAGTGACTCATGGCCAGGGCCAGACTCGGGTGTGGTGGGACACAATTGTTTTCTGCAGAATTAAACCTGAAGACTGATGTTGCCCGGGCCCCGGGGGGTTGCGACAGGTTGTTTGGGGAACGGAGACTAAACTGAGGCCTACGATTCTTCATCAGAGGCCACTCGGTAAACAGCAGTGCAGGCCATGAATACAGAATTCTGTGGCTCTGAGGGACGTGGTCCATGATGTGTATGAGTGAGGTGATATTGGTTATAAAAGATGCGTCCTGACATGAATCTACTCCCTGGAGAATCTGTTTTCCTGACCTGGTCATTAGACAGCTGCCCAACGCAGGCTGTGCCTTCAGTGGGGACACCTTCAGCCTTCGGACTTCGCAGTTAGTCCGTTTACGGACGCTGCTCTATTTGTCAGAGCCTTTCTCTCCATCGCTCAGCGAGTCTGTTACGAAAGGTTGGATTGTAGAGAGGGTTTCTTCTGGATTGGTTTCCTTCATTAACTATTTGCATATTTTCCCAAGTTTTAGAAAGATATTTACATATAGAATTCATTGGACCAAATTTCAGAATGCATCAGTTTTCAGCTCACAGAAGCGGTGAGAGCCGTAGTTGAGCTTTGCCGATGGAGGGGAGAGGGAGCGGGTAGAGTCTCCAAGAGCAGCTCTGTGCTTCCCTGGTCACTTGCCTCCCCTCCCTAGTAATCATCGGCTTGTGGAGGGTTGTTTGTGTCCCTCGTCCTTCGTTCAGCCCTTCTGGGGTGATTGGGGAACTTTTATACGAGCTCCAGACTAGGCGTGGGAAATGACTGATGAATTAGTTTCACCTGAAATGGATTATTAGTGCCTTGATCCTTTCTTCTAAGTTCTCGGTAGTATAATTTTTTTTTTAATCTCTGGTAGATGTTTCTACTCTGATAGAAGTAGAAGTTTCGTGACTAAAATATATGGATAAATTTCGCTAGCTTATAATTTTAGGGTGTATATGTTTTCCTCTCGGCAACGTTCTATACGCTTTTTAGTAGAAATAATCTTATTCAAGATTTGTGAACTGGTTCTGTGCATTATGTGAAAGATTTCAGGCTTTGAGAAACGGCCTAATCCTCCCCGTGTGCCACCGTGCGCTCTGAAACTGAATACATCCCGCTCCGAGATCACGTCAAAGATGAGATGCAAGAGCGTGGCTGGTATTAAGGACATCCTCCCACACGTCTGCAGAAAGCCCAAGAACTGTTAGCAAAAACAGCTCGTTTGAAGTGGTACCCAGTGTGAAGATTTAACTCTGAGATAACTAGACTCTCACTAAAAGGATTTCAAGAATTTGCCCACGATGTATTTTTGTCATTTTAAATGTGGTTTTAGTGTGTGTGTGTGTGTGTGTGTGTACTTCTTGTTTTTATGAAGGAATTTTGGGTTAAAACGCTTTGTAGTTGAATTTTTTAAAAAAGAAGTTAGAGATAAGTAAGGGGTAGTTAGTTGCAGACCTTGAATGCCATGCCAAAGATTGAGGTTTTATCTTATAGGTGGTCTGTAATCATTTAAGGACTCATAATTGAACGGGTGACAGGCAGGAAAATTAAGGCGATTTTAAGAAAATTAGCCTGGAAGCAGTATACAGGATGGGTTTGCTTGGACCTGGCTGGACAGAGATTGGAAGCAGATTGAGGGGCGGGATGACACGGTGGGAATCTGGAGGTCTGGGACGGATCTGGAGTAGGGCAATGGCAGTAGGCGTAGAAAAAGCGATAAAAGGCGGAGATATTATCAGGGAAGAGTTGACAAGACTTTGTGGTTAAGAAAAAAGTGTGTTATATAAAATTTCTATTCTTGTCAGAGACAGTCTTACATACAAACCCATCTTCTCCAGGAAAGCTATTTCTGTGCATTTAGCATATTGCAAATTCTTCATTATAGAGAAGATAATGCTACTTGATTTAAAGCCCAGTATTGGAAGACACTTGATTTTGAGCCCGATTTCATAGAATGATGTGGATAAAAGTGACTTTGAAAAATCATGGTGTAGTGGCTCTTAGATTCCTGTTTTATCGGGGATGGGGAAGCTGTTTTAAAGGCTGCAGGATGTCATGGTATGGAGCACAGACTGTAATCCGTCAGCAGGTTTCAGACCTGGATCTACCCCTTGCCATGGGACAGGAACCAAATCAGATGGTCCATACAAAGTGGTTAGAAGGTCGCCTGGCACACTGTAAATGCTGAATAAACAATAGCAGCTCTCCTTGTTATTAATTCATCTTTCCTTACCTCTGGAGATTCTCATTCATACCTTTGACATTGGGCTCAGGAATCTGTATTTTTGAAATATCCCTTCCTGTGACTCTGATCATCAAGTTTGAAAACTTTTGTTACAACCTGCTTCTCAACCTCCACATAATAGAGCTGTATTTAAACTGGTCTATTTGCTTTTATCCTTCATTTTGACCTTCCAAAGATGGTGCCAGCTCTCTGTGCAGCCTCACCCGGAAGCCGAGGTTCCTGCCCTCACACTCCAGCTCTGCTTCTTTCCAGCCCCACCTGTGCCCTCAGAAATATCCTCGTAAACTTTGGAGAAATGAATATGTATGTGGCCTTAGCTACTAATTTCTCCCTAGTTTCTTTTGTTTCTAAACATGAGATTATAATTACAATTACAGAGGTTTTTTTTTTTTTAATGCATAGGTAATCTCAGGTTTCGTTTTTTTTGTTGTTTTTTAAATTCCTCCTAAGACCTGTTCTCCAATCCTCTGATTGTTGCTGGTGTCTTGGCTCTGATACCGAACTTCTTAGCTCTGGCTTCATGTCATAACCACCTGGGGGCATTTTAAAACCTACTCATGCGCAGGACTCAGGTTAAGGCCAGTTAAATCGGGATGGGCCTGAGTATCTGTATTTGTGAAAAGCTTCCCACTTGATTCTAAGGTTCAGCCAAGGTTGAGAAGCACTGAATTAGTCTCAGTCTCATCATTGTCATGTACGCACCCCACCTCCACCTCCCCCAGTCTGACTGAGCAAAGGAATGCTTCACCATCTCAAGTAATTATAGATTTCCTGGTCTGGCACAGTCTTAGAGGTAGATAAAGAGAAAGCTGGCTTAAGCCTGTGCTTCTTCCTGGTAGACTGTGCTTGTACCCGTTTCTGTGCCTTAGACCTTTGTACATGCTGTTCTCATACTAGGTCAAGGTCTTCTATTACACACTCTCCTAGAGCTGTAAAATTTTCCTTAATAGTGCAGGCATTGCTTCTATCCTACGCTATGTGTGTTCCCAAGAACCTTCTCGTTTTGCAGAATTGCATGCAAACGATAAGACAGCTCATGGAGAGAAAAAGAGTCGGGGGCCAGCTGCTCAATACTTACGCAGTTTGTAAGCCGAGCACTGAGAAAACTAAACCATCGGGGCCAGCTCTGTATAGCTGGAGGCTTTCGTGGTACATATTAAAAATATACACAGAAAAAGGAGAGTGAAATGTCAGCAACATTTTAATGAGAGCAGAGGCGGCAGAAGGAAATGGGGCTGCGGCGAGCCGGCTCAGGAGGCAGAAGCCGAAAGCCGCACCGAGCCGGGAGGCGGGCGGACCCTGGTGAAGCACTTGTTTTCAAGCTGCGTTCTTACTAACGAAGGGGCGCCCGCCAAGGCTGTGGCGGCAGAGCTGAGCGCTCTTAATTTTCTTGCTGAAGGCGGTTATTCACTCCCTGTTCTGGCTCCTTTCGTGTCGGAAAAGCCCGGAGACTCGATGCAAATGTTGTGTGTTATGCTGATCACTTATGAATTAATTTGCCTTCCAGAACCCATGCTATGGCAAAAAATAAACGGTACATCACAGTCTGTAATCCTAGATTGCTTGTGACGACACGAATTGATTTGGGCCTCTCCCCTAGGATGGAAGCTCTGTGAGTGATGATTTTGACTTGCTGAATGAATGAATGAATGAATGAATGACTTAGAACTACTCCAGCGGAGAGGGGTGGGGAGCAGTTGGTGACTGGAGCACTGGATTTGCGTTTTAAAGGTGGAACAATGAAGTAGAGGAGGGAGTTGCCAGACCCTCTCCTGCCGCCATCATCATCTGTTACTATTATTACATGGTCTTTTGAAGTACATACTGTGTTAGTTCTCTGCTGTTGTAGCAAACTGCTCTAAAATTTAGCGGCTTAAAACAACAATAGGCCCTTACTGTCTTACTTGGTTTCCAAGGGTGAGGAATTTGGGAGTGACTTAGCCTGATGGTGCTGGTCAGAGTCTCCCATGAGGCTGCAGCCCTCCGTAGCCTGGACCCTGGGCTGAGGGCCACTTCCGGGGTGGCCTGATCACGTGGCTGGTGTGGCTGGCAAGTCCACGCTGGCTGCAGGCAGGCCGCCCCTCCCCTGCCCGTGTGAGGGTCTTCACGGCGTGACAGCTGGCTTCTCCCAGAGAGAGTGAGCAAAGAGAAGGTACGCAGAGGCCTTGTGACTCAGTCTTCGAAGTCACGCACCGTGACCTGTGCGGTGTTTTTCTCAAGTCACCACTGTCCACTGTGGAAGGGCCTGATGTACAGGGATGTGAGCAGCAGGAGGGGAGGGTCATCGGAGGCCGTGTCCAAGGCTGGCTACCGTTTTCATGATTCAGGTTTTTCTGCCCTCATCATAGGATGGGTACAGTCTGCATCTTTCTGTTCACTTCACATAAGTCTTTTCCATGCCGCTTAGTTTCTGTTATTTTTTGGTGGCTGTAACTCCCTCGTTTCTTTTGTTTCTAAACATGAGATTATAAAAATATAATAGTTATACTTAATTTTCTCTAAAATTCAATTCAGATTATAAAAATATAATAGTTATACTTAATTTTCTCTAAAATTCAATTCAGCGGGCATTGAGTACCCTTACGTACATAGCTAAGCATTTTAAATTTTCTAACATATTCCTAAATATATGAAGATGTCGGCTCCGTATATGCACGTGAAGTTACTCGGTTATGGGTACAGCGAACAAATTGACGGATTTTTCTTCTTTCTTTCGTGACTTAACTCACCGTTCCAGCGTATTCCTTGACAGTTACTATGACTGCATGGCAGTTAAGGATTCTCTTCAACTTTTTCTCTTTTATTATTTCTTAAGAGCAAATGAACATAAATTTGCAAATACAGGTTTTTCATGACATTCTCTAATCAAATGTCACACATTTAAGGATTTAGACATTTCTTTTAAAAGCCATCTTGAAAGAGAGAACTATTCTCTTTATACAAAATTACTAATGAAATTCAATAGTTAATCTGATTTTATTCCCATGGACCCATCTCTGAGTCCACGTGCATAGTGTTTTACGCGTGGGCTGCCGACCCACCTTAACTTCTAATTCAGAGCCAAGAGCACAAGCAGTCACTGAGCTGCAGTTTTTATAATTGCTTTATAGTTGTTTTTGTAATTCTGGGTAGAATGATGATTGATACAGGTATGAGAGAAGCTTGCGACTATGTCCAATGAGGTGAATTTGATTTACAGATGTTGTCAGGTCATTACCACACTTCAGAGAATTCCCACGGACTTCCTTTGGGCCGCTGTTCTTCGATAAACTGTTTAATGCAATTTGCCAGTATTTTAGGATTTTATAAATGTACAACCTCTCTGTCAAATTTGGTATCAGATTATCTCAGCTACTTAAAGTGAATAAAAAAACCTTTTACATTTTCCCGTGCTCTACGCCATTGTCGTCAGTGATCATTTCCTTGAAACTATAAAAAATTATCTGAAGATGTATTTGTGACCATGGACTTGTAAACTGAAATTCCATAATTTTAGGAAATCTCAGATAGTTTTTATATCCATTTATACTTTTTTTCCCTTATGCTT
Organism: Pteropus medius; assembly: GCF_902729225.1. Classification (NCBI taxonomy): domain Eukaryota; kingdom Metazoa; phylum Chordata; class Mammalia; order Chiroptera; family Pteropodidae; genus Pteropus; species Pteropus medius. The sequence continues at coordinate 9,219,287 of NW_024347788.1, read as the reverse complement.
ATTCACACATGGCGATGTCTGTTTTTGTTACTTTGTCAAGTAAAATCGATCCTTTCGATCAAACACTGGAGAAATTTATGTGTAATAGTGTCTTGTATGATCAACTTTAGTTTTTAGAATTAGTGGGAGCAAGGACTAAATTTATTAAGTGGATCTGTTTCATTGAAAAAAGCGGCATGATTCAAATTACTTAAAAAATTTCTCAAGTTCTTCATAAGTAATGTACATCTAGGATCTTGTTTATACTTATGCTTTTTATGTATCATTTTATATCTCAGCTTTACTTTTCACAGTTAACAGTTTTTAAATATTTCCAGACACATTTGCCATCTTAATGGACATGATGTTTGTTATATTGTGTTAATTTCTTTCCCTGTTTGTTTTTCTCTTCTATGCTAGTTCGAAAACTTTTGAAATTACTTTTTTAAGTCCTTTTGGGCTCTCTCTAAATTCTTTATGTCCTCTTCTGTGATGTGGAAATAGAATCTCTCTCAGATACTTGAAACACCCAGATAAGTGGAGTAACTTCTTTTCTCTTGTATCACATAGTAATAGACTTTTAAATTCTATTTATTTATCTCTGTTGTACGAAATTTGTTTTTACGTGGATTTTTGTGCTGTACGTGTGCTCATCGCATTTGCAGCCTTGTAGATGATTTATTGGAGTAGATGACCCATCTAAGTAAAAGTAGCGTGGGCCAGAGTGTTGTATCTTGAAGATTTGCTGTAAGGTGATCACAGAAAAGGACTCCAAAGGCTCATTAGAAACAGGGCATCAGTACTTACTTTTGTTGTACAAAGACTGCTCTGTTTTTTCTACAAGAGATTAAATAAGTTCATTGTGATTTAGCGTTTACGGAGTCATGTTTTCTATTACCCAGCAACTTCCTAAAAATATTTGTATCTAAAGTAGACGTTTGATGTTATGTAACTTGAACAAAGCGAGGTGCTTAGTTATGTGATCGTAATTCTTGTGTTTTGGCTGAAACGACTTTCCGTGCATGCGCGCGGGCAGCCCGAGAGTCGCCAGTCTGGACCGTTCCTTCTGTGTCATGGTCCCTGTGGAATGTACGTGCTTGTTTGTTATAGTGATAGAATCATTGGAAATGCTGATTCGATTTCGATCAGTGGCTCCCTTTAAAATAACCCCAAATTCCCCAGCAGAACCTTTAACCGAATTTCTTCCTAGTCTTCTTTTGTCCTCCTGGCATTCAGCCTCCGTACTGTCCTGGAATTACCTTTCTAAAATCCAGAATACTCCCCTGCAGTACTCCCCAGAATACCCCTCCTGGCTGCTCCGATCCCTACAGACAGGGTCGATGTTTAGCTGGCCGGTACTAGTTAGGGAAAACTGGCTGTTTACCATCAGTATCTCCCCTGATTGCCTGGGGCTCATGTGTTGCGGGGTAGGTTTCAGATTCTCTAGCAGTGCGTTCAAGGTTTTTGGGACTTGGAAGATCTCCGAGTACTCCAGCCTCTGTTTCCCTCCGTTCTGTAAGCATTTCAGATGCCCCTGCTTTCGGGGCACCTGCCACGAGGACACTTCGCCTCCTTGCCTGTTTTGGACATGCATGTGAAGTGTTCTTCTCTTTCTCTGGTCCAACAAGTAATCTTAAAGTTGTTCTCGAAGGTTTGATTTAGGAGGAAATTCTTTCGCGAAGCCTTTCCTGACCCCCTCCCCCGCCCCCGACACCTACAGTGCTCCTCCCACCCTCCTCCTTTAACTAGGTGGCACCTGCTGTGCTCTCTTGGGACCTGGCGTGCCCATGATAAACATTTATTACTTTGCCCTGTTACTGCTTGCAGATCTGCCACCCCTCCCGGACTGTGGACCTAGCACGGTGCTTAGCACAGTGTGGTGGAAAGAAGTTGGGTTTTTTGAGTCAGCTAGCTGTAGTTCAAATTCCAGGTGTGCCATTTACCAGCAGTGTGACAGTGGACAGATTCATGCAGCCGAGGCTCAGTTTACTTATCTACGCATGTGGCAATAAGAAGGGTGAGTTGATTATTAAACGAGATAATATGTAGAGTGCTTATTACTCTGCCTAATACACAGTTGTTCAACAAATGTTCTCTTCTAGCGAGGTTTAAGTTTTATTTTGCCTTTATTTTTCTCTTTGAACTTTAATTTGTAACAAGAAAGCAGGTTTTATCTGAAAACACCTCTCTCTCCTAGTGCTCGTGGTGAAACTGGATAAGTTATCACTCCTGCTAAGAAAAACCACAGTTTGCAAATTTCTACCAGCTTTTGGGAGGAAAGACCGCCTCGTTCTTCAAAGAAGCCCAGTGGCTAGCACAGTGTCACGCACAACACGTTTGTGAAATAGATATTCGTTATATTTGTGCAATCAGGAGCGGAACATAGGTTTAGCCATCAAGTAAACAGGTCAAGGAAAAAAGGGGATTCTCTTTAAAGATTAAAACAGCAACAGTTAGGAATCCCTCTGGGTGAATTCATCATATCACAGAGAGTAAGGCAAATCCCGAGTCGTTGCCCTTTTATCGAAACAGCGAAGTTCTTGGGATAATTAGTGCCAGTCGGGAAAGGAGAGCAAGTTGCACAAGGTGATTTTCACAGCTGGAAAAAAAATGCATTTGGATGTGATAAATAACGATACTGTTTCTATTAGGCCGTTTTCAAGAAACTTTCTCCTTTAAAAAGCAAGTGGAGAAATGTGCCAGCACCTTTCGATTTAACCCGGTTACGTCTGAAAGCAGGTAGCTCAGAGCACCAGGGCATAACCTTAATCACTCACCTTATTGCTGTAGGAGATGCCACGTTCCCCATTTTGCATGTACAGAAATGACTTTTGGAAATTTGAATTAAAGTCTAACTCCAAAACTCAAAATCTGACCATTACTCTTTAATGCTGCATTAAAAAGTCAATACTGATCAGGAAGTAAATAGGCTTTGCATTTTACAATTTACATACCTGGGCTAAAAAGACTAAAATAACGTCATAGATGCTTTCAGGGGTTGTCTGGAAGTGAAACTTTAGTTGGAATTAAAAAGGATCTGTCAGCGTTATTTCGGCTTACCTCTCTTAGGTTCTACAGAATCATGCTTACAGTGAAAGAAGATAAAAGATATTTTTGCTGATATCAGACTCTTAGTGAGAAATATCAGGAGGGTCAAATCTGACACAATACAGTGACTCAGAAGTAATCGGTTAATCACTTAAATCATTTAAAAAGTGGAAGTAGATCCTCGCTTTCTATTTTGATCTAAGTAGACCTAGAAATCCTTGGAAACTTAGTTTCAGAGTCTACCCAGTCATAGACAATGGTCGGTAGACTTAGCTCTTAGACCTAGATCAAATGTGTGCACGTATAATAGATCCCCATTTCATCACAGTTGAAAACGAGATCTAATAGAGAGCCGTCGTCTTCAGTTGACTTCCATGTCATTGCCGGAAGTTCTTTCTCCAGTTTTCTGCTCTGTACTCAAAGGCTGAATGCTTTGGAAATTCTAGAGATGGTGGAAACTACTAAACCAGCCACCGCTAGCCCTAAAAGAAGCAGCTTCTGCGGGATGTGGTGGCTTTCATTTAAGGTCTTCACATGTAGATGGTGCTTGCTCTTTGATTGTGTGAAAGCTTGCTCCCGATTGATTTTTTTTATTGCTATTTGCTCTTCAAACCATGTGCTCAATGATCTTTCCATTTCTTCTGATTCTTTAGTTGTTCGTATTGATTTCACAGCACTCGATGTTCCCCTGGCCTTGGGTGTTTCTTTTATTTCCAAGTGCTAATCTTGACGGTCCACACCCACGACGTGGACCTCTGTGCCTCATGGCTCTGGACGTACCACACGTTCTGTTTCTTTCAAAACACCGTATTTCCAGCTTCTCCTCTGTCGTTAAAAGCTTTTCTTTTGCATGCACCGCTTGGCATTTCTGAATTAGGGCAATCAGACGTGTTTGGGATGCTGACTGAGTGCTTTTTTTTTTTTTTCGTATAGAAAAGTTAACATTTGCAAAAGAATAGCAAAAACATAATCTTATAGGGTAACGAATGTGGCGAGCTGATGGAGCTGGTGTATGTCCGCGGGGGGTGTGTGTGTGCGCGTGCCCGCGCGTGTGTCTTTGGCGTCCTGGCTCTGTTGAGTGCAGTTTCCTGCGTTTACCTAGTATTTCTTGAAGACATAAACACAAACAAAATATGAAGTGCGCGTATGTTTGTTTTAAATTTATTTTCTTAATGACATAAATCATATGGAATTATTTATTTTCCAACTAGCTGTAAGCTTGAATATTATTTAAGAAATTTAAGAGGTTCTTCCTGTAGAAAAGTTTCTGTGATCTTAGGTAGTTCCAGACGGCGAGTTCCTGATCCCTTAGGGCACTGCCTTCCCAGGGTCCTTGAACCTTGCTTTCCTCAACGCTCATTTCATTGGAACATTGTAGCCCTTCTAAACTTCACATCATTTTTTTTTTTCATTTTTCTCCTTTACATTTGAACTGAATGGAGATATTTTCAACTTCTACTTTCCTTTTTGAGTCTAAATGGACTCAGAAGCAGTGCTTTTCATTTATTTTTTTTTTTTTTTTTTAATCTGAGGATTGTTTTGGGAACTTTATTTCATTTTTCTTAATAGGGCTTCCCAGCCTCTTCCTTTTCTATGAGGTTATCTGTGTTACCTTTTCGGATCTTTAATTTTTATTTCCTTACCCAGTCTCCGTTTCCCCCAGGCGTGTGTGTGTGTGTGTGTTTTCTGGGCGTTGGTTGTGTTAGAGCGTGTGTAGCCCTTGCTCAGTTCTTCAGTCGTGCAGGGTCAGGGGGGCGATAAGGGTCTGTGTTTGTACGGACTCAGCTCGCCTGCCCTGCGCAGTCTGAGAAGCAGGTGGTTTAGAAGTATTGGGTTCTGCAGTGTATCAGCTCTCCTGCCAGCTTTCTCTCATGCTTGCTTAGGTTTCGGCCTGAAGAATCACCGTCTTTTTTCCAGTCTGTTGAAACTGACATCTGTCCTATTTCCTGCATCCTTGTATATTTAAAACCGTGTCCTCTGTCTCAGAAATAAATGAGTGCGTTCATCCTGTCACGTCGACTCAGAAGCAGCTTTACCCAGCCTCGCCGTCAGACCCCAGCGCAGCGTCCGCTCACGCCCGCGAGGCCCGGCCTGCATCCAGCCACCTTCCCTTCCGTTGCTTCTCCCTGTGCCTCCGATGGCGTCCGCACTCTCGCTGCGGCTTCGTGACGCGGGCTCTTTCCTGGCTGTCCCCTTTTCCTGCTCCAGCTAGACCTCGGCACTGGGTTTTCAGGGCCCAGAGGAAGAGCCCTCTGCCCTTGGAAACCACTCCTGGCATCCTTCCGCTAACCGTCATGCTGTATGTGTGTGCCCCAATGATATCAGATGTCACATGTCTTCCCCCGCCCCCCGCCCAGCTGCCTCTGGGTCTTTGAAAGCAGGGAGCGTGTCTATTCATCTTGATAATTTAGTGCCAAGCCTAACGTTCCTGGCCCTTCATGGGTGCTCAGTGTTAAATAAATATGAATAGACGCATGAAGGAATCCCCGAGAGCTAATGTACGGAATTTTTTTCTAGACGGCATCCTTCTAGCTAAGATGTACTACAGTGACCATTTCTATTACAGTGGTCGGCAGCAGCATTTAATGACTAAAGAGCGACCCTAAATGGTCACCGCACATGTGTTTCCCATTCCATTGTGGTCATTATGTCACCTTCTCACTCTTACTTGTGAACCGAGGACAATGTGGTGATGATGTCAGGTCACTTCTGGGTCACGGCTGGGAGGAGGTCCCATCCCAGGTGATTTACCTAGAGCAGAGATCCGTGTGGACTACAGATCTGTTCTGCGAAGCCACCAAGGTTCTCAGAGGGACGGGCTGAGAAGCCACCTTCCTCTCTCACCCCTAGAACAAGCCTTGGGGACGCAGCCCGCGCTCCCTCTTGGTGAGTGAGCTGCCTTCTCCGGTCCCCTTGGGCTCCCCAGGAGCCCTCGGGGCTTATGAAAGCAGTTTGAAAAACAGCCTCTGCCACGTTCACAAAGTGACTGGCCCGTCAGCAGGCCCTGTCCGTGTGTCCGGTGGGCCTCCCTCGCTTCTGGGATGTCCTCCAGTGACTGGACAACACCTCCTGACTGCGGACTTGTGGCACCGGGGCCGGTCTGAGTGCCCTTCAGCCTCTCCAGCACCGTCCTCCGATGCTCGGAAGCTCAAAGCTCAGGAGGGCGAGCTCCCAGCAGGAGCTCAGCGCCTCTGCCGGGGACGCGGGTGCCGGCTCCACGCCGCCTGGGTCTCCGGCTTTGGTCCCCACACAGACTCCAGGCCGGTTTCCTCATCCGCAGACTGGGCGGCTTTGGACGAGAACCGGTTCCACCGAGGTAGGCGGGCGGGACTGTGACCCTGCGGTCTCTGGCTCTTCCGGCTCCGGTGTTTCTGAGTCTAGAGCCATGTCTGTGGGTCTGGATTTCCTGGACAGCGAGCGCATCGCGTTCCGGGTTGGTTCTGCGGCCCTCTCCCCCCGAAAACCTTGGACGAAACACAGAACATCTTTGATCTTCCATTCCTCAATCTGCAGCGTAGGGGAGCTAGAACCAGGTGGTCCCCAGGGGCCATCGCAGCTCTAAAAGTCTGAATGGCTCAGTTAAAGAAAACCTCGGGCCCCAGTGAAGTCGCCCAGCTGGAGTCCCGAGAGACCAGAAAATGGATCCGTGTCCCTGGATCGAAGCAGGAGGCACTTAGTAAACACACACTGTGTCCCTACCACACAGGGTCACCTTTTCGAGTCGTTAATGCTCACCCGAGTCTGTGCTGCTTTAGAAACTCCAGTAGTGTGTGACGCTCTAGAGTTTGTCTTCGCCTTCGAGGTTAAAACTCTTCAGCCGAGCTTCAGCTTATTGTCTTGGTGTCACTAAGGATGGTTCTGTTCTCATGGAGTAATGGCTGAGCCAGTGCCCGCCGGCTCTTCTTTCTGGTGGTTATCTTCTGGGATTTAACATGAAGCAGCTTCAAGTAAGGAGTTACTTTCAGAGAGTAAAAGGAGAGCTCGCAGCATCTGTTTCCATTGCTGTGCAGAAGTAAGATAGAAATAGTACGCATTTTTGGTAGGAGACTTGCATGAGCTTCTCAAAATAGCAAATCATAATCAGGGCGACTTTTCACTTCTTCTCAAGTCTTATATAGAATATCATTTGGCTTCTAAATCTGTGATGTCCCTTTTGCCCATGACTTTTCGATTTTCATAATCCGCCACTTTTGAACACAAGTGGTAATTTATGAAGAAATTTGGCTTTGAGGAGCTTATTTACACGAAAATAAAAAGTATAAAAAAAGTTAATTATTCGAACCCTGTCACTTGAAGGCATCAAGTCTTTAGCATACAGGCTTTTTTTTTGTGGAATTAGTTATGTGGAATAAGGCAGAGGAATAGAGGCAGGTACAGACAGGTATGGAAGAACTTCAGAAGTTGTTTCTAGAATTGTAAAAATAATTTAAATGTAATCATAAATTAGAGAAAATATACAGAAAAATATATTTATAGAAGATCTTATACACTGTACATATGTGTGTATAAATGAAAGATTATATTTAAATTTGTTAGGACTTCGTTAGGATTTTTGAAATTCTCACACTAAGCAAGTATTTGTTTTTTAAGTCTTTTAACACTGACATGGGATTTAGAGAACTAGAATTACCAATATATCTTAGTTCTTTTGCAGATTAATCACCAGCAAACTCAACAGCAAAATTATAGTTTAAAATTCAAACCCAATAATACATTTCATGTCTTTGTAGAATAATTAATTAGTTATAAAGCAGGCATTTTTAAGTGTCTTCCATGAAAGTGTTCATTTTCTATAAAAAGTCATACTAGGATTTTGATTTTGATTACGCCGGATCTGTATATTAGTTTGGGAGTGGAGACTCGACAATATTAACAATACCGAGTCTTTCAATTGATGAACATGGTATAGCTCACTATTTATTTGGGTCTGAGATCGATGTTTTCTAGTATTCGGCATACAGATTTTGTACATATGTTGTTAGATTTATACCTATTTCATGTATTTTATATTATAAATGAAACTTTAAAATTTCTATGTTTAATCGTTTGTGCTAATGTATAGAAATGCAGTGGTTTTTCAGTATTGAACTTATATCCTGTGACCTTGATAAACATGCTTCTTGTTGGTTCTGGTAGTTGATTTGTGCTCCCTGAGATTTTCTACATAAACGATCATATTATCCGTGAATAGAATATAGTTTTATTTTTTCTTTCTAATCTGGATACCTTTCATTTTTTGCCTCCCCCACCGCCCCTGCTTTTTTTTTTGGCCTTATTGCCTGACAAATTTCCTCCAGTACAATATCGAATAGGAGTGTTGAGAGTGGATAGTCTTGCCTTGTTTCAGTCTTAGGAGGAAAGCCATTCATTCTTTTAAGTATAATATCAACTGATTTTTTTTTTTGTAGATGAGGAAATTCCTTTTATCTCTATTTTGCTGAATATTTTTTTTTATCACGAGCGATAACTTTCTCAAGTTGCTTTTTCAGCATCTATTGACGATCCTATAATTTTTCTTTAGTCTGTTGATAGAATGAATCACTAGTCTGTTGATAGAGTGGTTTTTGAAGGTTTACTTTGCATTTTCAGGAGAAAATGCCATTTGGTCATGATGTATTTATTATATATTGTTGGATTCAATTTGCTAAAATTTTCTTAAGAATTTTTACATCTGTTCATCAGAGCTGTTGTGTATAGTTTTCTTTTATAATGTTTGTCTGATTTTTCTATTAAAGTAATGCTGATCTCATGGCATCTTCTCTTCGATTTTCTTGAAGAGTTTGTGTAGAATTCGATTTTTTTCCTTAAATGTTTAGTGAGATCCTTCAGTGAAACCATCTGGGCCTGAGGTTTTTTTGTATAGGAAAGTGTTAAACTACAAATTAATTTAAAAAATAGATATAGAGCTATTTATGCTATTTATTTCTCCTTGAGTGAGTCTTAATAGTTTGTGTTTTTCTAGAAATTTACCTTCAACTAAGTTGTTAAATGTATTGAAATAAATTGGATATGTTATGTTTTTATTTTTATTCAGTTTAAAATACTTCGTAATTTCCCTTTTTATTATTTATTTGACCCATAGGTCATTTAGATATGTTATTTTATTTCCAATTATTTGGAGATTTTCCAGATAATTTTCTGTTCTTGATTTCTGATTTAATCCCATCGTGCTCATAGAACATACTTTGTATTATTTGAATCCTTTTAAGTTTATTAAGACTTGATTTGGGTCTCAGAATATGATCTATCTTGGTAAAAGGTCATTGCGTGTATTCTGCTATTATTTCATGGAATGTTCTAAGGAAACCAGTTCGGTCAAGGAGTTGACGGTGTTATTCATGTGTTCCGTATGCTTATTTTCTGCGTACTTGTCCTTCTAATTATGGAAAGAAGATGCCGAAAACTCTAATTGTGGATTTTTCTATCTCTCTTTGCAGTTTTTTATCAGTTTTCGCTTCATGTATGTTGAAGCTCTGTTAACCAGTGTGTAAACATTTAGGACTTTTGTGACCTCCTGAAGAATCGACCCTTCTTTTCATTATGAAATGATCTTTGCTCTGCAGTCCACTTTGTTCGACTAACACAGCCACATCAGTGTTCTTGTCCTTACCGTCTCACCGTTCTCTCATTTTACCTGTCTGTGCCCTTACATTTCAAGTGTATTTCGTACGGGCAGCATGCAGTTGTGTCTTGCTTGTTTTCAATCCAATCCGACAATCTTCACCTTTTAACAAAGGTGTTTATTTGAGGCCACTTACATGCAATGTGATTTTGCCGTAGTTGGTTTAAATCTCCTATCTTGCTATTTGTTTTTTATTCTGTTCTTCATTCCCCTTTTCCTCTTATTTTACCTTCTTTTAGGTTGCGTATTTTCTTATGATTCCATCGTATCTCCTTCACTGACTTACTAGCTGTAACTCTGTACAAAGCGGGGGGTTGGGGCACTGACGGCATCAAGTCAGAAATCCACACATAGCTTTTTACTCCATCAGAACTCAGTCGTCCCTGAGTCCAGACCCTGAGGATGGATACCCAAATCCACGGATGTTCAAGCCCCCACATAGAATGGCGAGGACCAAGGCATACCGCCGGCTCTCCACTGCTGCAGACTCCCAGCGCAGATCCAAAACAGGACAGGTGCTTACAGAAAAAAGAAATCCTCTCAGTGGACCCGTGCGGTTCAAACCCACGTTGTTTAAAGGTCACCTGTACATCTTTCACTTCTCACGCTTTCTTCCAGGTAGTATAATAACCTCACACAGGGTTCTTCCCTTCTCCCCTCCTGGCCAGGGTGCTATATTTTTTCATACGTTTTACTTCTACGTATGTCATTTTTGCTTTAAACAAGCAATGATCTTTTAAAAGAGATTTAAATAGTTAGGGATTTTTTAATTTTTTTTTTTTATTTTTGTGTTTAACTACGTAGTTACCATTTCTGATGTGTGTAGATCTAGATTTCCATCTGGGATCATTTTTCCTTCTGCCCGAAGGACTGACTTTAAAATTTCTTATAGTACAGGTCTGCCAGTGATGAATCCTTCCAGCTTTCATATGTCTGAAAAAGAATGAATTTCACCTTTGTTGTTGGCAGATACCTTCACTGGATATAGAATTGTAGGTTGATAGGTTTTTAAATTTTTTCTTCTAGCACTTGAAAGATATAGCTGCACTGCCTTCTGTCTGGTTTCCGGCCGGAAGTATACTGCTGTTCTCATCTTTCTTGCTCTGTAGTATCTAGTTCTTTCTCTGGCTGCTTTCAAGATCTTTTTCTTTATCATCGATTTTAAGCTATTTGATTATGATGTACCTGGTTCGCTGTCTTCTTCACAGTTCTCTTGCTTGAGATTCGTTTAGTTTCTTGGATCTGTGGATTTATTATTTTAATAAAACTTGAGGACAGTTGCCATTATTTCTTCAAATATTTTTCCTCTCTCCTTCCAGGACTTCTCTGCATGTGTTTGCTTGAAATTGCCCCACAGTTTAATGATGCTTTCTTTTCTGTTTTGTTTTGTTCTTTTTCTAGTTTTTTTTTTTCTCTTTATGTTTTATTTTAGATAGTTTTTGTTGTCAGTATATTACTAATATTTCTTTGGCCCTGTCTAATCTGCTGTTAATCTCATGCAGTGGATTTTTCTTCTTGAACATTGTAGTTTTCATCTTCGTAAATCTAATTTGGGTTTTCTTTATACCTTCTGTACCTCTACTTAACATGCTAATGTTTTCCTCTGCCTTCTTGAACATATAAAATGTGGTTATAATCGTTTTAATGTCCTTGTCTAGAAATCATATCATCTTTGTCATATCTGGGTCATTCTGATCGATTGTTTTTTTCCTTCGTTATGAGTCATGTTTCCCTGCTTGTTTGTATGCCTGGTAGTTTTTATTGGATGCCAGACATTGTGAATTATTGGATGCTAACTGTATTATTTAATATTCTTGAGCTTTGTTTTTAGACAAAATTACTTTAAGTTACTTTGAAACAGTTTGATCTTTTCAGGGCTTCCTCTTAAACTGCTTTCAAAAGACCAAATCACCCTTTAGTCTAGAAGAGGTTTTCCCCCAGAGTAGGCAGTGTCCTTCTGAATATCTGGTGCCCTGCGCTTACAGGTTTTTTATTCAGGCTGGTGGTAACTCCAACTATTCCTGACCCTGTGTGATTTCCAAAAATTGTTCTCCCTGCTTCTCCTGGGTGGCTCTGGCCCGCCTCAGGTGGCTTTATGTGCACGTACCGATGGGTGCTCCACTGGAGCCTGGGAGTGAGGCACCTCTGCCCACCCTACCCTGTTCGCTTACTTTAAAATTACGTTGCTTTTTAAAAAAAAATCAAAGCGATACCCATGCAAACCCAAAGATCAAACAGAGTGAATAGAAAAAAGAAATTAGCCATTCTCCGTTTCTCGGCCCCCTACTTTACTGCTCAGAAACAGCCACTCTTTGTTTTACGTCTTTTCATATTTCCCTACACATGTCTGCGTAATATATTTACACCGTTATTTCTTCCGATTTCAATTTTAGAGTATTTTCTAATCAAGCTGTAGAAGATTAGGATTTAGCACTTTTAAACCATGCTCACCACACATTTTTTTTCTTCCCACCACCTTCCCAATTCAATGGCCTTTTTAAAGTTCAACCAGTGAAAAATAATATAGTCCTGTAAATTTTATTTATAAGCATACCATTTTTTGTTTGCCTTTGTTTCCTGTAAAACTGCCTGTGAACTTACCTAATTGCTCCATTAGACCTGTCGTACACCTATGCGTGGCTCCCTGCCCCCTGCAGGTGCTCAGATACATTAGATCACCCTCTGTATGTCTGTTCCCACTAAAGCGCTCCCTCCCCGAGGCTCGCATCTTCCCACGCTGTCACAGACCAGTTGCTGCTTCGGCTTGGTCAGCCCCTCTCGTCCTGAGCCCTTCCCCATCCTCCTTTGCTTCCCTCCCTTCTCTCCAGTGTTTGGAGTCCCTGGTTCACGTGTCCCAGGCCTTTGTCTTTTTTTTTTTTCCCTTTCAGAATACATATCTTATTTTTTGAAATTTTACTTTATTGTGGTAAGCACTCTCGACTTGAGATCCATGTGCCACACAGCGTTGCTGACCGTGGGTGCGAGGTTATGCAGATCTCCAGAACTTACTCCTCGTTTAACCCTTTTTCTGGATCCGCTTCTCCGTTTCGCTGTCAGAAATGTCTGAAAATGTTTTTATTCTACCCTTACACTTAGATATGATGATTTGGCCCAGTGAACCGTTTTCTCCCGGCATTTTAAGGACATTTTCTCCATTGTTTCCTGGCAGCCAGCAAAACCATTCTGCTATTAGCTCCTATGTTCGTAACTTTTTTTAATTTTCCTGTTTGAAGCTTTGAGGGTTTTCTCTGTCCAAGTGATCTTTAGTTTCATGACGATGTGCTCGCTATAAGCCCTTTTTCATTTATTGTGCTGGCCATTTGGTCATCTCATTTAATCTGGTGACTGTGCCCTTCACTTCCGGAAAAATCGTAAATTATTTCTTTAATAATTTCCTTCCCTCTGTTCTGCGTTTTTGGGAGCTCATCCTGTTTTGATGTTGGACTTCCTGGATTCATCCTTTCAGTCTCCAATCTCTAAGTTCCATCTCTTTTCCTTTTGTTCTCCTTTTTGGAAGATTTTCCCAACTTTATCTAGAAATCAGAGAAATTTAAAATATGGTTGAATTTTCTGGTTTCGATTTCTTTTGAATTGCTTCTTGTCGTGGCAACATGTGGGAGCCAGCACTAAAACACTATTTGTTGTTTATCTGGTGTCCACCTGGCACCCTAGCCCCAGTGCCCAGTCCCCAGATAACGGTGACTTGCTCAGGTGCGGGGTGATGTGCTTTAGCCTCTTCCCAGCAGTTACGTGAGATCCCTAAGGAGTCTGGATGAGGGGAGACATCCGTTACCCCATCGACTGATGGATTCCCCAGCTGTTACCTGTGTTGGCTGAGTCGGATCAAGTTTGTTAGAAAGACACGTGTTACCGAATTGGAAACGCGCAGGCCTGGCCCTGACCCTCTTCTCTCGTTCCTGGCCTGCGTGCTACTGACTCGGGGACACGGTTGACTTGCAACCCAGGCAGAGAGGCTCTTAGGCCAAACAAAACAGAAAAACAGATACAGTGACAACAGGAAATACCACCCCCATCTCAGAAGCTCAGGCTGTGTCCTGTGCCCAGATTTGCTCCTGGAGAGCTGCTCTTTGCCCGGCCTTAAGACGACAGTTAGCATCTCCGCCGTTAGGGGTCGCTGAGCTCTGACCTGGCACTGGACTCACAGATGTTTCGTCTTGCAATCTAGAGAAGGATCTCTGAGTGATTCCAGCCATCTGTGCCTCAGGCATTTCTGACTCCTGGGTTTTCCCTCATGAAGCTTCTCACCAATTCTTTTGCCTTTTTTTTTTTTTTCCATTTTGTCTGTTTCGTTTTCGTATAAAAATCTAGTTTTAAAGGAACCTGGCACATTTATGGGAAAGATAGGAAAAGAAATAGATTTCTGATCATTTTGGGGGGTTGCATATTTTTTGGCCCTGCAGATTCTCCAGAAACATACACAGATATTCAAGGATGTTTGTACAACGACGTCCCGTGCAGTTTCATTGAAAACAGCAGAATATTGAGATGACTGTGATGCCCCTCTGCAGTATGGATTGAGCAGACTCGTTGCTTGTATTGGCTTCTGTAGCTTAATACTGTGGGTGATCGGTCGAAATGAATGAAATGAAAACAAAACCAGCGGGTTTCTTTCCGTGTTCATGAACATCATGAATAAATAAAATTCAGTTAACTCGGTAATCTTAAACTTCAGCTGGAAATTTTCAATCTATTCCTTTATATAACCTTCAAGTTTTGTTTTTTTAATCTTTCTTTTTCTATCTGAAGTCGATGCTTTCTTTAATAACTTTTCCTGTATAGTTCAAATATGTTAATGGACTCAATTATACAGATAGTTTTAGTGATAACTTTCACTTTCAAAATAGAGAAACTATTATTTAGTACGTAATAATTCTGCCTAGCATTCATAGCCATGGGGACCACACGCCTGCTTCCCAAATTCTTCTGATTTTTAAGCTCCCACTTGGTTTCTTTTTACAGAAAACGGGTGCCTTCCTCAAGTAATTTTCTATCATGAGCTAGTATATATATGAATTTTTATAAATTATACATATGCTAACAAATGTTATTTGTTATTTAAAAACAAAGTTTTGGAGAATAATACAAAACTTACAATAAAAGAGTGTTATCGCTTTTATAGTCAGTCACACTGGTTTTTAACCCAAAAGAAAATTGCCCTTTCCATTATCTGCCACCAGATTTGGTTCCTAGTTACTTTGGACAGTTTTTAAAACCAAATGCTCCCTGCCAGCATCGGGTCAACTTAAAAGATTGTCTGAAAGGCTCCTGTGGCAATTAAATTTTCCTAAATTAAAAGATGTTGCTTGAGGGAGGCTTGTTTGAGAAAGGACAAGACTGTATATGTGTGTGTGTGTGTGCATGTGTGTGTGTGCGCGCGCGCATGCACGCACAAATAGAATATATACACATATATGTTGTATAGTCATACTTTATGGAATTATTTGTGATGATACAACCTAACTGGATTAGAGCGCTATTTGTTTGTTCTTGGTTTTATAGCATTATGCCATTAGAGGGCAGTATTGTAGAGGTTAAATTTGCCTTCTTAAGTATTGAATTGCAAACTTTATAATAATCAAGCAAATTTAAGGCCTTAGGTTGTTAGTATATTAAATTGTAACCTCAATTGATGCATCCCTGAAAATATTTCAAATTAATATAGGAAATATATAACGGGTTAAGCCATTTTACACCCAGATCTCTTGGTTTTGGTTTGGAGAAGGGAATTATTTGGTGAGTGTGGCTGAACGGTGAAATACAACTTCAGTGTCCTTCCGTCTGTGGAAGGCTCATAGGATTGAGCCTATAAAAGTTGCTACTTAACCTGCAAAAACTTGCCCTAAGGACTTACTGAAGATAGATCTGTGTAGGATTCAACCTGTGGATTGACTTTTCTAGACGTTAAGTGTAAGAAGGGGAGATGCGATTTTAAGGTGTATGGCTCTAGGAACATTTTGGGAAGATCCACCTGCTTTTATCTGGTAGATTCCTTTTTGCATCTCTCTCTCTCTCTTTATATATATATATATATATATATATATATATATACACACACACACACACACACACATATATATGTGTATGTATATGTATATGTATATATGCCTAGCAAAGACTATGTAATGTTTTTTTAATATATGTGTGTGTGTGTATATATATATAAATATATACATATTTATGTATATAAATATATACATATTTACACACACACACACACACAAGTAATAAATTCACGGAAAGGCAATATTTCTCAAAAAGCCAATGCGATTCTTCTCTCTAAACTTCAGTGCCATTTAAAAAGAAGTATCAGTACATTACGGTTATTATCTTTAGAAATAAAACCGCCTGTAAAGTCCTCCCGCTACTGCTGCCTGGAAGAGCTAGATAATTGAAATCGAGCTCCTGCGAGTCTTAGCGGTGGGACTGGGCATGCCCAGTAGCCCAACGGCTCTGGCTGCAAATAGGAAGCTTTCGCCGTTCTGCAGCCGCGGGGACAGGCAGCTCCGGGGACGGGGGTCTGACTCCCTTAAACGTAAGCACGTGCGGGGCCCCGGTCCTATTTTTCAGGGCCCCTTGACGTTTGTTGCCGAAGCAGTGGTCCGGCTTCTCGAGGCCTCGGAGGCCCCAGAGGCCCCAGAGGCCCCGGAGGCCCCGCACCCCGGCCGCTGCCCGCGCGGCCTCGGCCAGCCCACCGCGAGCGCGCGATCGGAGGCTGGGGGCGGGGCGGGGGGAGGTGGCCGGGCGGGAGAGGGGGCGGCCCCAACGGCGTGCCGGCCAATCGGCGCGGCTCTTCCCTGCATATATTTTGCCCCGAGCCGGGAGCCTGGGTCTGGATCCCAGTGCAGCCGGCTCCCGTCCTGTGAGCCTCCCATCCCGGCAGTGAGCTCCGCATCTTCCCGGGGTCGCCAAGCCCCAGAGGCCGGCTCTCTTTAAATCAGGGCGGCTGTTTTCTGTTTCTCCCCGGGCTGCGGAAAGCTAGAAGGTTTTTATCTAGCTCAGACAAGGCTGCTGGTAGTCCCTCTTTTTTTTTTTTTTTTTTTCCTGCGAGGGTGTTTTTGGCTGCAATTGCATGAAATCCCAATGGTGTAGACCAGTGGCGATGGATCTAGGAGTTTACCAACTGAGACATTTTTCAATTTCTTTCTTGTCATCCTTGCTGGGGACTGAAAACGCCTCTGTGAGACTTGACAATAGGTAAATGTCGGTTGGGACAGTTTCTTTAAATTTACTCTCGAGATACTTGTAATAATGCAGGTGATAGATAGCCAGGCGAATTCCTTTGTCCATTGCCGAGACGACGGTGACATGGATGTTGCTTTTCGAAATGTTCAGAGCAGCCTCCTTATCGCCGGCCTGGGCAGAGAACAGGCTTTTAGCTCATTATGTAATTTAGCCCTTTGTGGCTCACGAAAATAGGGAGACGTCTGGATATTCGTTAGTGAAGAGTGGCTTATGTTTTCTGGAGGGCGATATGTTAGGTAGCCTTAAATATTACAAAAATGATGCTAGTAACATCACAGAATTGAGAAGTCCTTTTTGTGTGTGTGTGTGTGTGCGTGTCGGATGTTTAAGGTAAATTCCATTGATCGATTTCCCCCCTCTTTTTCAGCTCCTCTGGTGCAAGTGTGGTAGCTATTGACAACAAAATCGAGCAAGCTATGGTATGTACCGATTAAAAACCATTTGTACTAAATGCGGGCACGGTACAGAAAGCGAGCTGCCTTGGGATGGAGCCAGTGCATCCACGGTCGAGGGGACGGCTGCTCGCTCAGACGTTTAGACATGCCGGCTCCGGCTCCTTCTGCCAGCGGGAAGCCACATACCGTGGCTGCTGTGGCGAGAGAAGGGGGCGCTCGGGGCGTTACGTGCTCTTTCCCGGATCGAGTGCACACAACCGTCGGGGTTTATGCAGAGCTGTCCCTTTTAGCTGGGGAATTGCTGGGGATGCTCTGGCCCTCCTTGTCCTTCGGTCGCTGGGCACATCTCTAGCGAGGTGGCTTTACTAGAAATCCTAAGGTTTGCTAGGGGCAGGGCAGGAGGGGAGGTTAGAAGTGGGGATCTCAGGAGAAAGGGCCTCGTAGACCCGGCGCAAACGGATCCCCAGTGACGTGGGCTACTGCACAATGGGGACGGATCCGAGAAAAGTTTCATCTTCCCAGCCTGCGCCTGGATTTCTCCTATTTTTTTATTTCCGCCTTGGCCGTTCTTTGTTATTGGAGCAGCGCCTGTGGCTCTTCTCACGGGATTCTCTGCCCACTGTTGCTAGGCAAACTCCGAACCTTTAATTCGGAGCTATAAATAAATCGCGCTCCCATTGGCTGCGACCTCTGCCCAGGTTTCTGTGATGTCAGCTTAATCACGAAAAGAGGGGGGTGAGGGTGGAGGGGGGAAATGCGGCAACATGCTCTGTAGGAACTGGCTGCAGCCGGTGCTGAGGGAGGCGGGCCGGCGGCGGGCGGGGCTTGGGGGCGGGGAAGCGGCCGCCGTCGCTGCGGGTCTGGACGTCCGTCCCTGCGGCCAGGCTCCTCCTGCCTGGAGCCCCAGAGCCCCGGTGCATTGCGCCGTGGCGCGTAGGAAACCTGACAGTTTGCATTCCTGGCTAACGGTTGCAAAGCACGCATAGACTTTCAGAAAGCTCCTTCGCTCCTTCACTCACCACGTTAAACTTGGGGACAGTTACAGTTTGTCATTGTCTTCCGTACATGTCGCAAGTGCCAGCCGAGAGCTCGGAAGGCGGGATATGCAAACGGTCAGGGGGCGCCATGCCAAATAACGCTCTAGAAGCGGGGCGGCCGGGGAATGGTGAGCGGAAAGTCAAGCCTTTCCTCCCCCCTCTCCCTTTCAGGATCTGGTCAAAAGCCATTTGATGTATGCGGTGAGAGAGGAGGTGGAAGTCCTGAGAGAGCAAATCAAAGAACTGATAGAGAAAAACTCCCAGCTGGAGCAGGAGAACAATCTGCTGAAGACGCTGGCCAGTCCTGAGCAGCTCGCCCAGTTCCAGGCCCAGCTGCAGACTGGCTCCCCCCCTGCCAACACGCAGCCCCAGGCCACCACGCAGCCCCCGGCCCAGCCAGCCTCCCAGGGCTCAGGACCAACCGCGTAGTCGCCTGTGCCCCCGCAGCGCAGAACTGGCTGCTGCTGTCTGAGCTCCACAGACCGGCGACGATGTCCGAGGGGCGGTCCGCCTCCACAGCCACCCATTCCATTGCTCGCTGCGAAAGAGACGTCAGACTGACTTATGCCATTATCTCTCTTCTCCAGTATTAAACGCCCATACGCTGTCGGCCTGAAGACATTTCCTAGTTGGGTGAATGACAGGTTAATCAGAATTAGCATGGATGTGCTGGGACCTCATGCAGCTTGGCAGACGCGTGAGAAGTGGTTTAATTCCTGCCGAGGAGCTGTGTGCCTTTCCTTCCCTGCCCTGCTCCCCACCCTCACCTCCAAGAGTTCTCCGCTGCTTGCGCGTAGGGTGCTCCGTGGGGACAAGTTCCTCTTGTCCCCATGAGGAACTTGAAAGGGAGGTAGAAGAAAAGACTGCTCTATATAGTCAAGGAGAAACATAGTTCATTGTACAAATTGACGACTGTCACCAAAATCCATAAAAAAACAACAGTACTGTGTGCCTCTTTCTGAAACAGTGGATGACACAAAACTATTAGAGTGACTAAACGGTGACAGGTAGCTGGCACCTAGGCTATCTTACATGAAGGATGTTTTGCTTATTATATATTTGTGTATGTAGTGTAACTATTTTGTACCATAGAGGACTGTAACTACTACTTAGGTTGTACAGATTGAAATTTAGTTGTTTCATTGGCTGTCTGAAGAGGTGTGGATTGTGTTTATATATAGGGATCTACATTAAAAAAAAAAATGCTACGTGAAGAAAACCACACCTAAAGAAATTTTAAGAATTTGGCACAGTTTAGTCACTTTGTGTAATCTGAAATCTTCTAGCTGCTGAATATCTTGAAGTAAATCCCTGTTCACTGAAGTCTTTTGATTGAGCTGGTTGAAGACTTTGCAAAATGATCAGTTCTAGCTAATGAGATGAATTCCCAGTAGGGGTTTCTGCATATTACCTGTATAGTAGTTATATGCATACGATTCCGTGCATGTTCTCTACACAGTTGTAAGGTGTCCCTGTATTTAACTGTTGCACTTGTCAACTTTCAATAAAGCATATAAAATGTTGATAAACAAGTGTTTTCATGTTACAAGCGTTAAAACAACTTGACGGTAGAAGCCTGAAGAGGGATAAAAGGCTCGGGCGAAGCGGGGGTCCTAGTGGTTTGACAGCAGACTGATTTCAGCCAGAATAGGTACGGAGACGTGGCGGACGGGACAGGAGCTTACTTCTCGAGACCAGTGTGACCTGGACAAGTCCCTCAGGGTGGATGTGGGGCACTGAAAGATCATCTCTGAGTTCCCCGGTGGCGTAAGTTTCTAGGAGTCCGTGAAAGTCTTGACCTTGGTGGTAGGTGTTTGCCGGCCGAGGGGAGGAGCTGACTCTGCCTGTACCCGTCAGAAAGTGGACGCGAGGGAAGCCAGTTTCCACGTGGAGCCCCGTCGCCCTGGGCTGGGATGTCGTTCCTCATGTAGATGGAATTTGCAGCTCCTGGGAACATCCAAGCAAAAGGAAGGTTCCGGGGGTTTCCTCTCCTGGATTTGGGGTGTGGATCCCTGATGGGCGAGGGAGTCCCTCCCCGTCGATTCCTTGAGACCGTAAAATAGGTCAGTGTAAAAAACGTGATGGACCCCTACAGCAGATTGGCACCGGAGAAGCGAGCCTGAGGGGTCCCACTGTTCCAGGAGCCATGACAGCCCCTGGGACACCGGATAGGGTCAGTTACCAGCTCTGGACCCTGCCCGGGGACTCAGCATCGGCGCCCTCCCCGTGGTGGGAAGCGGCGTGCCCGAGCACTGAGGCTTATTTAAGCCCTTGCGAGACAAAGACAACTTTTTGAATCCTTCGTTTCACTAATGTAGAGCTGGTGGGAGATAGGTAGGCGACGGGGACCTCAGAGCACCCTGAAAAAAATTGGACGTCGTGCATATGTTTTAAAGCTCCAAGCGACCGGGTAACTGGTGAAGCACTAAACGCTGCCATACGCTGGTGGCAGTTGCCGTAAAGATGATTTGGGGAAATTGGAGAGGACTTAAAAAAAATCTTTGTCATATTAAAAGTTCTATAACTGACTTAAAGGGATACTTATGTAGTAACTGCATCTTTAAAAAGAAAACTATAGTGAAGAGAAACCTCTGGCCATTTCATCTTTTATGGTTTCAGTGAAGATCTTTAATACCCAAGGTGGCAATTGTAAATTTGAGAAATTTCAGGTCAACGTATCATTAAGATAACAGAGAACTTTCTTGTAGGTTATTGGATGGAATTCAAGTCCTTTTTCTTAAAAATGTGAGACTCCTGTGGCATTTTTGGGAGCTGCGTATTGTATGTGAGATGTGTTATCAAAATCGAAAGCTGTTTTTCCATACGCGTTCATTTTAGTAATCACTAAACATGTTTTAAGTTGATTGATATTTAAAGATGTTTAAGATACTGTTAAAAGACGTTTTACTACTCGTTTAGAGAGCTGACTAGGCCTCTGTCAGCCTGTGGGTTATTATAGAATGGATTACGTCACCCAGTGTTCCATGGAGCAGGAAGCTTAGCAGCAGTAGGTGTTCGTGACATCAGCATTTGCTACAGGAGGGACCACCGATCGGCGAAGAAGCAGAAAGAATTTCTCATGACCTTAATGAATGTCTGCTTTCTGTTTCAAATCAACGATGTTCATAGCTCAGGGATTCTGTGCTTTTGGGGGGCATACTTTAAAAGCAAAGACTTACTTTGCGTTATGTGGTGACTGCAATGCCATAACGAGTCTTAAATTTACATAAGAAATGTATAGAAGTTAATTATAACTGAAATTAGAGATGAAAATGAATTTCAGTAGACACAATTTCCCCCTGCTTTATGTAAAACTAAGTGGTCGGAGCCACCTGAGGCCTGACAACAACTGCTGTTAGCCATCGACTCTGAATCCATTGCGACAGCAATAATGGCATTAAAGATTAGAAACGGAGGCAGAGAAAACGAAGTCCCCTTCCTCTTACTTAGATAACGTTGCCTGAAAACGGACAAGTGTCCCCAGCCGTGGAAGAAGGAAGCAGATTGTACTGTGTGGGGAGGACTCGGAGGCTGTCACCAGCTGTGTGACCTTTGGACCGGGCGTCCAAAGGGCTCCCTGCTTTCTCGTCTGTAAAAGAAGGAGTCGGGTCAGATTGCGAAGATCCTGTCTTGCCATAAGATGCTATAATCCTCTGCTTTTTAATTTTTTTTTCTCACTTTTGTGTGTGTGTGTGTGTGTGTGTGCGCGCGCGCGCGTGGTGGGGGGTGCTGTTTTAAGTTGTTCATTTAATTTGGGCTAAAATTAATTGGGTTTTAACCCTACCTCTGCCAGTTACTAGCCAGGTGGCCGTGGCCAGGTGACTTGACTTGCTGGTCTGTTTCCGCATGCGAAGCTGGGGACATGCTCACTCCGTAGGATCGTCATAGGGTGGATAAAGCAAAGCAGCAGACACAGAGATGGGTTCAGAGCAAGCGAGCAGGATGTGGTAGCCTGCCTTTAATTTTGAGTCATTCATCTTTTTACGTTTGTTCGTGTACTTAATTTTGTGGGGGGTTTTTTTTTGTAGGATAAAACTGTGTCTTTTATTTTCCAATAGTGTTTGATTTAGTGTTTGATAATGGTGGCTGTGAAATTTTTATTACAAAAACCCGCTTTTAAATGCAATTTAGAATATGGACAGAAATGGACCATTTCTTCTGCCTCTAAGGAATAAAGGCAGCTGTTTCATTGATGTGAGTTAAAGAAGGGATTAGTTGGAAATTGTTGGTGTGTGTTTGAAAATCATTGGTGGAAGTAAATACACAATTACAGGCGGAGGTGTATGTATATCTTAAATTATTAATTTCTTTTGGGAAAAAAAGCTCTATGTAAAACATAGGGCTATGAAATACCAGGCTGGCCCAGAGCCACTGGGATTCGTAATCAGGCTTCGTCAACTACTGAAGGTTCAGTGGCCATTTTAAAAGGTGCAAAATGACTGCAATATTACGATATAAATCTGTGCTTCAATCCAGGTGTTTTGGGACGCGTCTGTAGGATGTGTGACAGAAGCGCCTTGAGCGGAGGGGAAGACAGCGGGACGAGGTCACAGATGCGGCGGTGGATGGTGTGTGCCCCATCCACACGCTGACGGGACCAGTGGCTGCTCAGCAACTTCCGTCGTGGCCGTGTGGGAATTCGAGCGCTGTGTGTCCAGATCTTCCGATTTTTCAAGATCTGGGCTCTGTCTGAAAATTCTTGATTTTTGGACACTCTGCAGGCCAAACACCATCACAGCTGCTGTGCCTATGAGGCCCTCAGGCCTCGCGGTTCTGCTCCCTACTTTCTGTATCTGTTTCAGGAACCAGACTCCTGTCCTAAATGGCAGCTCAATCTTCAGCACAAAACAAAACGAAACAAAACACCCTCTTCTTTTTGGTTATAGAAAATGGGCACAGGCTATCCGGTAAGCTGTGTGTGTATTCGGAGAACAGGTATTGAGTACCTTCTACATGCCAGAGATAGTATAGTGAACAAGCCTCCCAATTCCTGCCTTCAGGGATGGCCCGAGGAGCTGCCTTCAAGATAAACGAGACACTTTGTTTTCTGGTGAAATTAGCCTTATGCGATATGATACTTCAGTGATGCCTTCTCAGATGAACCCTTTGGCAAAAATATTTCTGGGAGTTCTTTAAAGCAATGGTCTCCAACCTTTTTGGCATCGGGGACTGGTGAGGATCTAATGCCTGAGGATCTGAGGCGGAGCTGAGGCGGTGATGCTGGTGCTGGGGAGCGGCTGCAGATACGGATGAAGCTTCTTACTTTCCCACCACTCACCTCCTGCTGTGCAGCCCAGTTCCTAACACGCCACAGACTGGTATTGGTCTGCTGCTCCGGCGTTGGGGACCCATGCTTTGAAGAACTCTTGTAAAATCCGTAGCATTTTATAGCTTACTCGTTTAGGGACAAAGATGGTGTTTGCAGATGTGTGTGCTACCAAGGTACATCACACGTTCCCCAAATTTTCAGGAATACCATATAGTTCAATTGAAGTAATCTGCCCTATTGTGTCAAGTACATGCGATTCATGGCCTGATAGTGGTTTGCCGTCACTGCAGACCAGGAGACCAAGGAGACAGCTGACTCAGATGTGCCCGGGGCTGCGGGTGTTCACGGGAAGGGGGACTTTCAATACTAAACCAGGAAAGTCCCCCGAAATCTGGGACAAGCTGGTCGCCTTGAACCCCATTTCCTCTTCAAGTCGGACACACAGCTAAATTGCATCTCCCACCCCCTTGAAGTTAGATGTGACCACAGGACTCGGGTTTAATCAATGATTTAAGAGCTGCAGTGAACGAACACTTCCAGACTTGGCCAAAAGAAAACCCTTTTCAGTGATCTGCCATGCTCTGTCCCCTAACGCTGACCCTTAGAAGACCTGGTGCCTTCGGAGGTGACAGAGCCTCTACCAGCCTGGGTCCCTGAAGGACCAGGGAGTGTCTGTTCTTCTCAGCTGGCATGGAACCAGCCAGCAGTCACAGGAGCAGGAGTGAGCAGCCATCACGGAGGAGACACAGCTTCAGAAAGGAGGTTTCGGTCTTGTTCGAATTCTGTTTCAAGCAGAGGTGTTGGAATGTCATCTGCTGGTAGCTGCTCAGGCTTCATTCTCTGTTCTTTTGGGAAGCCCCAGTGTGGCTACAGAAACGGCTCTACTCGACATCTGCCCCTCCCCTGGCCACAGCGACATAACGTGGTCCAGTCAGAAGAAGCGTTAGTCCAGCCTCTCTCTCTCTCTCTGCTGGGACCGGTTGGTTTACAACGCTTCAGAGTGCTGTGACCACCAGCGAAGGGCTCGGGGTCCTGCGGGAGCCGTGATGTGGGCGGGTCCAGGGGCCGGAAGGGGAAAGCTGGGCGGGGATGTGGATCTTGGGGACACCATTCGAACCCTGCGATCATCCGGTCTGACGCCACCTGCGCTCCTGGACATAGTTCTTTTCTCTGAAGCTGTTTTAAGTTGGGTTTTCTGTGGCTTGCAAACTAGAGGGTCCCCAACTAATGCAGGCCCTTCCCCTGTTTCCTGGTCAACAGGCCGGGATTCTGGTGGCTTATTTGTTTTTCCCACAGGCATGATTGTTGTTGCATACTTGGAATTCTCAGAGTGCTCCGTGAGTGATGAGTCCGTTTGGAGATAAAGAACTGTGGTCCACCTCCCATGGTCTCAAACTGCGCCCACCAGTGTGTGAAAAATCATACTAACATCACAGGTGAAGGACACGTCCCTGGAGTGTGTACCTGGTCCTCGTGGTCGAGACCATCCCGTAAAATGACCAGCGGTCATCTACATGGAGGTAGCGGTCAGCTCTACTTCGGGCGGTCCTAGGAGCCTGCCCGAGAAAGCGATCCTTGAGCTGTGTCTTCTGGGATAAAATGGAGACAAAATGAGGGTGAGTGGAAGAATGTGGGTGGCCCCCTGTGCCCACGCGGTGCGGAATGAAACCGGCGCCCGTTTCCTGCAGCCGTGGCGAGGCCGCTGGGGTCTGGGGTAGGCTCGGGGGACGGCATCGGGGCCACTGAGCACCGCGGCCGGCCTGTCGCCCTCCCTGGCAGTGAAACGCAGCTGCTGCGCTGCCACCAGGGCCGATGTGTGCGCCCTGCGGTCCCGGGGACACCCCGCACACCCCGGGCGCCCGGCGCTGAGCAGGAGGGTGGAGGATGGAGCCTGGGAAAATCCGGCCGAGGGAGGAGCCGGGAAGAGCCGGAGGAGGAGGAGGCCGAGAGCAGTCAGAGGTGAGAGGGGCAGGCGAGCCCTGGGCGGCAGGGAAATCCGGGAAAAGGGTGTGGGTGACACTGTACTGTGCCTGAGAGGTGCCAGGACAGAGTCTAAACAGAGAAGTGTCCACGGAGGGTGTCGAGCAAAGCACGAGAGGTGCTCGGGTGGGCGGAGCCGAGACCTGCCCTGAGGGCCTGAGCGTGGAAAGGGAGGTGAAGGGAGTTGAGGAGCGGACACCAGTGTCCTGACGGACTTGTCTCTAGGAGGGAGAGAGGCAGGGACAACCGGACAGAAGATCAGGGGCAGAAATTTAAAATAGGAGGCACTCGCCTATGCTTGTCAATCGTAGGTGGTAACTGACTCCCTGAGGAGGCCTGGACCACAGCGCGGGGGGAGGGACCGGGTTCTCTGAGAAGGGCCAGAACGTGCAGGTGGGTGCAGATGCAGGTGACAGAGGCTGGAGGTTTGAGGAAAGCGCTGAAGGTAGAATCACACAGGTTTGGGGAAGGAAGCGACTAAAGTCAAGGAATTTTTATTTTAATAGCAAATCTAGACCCCCACGCGGTCCTTGCACAAGCCTCTGCACAAGCCTCTGTCCCCAAATCACCAGGCTCCGGGATGGGGGGCTGGGGCTATGCGAAGACAGGATGGGCTCGGATGAGACCGGCGGTCACTGAGGTCGTTACATTCGAAGACGGGCCCTGTGGGAGGGAATGGGGGCCTGGGTTCGAGCAGTGGTTTCCGGGGGATGGGCGGAGGGTGTTGAGATGTAAAGGCATGAAAGCCATCCATCCAAGAGGACCGCATGGCCAACCGGATACGAGGGTCAGGACGCGGGTCCTGGGTGGGTGCCTGGGACAGAGAGCGTGTCCTTAGAAGGTTCTACCCCAACAGCGCCGAGACCTGCAAAGTCGCACACAGAGTCACATTACCCAGGGGCAGGGGTGGGAGGGTGTCTCTAAACAGCCTCTGGTCTTCCCCTTCCTTCCTTACAGAGGGGACACCAAACCCCAGGGACATGAAGTCACTTAGCCACGATCACAGAGTGAATGTCCAAGACAGCCCTGGAAGCAAGACTGATGGGAAGAGAAAGGGCAGAGCTCTCAAGAGAGGGGAGCAGAGAGAAGAGGCATTCATTCATTCATTCATGCATGCATTCATTCCTCCACTCACTTCCCGATTCAGCAAGGACATATTGCCTTTTCGATGCTGGGGCCACAAATGTGAGAACTTCTAGCTAGAGAGGGGACATAGACAGCCTTTGAAATAAAATGTTCAGGGTACAATGGGACATGAAGGAGGAAGGAGTCATCTCTACCTGGGGGTGCTGGAGTGGGTGGATGAGAAGTGTCTGAAGAAGCTTCCAAGAGGGAGCAACTTGACTTAAAAGTCTGAAAAGATGAGGTGGGGCAGGTGGGAAAGGACATCATGGCGGAGGGAGGGGGTTCCAGGCCAGAGAGCAAGCGTCTGAAGCAGCCTTCCGGTTGAAAGAGTGAGTGAGTGTGTCTCCTTGGAAATCCCATTTGATTGCTGGGGCTAGCAGAAGGAGAGAGGTCTTGGTGTAGCATGGGTTATAGCTTGGTCCTTTGCAAGCCCATCAGTGTGAATCAGCCAGCAGAGGGGCAAGTAAGTTGCCCCGTCCATCAGCTAAGAACGGGAGGAGGCCGATCTGGAGCCAAGCTGGACCCCTGGGCTCCAGATCGGCCCCTCTGCCTCTCAAGCTGCCAGACAGCACAGAGGGGGCTTGGATCCTGGAGGCGAGTCAGACTCCTACAGAACACACGTAGAGGGGACAGTGCTAAAACCCACGGGTGATGAGCTCCAGCTGGTGGGGAGGAGCAGGGCAGGATCTTGAGGGATAAGCAGGATTTTGATGGGCAGGGTTGACGGGAGTCACAGATAAGTGATAAGAGTCGTGAATTATTCGGATGGCGTTTCTACACCAGGGAGGAGCGTCTGTCTACAGGTTTCAAAGCAACGAGTGGCCGAGCGGCCAGAATCTGTTTTCTCTGAGCCCCGGCTCCTGGGTCTGCTCACCTCACCCTCTCACTTGCTGGGGTCAGCAATTCTCTTACCAGGGCTGTCTGGGTGCCATTTTTACACTTTGTCCGGCACTGCGTAGCTGCTAAATAAATGTCTTTTGAATGAATGAAAACAAGGCAATGAGTAGAACTGAGAAGGGCCTCTGTCCTTCCGGTGCCAGGGAACTCTGGGTTATAACACAGAAAGTTCACTCTCCCCACAGGGCTCAAATCTTCACTGCCTTCGCCAGGTTCTTCATCTTTTTTTATGCTAAGATCCTTCTGGTGCCCGCTGAACCATTCTCAGAGCAAGGCGTTTTGTTTGTTTGTTTTTACAGTCTTCGTCAGGTAATAAACG
The DNA here is from genome assembly GCF_902729225.1 of Pteropus medius. Classification (NCBI taxonomy): domain Eukaryota; kingdom Metazoa; phylum Chordata; class Mammalia; order Chiroptera; family Pteropodidae; genus Pteropus; species Pteropus medius. The sequence goes on along the minus strand of NW_024347788.1, from coordinate 9,191,353 downwards.
AATGCTTTTTCCCCCTAGAACAAGGTTTTAGATATTAAAATAAAATATGCAGGATCATAGAGAAAACCTTTATATTAAAATACAGTTATCAGAATCTTAAAAAAATAAGTTAGTGGTATGGCCATCGATAATGCTTATTTATTAACATTTTAACTAACACGATCCAGTAGTGGGTCTCATTAATTGCTGTAATTGCCAAAGCAGTGATGAGTTTAGTGGCATTTTGAAATACCTGCAACACCCTTAATAAATCTGAAACATCTCTAATTTCTACTGGTAATGAAGTCACAGGAACAGCTAACACCACCACGGTTTGTCACCTGCATTTATTACCAAAGCAAATGCTAAATGACAATTAGAGGTTAGTGAAACAGAGACTGTTTTTTTTTTTTCCCCCATCCAAGGTTGTGCAGCCACTGAATTCTCTCCTTGGTGACTGGCTTCTGCCCACCATCCTCAGCGTCGTCGTCATCTGCTGTCTCTACAAAGGCCGTGGTCTCTGGGGTGGGGGCACAGCTGGGAATGGACATCTGGTGCCAGAAGCCCCCCAGGGAGCTCGGTCAGGGGAGCCCTGGTGCTTTGGAATAACTTCGGTCTTTTGCTTTTAGGACGAGATGATTCGTCCCCAGGAAAATCGCTAGACTCAGACGCTCCGATAGGTCGAGTAGGCTGTTGGAATAGGCGTGCAGGACACGGCAGGACGAGAAGGAGCAGGTCCGACCTGGAGGGTTCGAGCAGGCCTCGGCTTTGCCTTTTCTCTTTGTCATCTTGCTGGACAAGAACTCGGTGAGACCAGGGAGCTGCATATATGCCTTCGAGTTACTAGAAGTCAGCTGACGGTATCTGTTTGTGTTTTAGACTGTGCATCAAATTGGAAATGATGAAAAAGTTGATGAGAGCATAGGGCAGTTTGCACTTATGTCCCCAGAGCCTTAACGTGTGCATACCCTTCGGGACGGCCATCCCATTGCTCTGTTCTTGTTTTTTCTTAAGAAGCTACGTGCTGCTTGTAAAGATACATGTACAAAGTGTTTATTGTTTTAAACAAAAGTAAAATGAAAAACTCATCTCTGCAAGGTGGGGTTCCCCACGGACATCATTTCTCCACGTGCTCTTCTGGGTTTTGTAAAGTTGCTGCGGGAGCGTGTAGTGTGGAGCTCGGATGGACACATTTATTTTCCAGGACACGTGACGTAAGTTTGCGTCAGCGGAAGTCCTTGCCACTGCATCTGCTTCGAAAAATGATTTCTTTATGAAATTACAGGTCAACTCAAATGTTTCTCCTAATGGTTTGAATTCAATGAGGACAACTTAAGGGTCAAAAATAAAAAGGAGAAAGAAAACTGCCCCAAGTAAGGTTGGAAGCGTTTTCTGGGGTAATCATCCAATGCCAGAATCTCTGGGGAGTGGGGAGCTGGCATCGGGCCCCTCCGCCAGGCTGGGACACGGGCACAGGAGTGGTGAATGTCTCCTGGGAGGTAGAGGCCACTGGACCCTCACTCCTGAGCCTTCCCCCTCTCACCTACAAGGGGCTGACGACTGCAAGGAGCACACGTTCGTGTCCTTAAAACCTTAGCCTTCTGGAACCTGCTAACCTCAAGTGCCTGCAAATCCCGATGCTTTGCTTTGGTTTTGCAAACTTTTTCTCTCTGAGACTGATTGCATCTCGATTGGAACAAATATTTATAGTACTTCATGCCTTTGCTCCACAAATATTTACTGAGTGCTCACGTCACAGACAGCAAACGGACGTGGCTCCTCTGTCCAGCACCCGCTGGCGGATTCCAACCATCCTTCCTAGTTTGGGGTGAGGACACCGAGCTGAGGGGAGGAACTCTGGTCCTGGGCTGGGTGGGGGCCTCGCTGGGGACGGGGAGAGGCCGGGCTTTGACAAGGACGGTGGACGTGGTCCCGGTTGTCGTGGGTGCAGGAACCAGGAGCCCACGCAGCGGTCAGCTGGTCCCGACACGGACTACGGCCCTGCGGAAGAGAATGGTTTCTCTGCAGAGCTGATGGCAGGGCCGATCGCATATGCCATTCATTCCTTCCTCCAGCCACCCCTCCGCCTACCTCTCTTCTCTGCCTGACCGCCGTAGAGCTGTGAGCCCGATCCAGCTCCTACTGCCTGGGAGGGACACAGGAAAGTGAGTTGTTTCACTCTAGAAAAAATGCTGGGGGAGGGGAGCGCAAAGGGCCGCCTTGGAGTAAAGAAGGAAATGCCCAGATCTGCTGGAGGGGAGAGAGGGAGGGGACTCCAAGGAAGGAAGGAAGGAAGAGCGGGTGTCAAAGCAGAGATGCGAGAAGCATGGCCTGGCCGGGAGCCAGGCTGCTGTCCCAGGGGAGGCCGAGAGCATCATGGTCCCCTTGGGGCTGCGGAGAGCTGAGGCCGGTGGGAATGTTCTCACAGTCGCCTCTGAGGGTCCTGACATCTGTGGGGAGGGCAGGTGGGGACGAGGGGCTGGATGGGGCCATGGCTCACGGTGGGGCACAAAGACCACCAGGGAAACTGCAGCCACCCGTGCGATGGGGATGACCCTGGCAGAAGGGCCCAGACCTGAGAAACGGCCAGGAACAAAAGGGACAGAAAGCAGGCGGCGGGGAAGGACACCGAGGGGGCGAGCGCCGGCAGTCCTGGTGCCGAGCCGGCAGCCTGCATGGGCGGGGGCGAGAAGCCGAGTAGTTTTGGGGCTGCTCCTTGGACAGCTTTGTGGGGAGCCCAGTAGGCTGCTGTCTGCTGGGGTCTGGGGCTCAAGAGAGAGGCCCCTAGGCCAGAGCTGAGCATTACAGACAGTCCTGTCCCGGTAGGAAGGGGACCAGCTGCCGGCGATGCCACCTGTGACCTTGACAAGCTGTCTGACCTCTCAGGGCCTCCGTGTCATGCACGGTGGTGGTGAGGATTAAACAGGTATCTTGGGGATTGTTTTTGGAACGGTGCCTATTGCCTAGAAGTGCCCAAAGCGTGTTGGCTACTGTCTCTGACTGTCGGGGACCCCTCAGGTTTCAAGCGCCGTCTGAAGCCTGGATAGCTGAGCTGGCATGAGGAGAGCTGGGTGAGCAGGGAGAAGGCTGGACAGCTGTGCCCTGAGCTCGTAAGGGTGCTTTGTCACTCCGTTTCCGAGTATCTAAGGCAGAAGAGTGGCTAGACTCAATCACGGGGCTGTGGTTTCAAATCTTTTAAAAATAAATTCTTCATATTGCAAACAGCTTGGTTTTATGAGCAAGCCAAATTAAACATTTACTCTTTATGTTTCTAAATGAACAAAGCAACACTGTATATACCACCGAGGACATTTTTAAGGTACCTGAGAACCACTGTTGATCTGAAACTTGCTGTTGACCAGCTGCATGACCTTGAGGTCTCCCTGAGCCGAAGTTAATTCGCTGTCAGATGAGTCGCTCAGGTCAGAAGCATCGCTCAGGCTTCTCCCAGTACCAAAAGTCTAGTTCTGAAGGTGCCCCTGAGCTGGTTTTAGTTACTTGATATACTTGGAAGTTAAATGATGGCTCTTCGAAAGCATGTATATGTAGAAGGCAGAGGAGAGGCTGTGTCCATGAGACGCCGAAGCAGGTGGCAGAAGACAGCGTGATGGAGCAGATGACACTTAGGTCTAGGATCTCGCAGCCCAGCGGGGGAGGGGGTCAGTCGGTTGGCAGCCGGGCCTGGGTCCCCCGTGTCTGAGCCACAACACGGGCGCTGCCTCTGTGCATTTACAATCGGCTGGGGAGGTGACATGTGGAACTAAGCCCCGCGGATGAATGAAATGATGCTAAGGCCATGGCAGCTTCTCTATAAAACGGGACACCAGGGTTTAGCTCAGGGATGTAGGACAACACCTGTGCCACATGGTTTATTTCTTTTCGCTTGCAGAGATGCACGGAGGACGACACGAGTGAGTCAGAGAGGACGTGGGCCGAAAGGATGTTCGGACGGAGGAAAGGTAGGTTCATCTTCACGTTGCACACGACGGCTCTGTGGAGTGGCCAGCAGTGGGCTGCCAGTTCGGTTCTGAGCTTCTGAGCTCTCGAAGACGGAAGGACATGTGATCGGTGTGATCATATCCCTTCTGGATGAAATGTGTGGCTTCCCATTGCCCTCAGACGAAAGCCAAGCGCCTTCACGTCTCACAGCCTTCCCTGCGGCCACTGGCTCCTTCCGTTTCGTGACACAGAAAAGCCAAGCTTCTCCCCTTCCGTTGTCCCCACGGCCCTCCTTGTTCTCTCTTTCCTGGCTCAGCTCACCTGTCTCTTCCTTTGGGAGGCTTCCAACCCTGAGACTGGGTGAGAAAGCGCTGCTCTCTGCCCCCCAAGAATCCCGTACTGCCTGCCTGGTGCCCCCCTCCCACCCCGCATGTAATTGCTGGTCCGTCTGCCCTCCAGTCACCCAGCTTCTTTCCCAGAGTGCTTGACACACAACACGAGTAGAATGAATGAGACCTGCGTGTCAGGCTCCCACGGATCTTCAGAAAGGGATGGCATGGCGTGTGGGGGACACACTGGGTGCGATCGGATTGATAAATGGTGATCTAGGAGAAAGGTACAGAGGCCGATGTGGTGGTTACCGCAGGGCGCTCGCTGAAGAAACTCATCTCAGACGGTAAGGTAAGCACCGAGGTTCCTGAAACGGGGTCGGGGACAGAGGTGCAAAGGGCCGGTTTACAGGAGCTTCCGCGCAGCCTGCCGAGGCAGGCCGGGCCGCCCGCTTTGCGATACCGCCACGCGCGAGGTGCATCTGCAGAAGTCCGTGAGATTTGGGCGAAATAAACAGAAGACGGACCCCAGAAAAGAGAGAGCAGAGGACGGCACAAAATCCAGGGGACGTATTCCAGGGCAAAGCTCACGGAAGCGAAGGGCCGGTGACTAATCGGAATGATCCACAATGTAGAGAGATAAGAGGCCATCAGAAGTCCGCACGGCGAAACCGCTCAGACTTGCTGAGCTGTGAGGGTGCTGTGGCAACCTCGCCGTCAACATTTCCAGAACCACGAAGAATCACGGTGCACGTTCCACACTAACAATTCACAACTGCAGCTTGGCCCAAAGATCTTTAATCATGTGTATATATATATACACACACACACACACACACACCTGTCGATACCTGTCTATATATGGATATGAATAGCTATATAGATAGATAGATGATGGGTAGTAGAAACATGATAGATAGATAGGTAGTTATAATTGCATTCTAAGCTACTTAAAAACAGTAAGAACATGTTCTTTTCATGCATTTCCCATAATATCTGTTCTAGAATCTTCACATCCTACCCTCTTGCTGAAGCAGATTACATTCAGAGGGCTGGAGATGAGTCGTTTTAGGATGTGGGGAGACAGGCTAAGCTGAGTGGTACACGCCTGCATTTCAGATGGGTTAAAGAATTACTCATTTGTAAAAATAGTCACTAAACATTCATTAAAAAGTGATCCAGAGCCTATGTGAAAAGAGACTTCGCAGTGTCAGAGCATAACACGTTCCGTGTTCCACCACGGTGCGGTGACCTCCCAGCGGGCCCCCGGGACCGGCGGCTGCATTCACAGACGTGTGTGCGGGTTCTCTCCCCTGCTGCTCAATATGAGCTTGATCGAGGCAGGATGCATTCGGGACCTGGTGACTAGGAAGGGGAAGACCCGCCAAGTTACGGGATGTGGGCAGCAAGGGAAGTAAGGTTCCATCCGTGCCATCCTTCACCTCCTCACCCCAACCAGGACCTCCGTGCTAAGCCTGCCCCTTCACCTCCCTCCGCCCCTCCCGGATACCAGCACTGCTCTCTGCTCCTCCCTGTCCCCTGCTCTCTGCTCCTCCCTGTTCCCGGCTCAGCTCTGGAGCCCCCTGCATCTCCCCAGGCGCTGCCCCCTCGCTCCAGGACTGCTCACTTCTACACGCCTGTCCTGCACACGCCTCTCAGGAGGAGCCTTCTGAAACGCCCATCCTTCGATGTTGCTCCCTGCTTAAATCCTAATGGACACTCATTTGTTTAGCTCTAACTCAAGCCCGCTGTGACAGCTTTTAACTACCACCTCTAGTGACAAAGCATCCTTGGCCCTGGCCAAGCCACAAACCTAGCCGGTCCCTCGATATGCCGTGCACTTCCTCACTTCCACGCTCGTGCACGGGTGCTTTCCTCTGTGTGGGGGGTAGGACAGGAAGTCCACTTTAAGGCTATGCCAGGACAGCAACTCAACGCCAGCTAACAAACAGAGAGACACAGCGTTACGAATGCGATGTACGCCTCCGTCTGAGGTAACATTGCCCAGAAAGCGGAATCTCTGCCCTGCCTGATTTTCCCCGCTCGGCTGAATATTTACACTTACTGGTAGGAGGGGAGAGATGGCAGCCCACGGTCCTAACTGTACATCCTCCCAGCATCCTGAATTCAGTGGCGGGGGGCGGGGGTGCCTGGGGAACACTCTGAGGGGCTGAGCTCTAGGCCTTCTCTGAGCCCAGCTCTGTGGCCCGGGCATAGGGACTCACTCGGATGGCTTCCCGCAGCGGACAGGGGCGGGGTACCATGTCTGGGACCCACCAGGACCCCCGCAGGGAGGGGAGCGGGGATGGTGGCTCCCAAAGGAAAGGATGCTGGGGAGACAGAGCGCTATGCCCCCGCGAGCCTCCCCCAGCCTTCCCAGAGCCCGGAGCGGCTCCCTCGCCGTGGGTTTTTTGGATCACGTGCCTTTTCATCGAACGGATCTACCTTCCCGGAGAGCAAGCATTTCCTTTGTACCGGTCACCTCCGGTCTGCCCCCCATATCCAGTCTCCCCCCTTCTTCTCGCCTGCTCACCATCGGATCTGCATCGCTGGGCCCCCCCGCCTGCTTTGGGTCATCTGAGCCACGCCCCGTAGAAGCTGGCATGGTGCCGGGTTGGTCTCCCTGGATGGAAGGTGGCACGTCCTGTCAGAGTCCCCTCCACAGAGCTCTGGGTTCTAGAAACAGCTTCCTCCCCTGCCCCTCCCACCCTCACTCTGCTGTTCCTCGCTCCAGCCCTGCAGTATCTCTTTAGGTCTCCCTGTCCCCTGCCCGCACCAGATAAATAGCTCCTTTATTAAACCCTCCTCGTGTTACCCAATTAGAGCGTGCCACCTGGGTCCCGCCTGGCCCTGCCTAACACAGCGTCCTATTCATCTTTGTTTCCTTAGGACCCAGAACAGTGCCTTTCACACCAAGGGCACTTAATAAATCCAGGAATTGAGGAATGATGGCGCATGGGCTGTGTGTAGGAGCGTTGAGGCCAGTAAGCCAAAATGGGCCAGAAGAGCCGCTTTCAGATTTCTCCGGGCCAGGATCCAGAGTAGGAAGCAGAGCTCCTGTGGCAGTGCAGGGGACACGCACCTATGTACACGTAACAAAGCGGGAGGTGTCGTGAGGCAGGGCTCGCTGCCCTGTGTGCCGTGGACCGTGACCTGGCCTACTTACTTCTGCTCTGTGTCAAGTTCAGATTCTTATCATGGTTTGCGAAATCGATTTCATGACCCGCAAAATGGTTGCAACCCATGGCTTAAGCCTGGCCCAGGGACTTCTGTCGTTCCCTCCCTTCTGGGGCATCTGTGGTGCCATCAGTTGAATTCTGAGGCATAACGAATGAGATAATGTCATAATGTCACGGTGAGGATGCTTCTAATGGGAATTGGCGTCATCGCCTTGAAAAATCAAATGACATTGCCGTTCTAGCTTCAATTTTCATAGACTCCTTATCGAGGTTGACGTTTCTGTTCTGGGGTTAGCCTCCTGTGGAGGAGGAATGGGTTGGAGATGTTAAAATGCACTGATGGACGTGAGCCGTTGTAAGCATCAGGCTCCTGTGAGTCTGAGAGGAAAGCTAAGCTCGTGTGCCTGCCTGAGGGTCCCTGGGCCTCCCTTCTGTGTCCCTGTTGCCACCAGCGGCTCCTCCTCCTCAGCAAAAACGTGTCTCAGCGCCCTGGTTACCCACCAAGCTTGGCCGAGAGGACAATCCGGGCCTGCACGTGTCCATTTGAAACTGATATTGTCTCCCCGTTTCGAATTCAGCCCACGTCTGCACACCTCTCCACCTTGAACGGGGGATGCTTCTATTTTAAAAACTGAGTTCCTTGTTCCCTAAAATTAACTCTCCCTCACAATTCACCGCCATCTATCATTCCCCTGGTACCTGACCTACGAAGCCACGTTAGAAGGGTAGAGGATGGTGAAAGGTACCATTTAGCTGAGACTCCGAATCGTGTCCTCAGATCTCATCTTCAGCTGGACGTCGACTCTTGGCGAGATTCTCCGAGGAGGCAAAGGCCAGGAGGACAAGTCCAGGCAGGTGGGCACGCGCCGGCCCGGGCTCAAAGCGGGGGGCTTCGCGGGCCGAACCGGCCAGCCGTCACTCACTCGTTTACCCATCATTCTTTCAAAAAATCCGTATCCACGCCTATGATTGTCAAGCACGGGGTGGCGGGGGGTCGGGGGGAGACAGTGAACCAAACAACGTCCTTGTCCTGGCGACACTTACGCTCTGAGGGGAGAATCAGGAAGGAAACAAACAACCACGTGGACACCGGCGCGGGGGATGGCGCCGGTGTTGTCTCCGGGCGTGTGACAGGCGGGTGTACGTCTGCGTGCGTGTGCGCGCACGCGCGGGAGCATCGTTCGTTCGTTGATTTATTTTTTTAAATCAATCGTTTTTAAATTTATTTTTCAGTTAGAGTTGCCACGTGCTGTTCATTAGTTTCGGGCGCACAGACACCCCCACGCCTGATGGCGTGATTGCCAGGGACGTCTAGCCCGCGTGGGAGCCCCGTCTCGGCTGCTGGTGCCAGTGAGGGCTCTTTGAGCAGTGACGTTTGAGGACAGAGCCCAGCGGATTTGAGCGGAAGAAGTGTCTAGGGGAGAAGCATCTGGGGAAAAGGGGGCGCACGTGCCAAGTCCTCGAGACCCTTCAGGAGACCCCCGCCTCGGGCCGAGCCCCCGTATAATTCTGCACCCCGGCTCATGCCAAACCTGGGCTACCTGGTGGACACATAGACCCACCGATTTCTAAAATTAGTTTTTAATTCTGGTGCAATCTCCGTCACACAGCATTTATCGTCTTAACTGAGTTTAAGCGTTCCGTTCAGTGGCGCTAAGTACCTTTGCACGCTGGCAGCTGTCACCACTGTCCCCTCACTGAGTTCTTCATGTCTTGTAAACTGAAACTCTAAACTGTAAACACGCCTCTCACTCTAATTCTACCCCAGCCCCTGACAACCACCACCCCCCCTTCCCCGCTTCTGGGAATTTGACCATTCCAAGTATCTCGTAAGTGGAGTCATACAATGTTGGCCCTTTCGTGACTGGCTTATTCCACTTAGCATGGCAGGTCCCTAAGGTTCACCCACGTTGCAACCTGTGTCAGAACTCCCCTCTCTTTAAAAGCCGACTAATATCTGCCGGACGTATAGACGGCATTTTGTGTATCCTTCACCACGGACGGACTCCGTCCGGGTGCTTCTGTCCCTTGCCTGTTGTGAATAACACCGCCTTGAACATGCGTGTGCAAATATCTCTTTCAGCCCCCGCTTCCTGCTCTTTTGGGCATCCGCCCAGCAGTGGACTTTAGATCGCTTTCCTGTCGCGCTGACCCCACGTCGTTCGCACGCCCGTCTCCGTCTGGACTGTGAGCTCCCAGTGGACCGGAGCCTGTGCTGGACACTCCTGCTCGCTGATGCTGTGGACGGCACACGGTCTGTCCCCAGAGGGTTTGTTGACTGAATGGAGCCAGACAGCGCTGTTGCTGGGTGCGGGGGCGTGAATGTGGGTTGGACTGGGCACCCCCCACCTTCATGTATTTTTATATATTTGGCTTCTCCGATTTTCTTTAAAAGGTGAGTACTGCCCCTAAAATAAAAACTGATAAACTCCAACTCCTTGTGGGAGAACTGGAAAGCCACCGAGGGTGAGCGACCTGCCTGCCAGGTGTCCAGATGCAGTTAGTGGCCCTGCCAGGCTCCGACTCCGCGCTTACCCCTCTGCTACCCAGCACTGCAGCCACCACGGCCTTTGCCAGGAAAGGAAGTTGTCTCTGTTTTCTCCCTTGACCGCTGTCTGTCTCTGTCCCCCACCTTGACCACTGTCTGTCTCTGTCCCCCACCTCAGCGGTCAGAGCAGTGCTAAGGACAGATGGGAGGCCAGAGCCCTCGCCAGACCCGGCCTTGGCCCTGGGCCTGGGCATTGCCAGGTTGGGGACCCCACGTGCAGCCCCCAGGAGGGCTCTCCTGTGTGGGACTGTGCTCTGCTTCCCCCGGGCTCCACTCAGGCCACGGGTCTCAGCACTGGTCCTCAGGGCGACCGGCTGCTGCCCAGCACAGCTGGTCCCCAGGTGGCTCAGCGAGGGGACACAGACGGGCTCTTCACAGCGTGAGGCTGTTCCTCCCTGAGGAGCCGGTGGCTTCCCATCCCTGGACTAGACTGTGCGCGAGAGAGACGGGGCGAGGGCCGGGGGTGAGCNNNGTGTGTGTGTGTGAGCACGTGTGTGTGTGTGTGTGTAAGGGGGGAGGTGGGGAGCCAGCACAGAGGCAGCAGGAGGGAAGGAGCACGTGCTGCAGAGAAGCAGAGCCGTCGACCCCAGGATTGGGGATAAATGACCTGAACCGTGTGCGGCACCCAGTCAGGGCTTCGGGACAGATTTCTGCCATTCTGGAGGCGGAGAGGGAGGTGGATTCAGAGAGAGGAGGGACCGCGGCGGGAGGAGGGAGGAACTCGTCCTGGAAACTCCAGCAGCCGAAGGAGGAGCTGCAGCGGGCGGCCCTGTCTGCCCGCTCTCCCCGAGCAGCTGCCCTGTCTGCCCGCTCTCCCTGCCCTCTCTCCCCGAGCAGCCGCTCTGCTCCGCACTCCCTGACACACCTTTAAATTTGTGCAACGCCGCTTTTGTTGTGTAAAGGAAAATCAGCTTCCGGATTTCCTGAAATACCTCGGCAGGTGCATAGAAAATCTGCCTGGCAACGGCTATTATCGAGGGGACAGGGACAATGGGGTCGGCAGTAGCCACTAGTCCCCTCTGCCCCCCACCTCACAGGTGCCTTGGCCCTGTCCCTTGGCACCCCCCACCCCAAATCATTTGGGTTTCACCCCATCTTTGGTAGGAGGGGAACTGCTTCCAGGTGTGTAGGATTAAGGGCAAGACCCACGTAGCCCATGGCCCCCTGGACAGGGAGGGGTCCTGGCTGCCCCCCAGGCCCTGAAAAGCCTTCCCCAGGCAGCTGCCCCAGAGACCGGTGGGAACCCCACCCCCCATCGCAACTAGAAGGTGTCCCATCTTGCGATGGCTCTGAAGGGACAAGGCTATGGGGCCCCACGATGTCTGTGATGGTTCACACTCGGCCATCACGGGAAGACTTTCCCGCACGAGACTGACAGAGGCCAGCGGGAGCTGGACGGCAGCCTCCTACACACTGCTGTCCCCGGAACCGCCCCCACGCCTTGTGCCAATGATGGCTGCACCAACTGCACTTCACCTCTGCATCAGTTAAGAAGCAGATAGCCAGACCGAACACCTGGGCACCTGCCGTACCCTCTCAGGCCGCGGGGAGAGGCCTTAGGGAGAGAATTCCAGAGCCAGCTCGGCCTGGGCAAGGAGGACAGTGCGCAGCCCAGCGCGGGACTGAGGGAGGGTCTCTGGGGGCCAATTCACGGGCACAGCTCGCGAAGCTCGCCCAAGAAGTGCCACCGAAGGCCCCGCCCGGCACAGCGTAAGTCTTGCGAGATACCGGGCAGCGGTTGCTGCTCTTTAGTGGGAGAGAGACAGGGAGGCAAAGAATCAAAGGTGGAAAGAGGCACCCCGACCGCCCTTGGGGACACGCGTCGGGAGTGGCTTCCTGGGGAAAAGCACGAGCCCTTACTGGAAGACTCAGACTATTTTTGCGACTGGCCCTTGGGGCTGCGCCCGGCCTCCCGCCCCGCAGGGCTGCCCCGGGGGAGGCTGGGGAGGCTGTGTGCTGGCTTCCTCCTGCCTGTCGGGGTTATTACATCAGCCACGATGCCCCTCCTCAGCCCCTGGGGAGCGGCCAGGGTGGAAAGCGGCAGGGACCTTTCCGACACAAATAAACGATGATCTCAGGTAGCAGCCCTGACTGGAAAACAGGAGAGACGTCCTGAGGGGTTTCACTCCGCTGAAAGGAATTCAGCCTCACCGGCCTCTCCTCTCCCAGAGCTGGAGAGATGGCCCTGGAAATACAGGTTTGGTGACTTCCCACAGTGAATGGCCCTAAGTCACAGGGGACGCTCCTGTTCCCTTGCCGTCCTTTGCCAATTTGTGGCATTTGTGTAAAATAGAAAGAAACGCCCACCCAGGATCCCCGTGTGGGCAGAGAACAAACGGAACCTCCGCCGTGTCAGAAAAACCCACGTTCTCTCATACGCAGGGCCTGGAACGACAGTGCCGACCTCTCCTCTCCCTTCCATGTTCCCCAGAGACCTTCCAGAAGACAGAGCAAAGGCCGGTTTCGTGGATGTATATCGAATACACACATACCTTCTACATCCCTGTCATGTCGAAAGTCGTCGTGTGTTCTGGCAACCACCTTGACTTGCTCGGGAGGAAAATTAGATTGTGGGCCCAGCACCAGTGTGTGTGTGTGTGTGTGTGTGTGTGTGTGCGAGCACGCGCATGTGCCCACGTGCTGGCTGCTGCTTAGCTTCACAGGGTGCCTTTGTGTGTCTGAAGCCTCGGGAGCCTGAGCACCCATGCAGGGGCCCAGAGCACCCCAGTCCCCCTGCTCTGTGTTCTTCCCAGCTCAGAAGACGTACCCGGTCCCCAGAATCGAGGGCCCTTTTCCTGCATGTGAGTCCTGCTCCCCGACAAGCCTACCTACGTCTCGTCACCAGAAATCCAGTCTGAAGGTGCTTTATTGAAATGATAAGTCACACAAAAAACGGGAAAAGTAAACCCTTTGCTCACGGAGAAATGATGCAGGTCTTGGAACTACTTCTACCATCTCTCTAGAAACGTCTCCGTGTGAGCTGTGGTTCTGAGAGAGGAGATGGACAATGTGGGGGGCATGCAGGACCTGGTAACCGGGGTGAAAAGCGTAGCCGGCGGTTCCATGCGGCCCGCGGGGCGGATCCCTAAGGGGCCAGAGGGTCCCCTCCATCTGTTTTCTTCTCTCTCTCTCTTTCTTTTCCCTCCCTCCCTTCCTGCTTATGTTCCTCCCGCCTCTCTCCGGGGCTGAGTTGACCGCACGCCCCGTCTCCACGCCCACGGCAGGTCTGGAGACACCATAGAGGCAGATCGACGTCAGCGGTCAGCCAGATACTAAAGAGATGGCGACGGTCCTCCACAGCCCAGAGGACTCTCGGACTTGCCTCGACTCCACCCTCGAGAACAACCGCAAATCACAGTATTAACACAGGAAACCACGGCTCTGACCGTGGCCCCCGTGTGGACTTTCAGCACCTCCTGCATCGGCCGGGACGGGCTGTGTGAACCCATCCTCCCCGTCCGGGGCATTCTCGCTGCTGGGAGCACGGCGGTCCAGGGAGGGCCCGGTGGAGGCGGGATTCTGGACAGGAAACGACGTTTTAGTGTATGCAGTGCTCGCCTGTCCTGAGCAGCAATTATTATGTCATTATATGATCGCCGGCGAAGATTACATATATAATTGTGCGCAGCTATATCATTACATAGATCGTTTGCATGGCATTTTACAGTTTTTTCAAAGCAACATCACGTACATCATAGCGTTTACTTCCCACAGCAGCCCTGGGACGTGGGAGGACAGGGCGTCTTCAAATCCCCGGATGAGGACGTCAGGCCTAGAGCACAGGGGACGAGCGGAAGCCACGGCTGGAACCAGGAGGCCTGACTTCTGGTCCAGGGCTGTTTCTACGATTCTCCAGCCTCCCGGAGCTGTGCGCTCGCCAAGGGGCCAGCACCCGACTCGGTCGTGCCTTCACGTCACGCGTCTTCCCGAGCTCCAGGCTCCCTTCTTCCTCTCGGATACACAGCAGCGGAAATCAAAACCGAAGCCGGCCCTTTTCGTCCGGAGGCTCAGGCCCTCGTCCGGGGCGTTGCGCGGACGCTGGGCCTGGTCAGCGCGCCTGGTCACCGGCGGCAGGACCTTCAGCGAGTTCTCCAAACCTCCCGTGTCTCAGGATCCTCATCGGCAGGACAGAGATGATCATTTCTCCCCGCCGAGGGGCATTCCGTGACGATTAGATGAGTCGATACAGGTACCTGAGTCGTATCTGGCACACGGTGAGTCCTCCACAGGTGTTCCTCGCGAGCGTAACTTCCCTGCGGGGAGACTGAAGAACAAATGTCTGCGAAGATCATAACGCCATTAAAAATGGATGCTTGGCGACACGTGACTGCGGGCTTTTTTGTCTGGTCTTTTCTCCTTAGCAGTAACGACTTCCCTTCTCTCCCCCGTACCCTAACTCCATCTTTCTCTCACCAAGAAGAAATGAATTTGTTATACACACCTCATGGCCCATTTTAAAATTATTCGTTTGGGCTTTTCTTCCCAAGAGCTACACAGCTCTGCGCGGATCTCATTGTGTTCCTCGTATTTATTTGAAGATTGGATCTGTCGAGGTAAGATAGAGTGGAAGTCTTTGCGTAAGGGTTGTGTACTGGGGACTTTCACGATGTCGGTGACGGAGTCTGTGCCTCTGTTTTGACAAACGTTCGAGGCTGAAACTCCCCAGCTACATCTCGAAAAGAGCTTGATCCCCTGCTGTCCTCCCCAAGCCCCCCATTAAACTTCACTTTGCCGTTGAGGCTGTCCCCTTCACCCCAGTCCCTAGTCCCCATTCACACTAGGGCACTGATATAATCCATATCCTTAGTATTCATCCCAAAAGATTTCCCTGTGGCTCTGCCAAGGCAGACAATGACCTGCGTCACTTTTATTAGGTAGATTCTAAATTTCTTCTTAGGAGAGTCTACTCTCTGCCACGAACAAGGGGTTTCCAGAAGTGCGAAACTTTCCAACCCAGTCCAGTGGCTTTGGGATGAGGGTTTGTGCGTCCATCCGTGGGTGGGTTGACCATATGTCCTGATGTGCCCAAGATAGACACAGTTATGTCTGGTGTCCTGGCATAATTCTTAAAGTACCCGCTTTCGTGTTTAAAAGTATCCGGGCTCGGGTGATAAATCACATGGTCACCCACCTGTGGCCCACAGCAAGCCTCCTCTGAGCCACTGTCCGCGAGCTGGGCACAGATGGGCTCTGGAGGTCTAAGGGGCCGTGGTGAAAAGCCGAAGGCCCCCAAACCGGCCACAGCCGCACGTGGGAGGTTACAAGCCCAGCATGCGAAAGGCACAGTCGGCATCGTGGCAGAAGCAGGTCGCGTGCAGGCTGCCAGTCCCGTTTTCCCTGCGGATGAACTGAAGCCATGCTGCGAGCGTCGGCCAGAACGGTGACGAGGGGCAGCGAGGTGCCACCTCCGGGCCGAGGCTGGGAAGGGCGGCTGTCCCTCCCGCGTGGCCCGCTCTAGTCTGTGCTGACGCTGTGCTCGTGCAGAGGGGTGGCCTGGACACTGACCGGCCCCGGCGGGAAGGGGTCTGCGTGAGGGCGGGAAGCGTCCACTGTGCTGGCTGAGCGAGCCTGGTCGTCACTGCAGACGGCACATCCTGGCTCGGTTACAGCTCTGGGTGCGGAGGGGGTCGATGCAAAGGCCTACACAGCCTCGCGGAGGCCGCGAGGACACAGGGTCCCTCCCCAGCTTTGCCCACCGCCTCGGCACCCCGGGGGCCTCGCTACCTGTCGCATTGCTGTCTTTTCCTTCATCGCACGTACTGACGTGTTTATGTGTCATCACGGCTCCTCCACTAGAATGTAAGCGCCGTGAGGACGAGGACGGTGCCTCAAAACAGGGCCGGGCACCCCGCCGGCACTTACGCTATAATTTTGAAAGATGAATTGTGGGCTGAAAATTCTGTATGTACCTCTCTTCTTGGAGGTTCAAGAGGGGAATAAAAGAAAGGCCTTCCTGCCATTTTTAAATGCTTCAAACGGAGCGACGACGGGGTGCAGACAGGACGTCGAAGGCACGCTCGGCCGCCAAGGGGTTTTCAGTCGCGTTGAGAGATAAAACACGAAGGCATGAAACATGCGGGGCGCAAAACTCTAGGCACAAAACAGTTCGCCCAGCCCTCGTGTCGACCTAAACCTGTGAGTGATGAGGGGCAGGAGGCCCGCGCGGGGCGCCCCTAACCACGGGCCGCTCTCGGCTTCGGCACAGGACCGAGAACAGAAGTTCTCAAACTCGCACTTGCGTGGGAACCACCTGGAGGGCTTAGCACCCCAAGACCACCGGGCCCCACGCCAGAGTCTGGGAGTCAGGAGGCCTGGGGTAGGCCTGGGTGGGGGGTCACGTGTCTAACGAGCTCCCCGGTGATGCTGGTGAGGCTGGAAGAAGGGGGAGCCACCATTCGAGGTGCCTTCCCGGAGCAGGGGTGGGCAAACCACGCTTCTGCAGGACTCCCGTGTCTTACAAATGAAGTTTTATTGGAACCCAGCGCGTCCGTTCATTTCCCGATTATCCAGGCTGCTTTCAAGCTGCCACCGCCTCGACACCACGCGGGGACGATACGAGAGGACACTCTCGTGTCCGGGTAGGGCGAGAACTGCCTCCCAGCCAAGTGCAGGCTCCGTGCCTGCGTGCACGGTTCCCTCCCTTCCGAACCAGCGAGCGCGGCCACCTGTGGCCTTCCCAGAAGCGGTGTCTGGTCTGTCCGTGCGCCTCGGAGGGCGGGAAGCCCTCGGCCTTCCCACCACGCACACTCCTTCCCTCCTGCAGCTCCGACAGCCGAGCACGCAGCACTCTGCCCCAGCCTTGGTCCACGTGGGGCGACACACACATACGAGACCTGCAGCAAAACAAGACATCACGTCTCGTCGCTGAGCTCTGTGGGGCGCCCTGGATGACATGGGAGCTTACAACATGGGAGCGTGTGGGGAGACACGTCCGCGGGGCAGAGCTAATGCAGCGTCCAGTGTGGGGCATCGCCTCTGGTCCCCGGCTTGAGTTAAAGGACATCTCCTGGTGCCTTGGTCCTCAGATGCTAGCTGCTGGATGCTATCATCAGAATCACCTGGGTGGATGTTAAAAAAATGCATATGCCCATCTTTCCTAGAGAGTTTGATTTTCAGCAGATTCTTGCTTTAACCACCACCCCGCCACCCCGATCTGCGCCCCGAAAGATCGTGACACACAGCAAGCGAATGCTGACGAATGAGATCTGGGGTTTACTGCGTATTGTTCCGGTGATTCGGGGTGGCGTGAGTGCCATCTCTGTGGGGGTTTGGCAACGTACCTTAAATCCCCAAAGAAGTCGCACGTCCCCACTGAGGGCTCGAGTAGTATTGGCTGAAGAGCAGTATTCTTCACACCGCGGGCGGGGGCAACCACCATCGAAGCGGGAGAAAACGCCAGAGTGCGGGACATGCGTCAAGGATCAGCGTGTTCCGTCACCTCGTTTGGGTGGGCGTGCTGTGCATCGGGCTGCCGTATGTCCGTACTCTGTGTCACGTCACGAGGCACTGATCAACCGTGACCCTAGCTCACCGAGGGCGGCTCCCGTCTCGGAGGAAGAAGTCACCAGGGAGGGCCGACTGTCATGTGCCAGTCCTCCAGGGAGGCCACCTGGAAACCAACGGAAAATCGATTCATGGACCATCACGTAGCCCGGGGAGATAAATCAATCACAGGCGGTTTCGGGCGTGGCCGCTGACTTGGCTCCCCACAACTGTCGTCTGGAGACAGCTGGGGTTATCTGGAGCCCAAGCTGGCCGAATTTCAGTTTCCCTTTCCCCAAAATGGGGATAATCACCTACCACTGTTCCTGTTTGGGAAAGACCGACTGGGGTGGGTCTTTCCTGGTGGCCTGGCAGGTGGATTGCCGGTACTTAGGTCAGGTCAGGCGACGTGGGAGTCAGAGAGGCTGTGTGTGGGAGCACGGGCCAGGTAAACCAAATGTCAAGGGGCCCTCCTTCTTCTGGCCTCTTGGCAGGCGGCAGAGGGTCTGCTTCTTTCCAGTAAATGCTGGTCTTAGCCAGTGACCGAGAAGAAGAGAGCCGGACAGCCCACGGGGTGAGGGACCAGCTCGCAGAGCACGTATCGTGGCCCACGCTCAAGCAGTGGGAAATGTCTTTTGCCGGCTCGGGGGGCTTAGGGGTTGGAGTAGCGGGGAGCAGAGGGGTGCTGGTGGTGTCCCTGGCGCTGCTCATTCTGGACTAGCCCTGCCGCTCACTCTTCTCAGCAGGGAAGAAAGAGGCAGGAGGGGAGCCTGGGGGATGGGAGGAAAACAAGCCTTAAAGAGCATCAGCCAGGGGCCGGCGGTGAGAGACTCCAGCGGACAGGAGAATCCCGCCCTCTATTTCGACGTGTGCCCCTTACAACAAAGCCCCTTGCGTGGTCGAGAGAGATCCTGGCCACTCCGGGCACGTCTACTTTCAAAGCTCTCACGTTGAGAGACGAAGAAAATTGCCAAGAACGTGGAGATGGAATTAGAAGGAAACAGCGAAGCTTCGTTTGAAAGCGGCACGGTGAGCATCTTTAATCCTGCCGGAGGCCCCCGCAGCTGCCCTCGCCTCCTTAGGTGACATCAGAAGTCTCATCGAGGAGGCGGGCCAGATCCTGACCCCTCGGCCCCGCCAGGATAGACTTTGCTTAGGAGCAGGCTCTGGGGGCCTTCTGCTTGGGAGTGGGACAAACCTCATGCCTCATTAGCTGGGCTTTCTTGGGATTATGGTTCTCAAAATTTACCGTGCACGAGCCTCCCCCAGGCTTATACCAGACAGTCGTCCTCAGTCCCACCTACAGCGGTTTGCAGTTAGCGGGCTGGAGGCGGAACCCAAGAGTCTGCATTTTGAGATGCATCTCCCCGTCCCGCCCGCCCCTCCGCCCCCAAGCTGAGATGCCCCTGCAGGCAGACCGACCATGCCTGGAGAGGCTTTGGGGCAGCTGGTCAGGGAGAGGTAGGCCTCACCTGCCCACCTTGGGCCTCACCTGCCCATCCTCCCAGCCGACCACCTGGAGGATGGCCGCCCTGTCATGGCAGGGCTGACCCAGCGTGGGACAGTTCTCACCGAGAGGCCTCCGACCCCTCTTTCACGCCAAGGCCTGAAGCAGGCCGCAGAGCAAATGGGGACAATCGGACCTTAATGCACGTTGGACATGCTTTTTCGGAATTGAAAGAAGGAACAACGACAAAAAAACAAACAGAAAGACCAAGAAGGAGGAGGAGGAAGAGGAAAAGAAGAGGAGGAAGAGGAAGAGGAAGAGGAAGAGAGAATTGTCAAATACGTGGAAAACCCAAGGCCACAGGAATCGCCCAGTGCTTCCTGTCAGGCAGAGACCTAGGAGGCCACGCGCTGGGTCAGTCTAGCTCTGCTTCTGGCCACCAGCTCCCTGCCCCGCCCCAGCCTCATCATCAGGTTCCCCACCTCCGGCCCACCCCCCTGGGTCCCCCCCTCCCCGGAGCTATCCGGACGTGGCCTTCGCCAGAGTGTTCTCACTGTGACCCACGAGCGGTATAAGGTTGAACAAAGACATTTATTTGTAAAACCAGTTCCCAGGGGAGGAGAGACTGTATCCATAGGAAGTTAGCCGGTGACCGCGCAGAGGGCCACATGCATACATTCATGAAACCCAGGGGCAAACCAAACAGACAGCACAGCTGCTGACGCCGGGAGCCACCAGCCCTGCCAGCATAAAAGCAAAATGTCTTTTCCGCTCCAGACACAGAGGTACCAAGATGTCCTGTGAGGAGGCAGTCTGGTCTGACATCCACGATGACGTGAGCGGGGACCAGTTGCGGGAGCTTTTTATTCCTCTCCTGTTCTGTGTGGCTCATTCGCTTCCCACAGATCTCTGGCCAAGAGCGTAAGGGGTCCTCCACCCTCCGGACGGAGGAGCCGCGTCCAGTCCCGGCTGGCTCACATGCCCATCCTTATACTCTGAATGATCTGAAAGATGGCTGAGAGAGAAAACGAGACAGCTCAGAAGGCAGCCAGTGCATGGTGGGACCACGACCCTGCAGGGAACCCAGTGTCTGCCCACCCGGGCACCTGACACCTAGCCCATCGCTGACGAGATGTTCCCTAACGAGGAGTTAAGTTAACAAGAGGTCAGTGAATTTCTTGAAAAAGGCAGCCTTGCCTCGTCTGCTGATGGATTCCTCGGGGATTTATAGATAACTCCTGCTAATTCCACCGGGAGGAAAGGCCAGAAATCCCTCAGGGCCCGAGGGATTTGGCCCCCTTCCCCCATATAGTTCTGCCCTGCTGGGGTACAGGGCTTTGGTGCCAGGCCCTGTACTGATTTAACAGGTCAGTGAGGCCATCTTTTTAAAATGCCTATGACCTGGAAAACACGCAGCCCCTGAGCCAGGCAGAAAGGTGGGTGCACGAAGCTGAGCTCCTGGCTGCCCGTGACCGTGGACGTGAGCAAATCTGGCTGCCTGTATAGTCCTGGAATGTGGCTGTCTGTTATTGAGAACAAGGCTGATTTACTCCCGGCTTCACTAAATGGACCTCCTTCCTGAGATGCCCAGGGGGCGGGAGCCTGTAGCCGCCGCCGAGGATTCCTGGGACCTGCACTTATTTTGCTAAGAGCTGGTTACGGAGCCTCCCAACCCGGTTCTGCCTATTGGTTCAAATGTGTCCCAGGAAAGGAAAGCCCCAACTTCTGTTTCACACCCTCCCCGTGGGCAGTATCGGTCAATCTTGATGAAGGCAGTAATCATGAAAATGGCAACTGTCCCGTAGTAGGCGACACACCCAGGGACACAGCTTCCTAAGTAACCACAGTAAAACAAGCTATCCAGAACCCTCGAGAGAAAAGGCATTGGACGTCTCCTCTAAGGCAGCGAGCACGTGCTATGTGCCACACACCGTGCTTCGGGGACACATAGATAAACAATGCAGAGGGCCCTGGGGAATCGTTGGACGGCTAGATCTGAAGTGTAGATCAAGCACCAATGCATTTTTTTTTTCTTAAAAACAAACAAACAAAAAACAAAACCCCACGCACATCATTCCTACTTTCTTGAACTGGATGTACACCAAACACGATTTAATGCTAACTGTCCAGGAACGTTCAGTGTGACCACACGTGAACAGTAATCGATCAGACGCCGCTGTGGTATCATTATGGGGAGGTGCACAAGCGGTCGGCTCTCCCCCCGGCCTCTTGTTTCTGCCTCTTACTGTTTTTTTTTTTCTTGTCTCCATTATTCATCTCTTCGCTGTTACCACACTGACCTCAGTGGGCTTCTCTTATCACGTTGCCCTGGACCATGAGAATTACGTGTCAAATTAGAGCCAACCAGCTCTGTGTGACCGAGGGAGTTAATGCACCGACTCGCGATGTTTAATTCTGGTCGCACTAGATGTTTGCTTGGCCTATGCTGGGTTTGGGGGTGGGTCTTGACGGCAGTTGCTAGATGGATAAGAACGTATCTTACCGAAATGTATAGGCTCACAGAAATAGCTGACGTGTCTGTCCTCACCACCCAAGGCTGCAGGGAAAGAAATATAAACATCTGGTATTCTGGCCTACGAGGAGGACTGGGAGGCAGCTATAGCGTCGACCACATTGAGAAACCGATGTTTACGTCTCCCATGCCTCAGGCTTGGGGATCCCCGAAACATCCCTCATCCGGTAGAGTGGAATGACAGTACCAGGTGACCTGGTTGGACTTCCAGGTCTTCGCTGAATGGCTGTGTGACGGGGCGGATCGCTTAACCTCTTCCCGCCTGTTTCCTCTTCTGTAAAGTGAGGACCATGATGCATGCGGGGCTGTTAAGAGAATTAAGTGGTCTGACTTCTGTGAAGGTTCCTCACGCAGCAGCACCTGGCGTGTGGGAGCTGGCGCTGTCATCACGACCGTTACATCAACAGGGACTGCTGCTCCTCCATGTCTGAGCCGCGGGACGGCCTGCCACCCTGAGGAGGCGTGCACTTCGGGAAATTACTAAACCGTTCTGACTCCTCTATTTGTAAAACTGGAGATAGCATGTGCCTCCGAGGATTGTGAGGAATAAATAAAATGACATAAGTAAAAGATCTTCCATGAGAGATGCTCAACCATGTTATTTGTCTCTTAATTTCATCCTTAGACAAGAAATCATTTTCAGCGGGACGCAGGTCGGCAGATAGGCGACAGTCTGTGCCTCGGTCTGTTAAACCCCATCAGGTTGATTCATGACCTTGAAAGTGCTTGGTACTGATTAAGCCACTCAGTTCTTTTGAAGGAACTGCTGTGAATTTCTCTAAAGAATCCTTGACAAAATTTGCTTGTCTCGGTGTAGCAACACTTCCATGAAAACAGCTGACCTATTTCTGAGTCTGCTTTAAAAACGAAAGATCATTCCCAACCCTGAGTCCACGAATTGACATGTAAAAACCCGATAGTCCTCAACATGTTTATAGTGACCCTTTACAATCGAACCGTCTTGGAGAATTCCCTTTGAATAGTCTATTTTAAGTTCACCGTTTGCCTCCACAGCTCAGATAATGGAGAGATGGTTGTGTTTATCACACCCTTCTCGGTGTGTCAACGTGTTTAAGGAGGCTTCACCACCCTACCCCAATTATATGAATTGTAATTCTGTGTGCCCGCCGGTAATGACCCTCGGAGCAACCCCGGCCCTCTGAAGGCTGGCTTTCCGAGGCGGTGAACAGGAAGGGAGCTGAACGCTTGTTCAAAGCAGGGAAGTGGGGGGTCTAGAGCCTGACAAGTTAATAACTTAACAGTGGGTGACCGAAGCCGAGGAAACGGCTGAGCGGGCTGCAGGAAGGGGGCGCTGGGCAGGCGGCGGGGAGGAGAGATGCCGGCCGAGGGAGAGATGGGTGGCGTCCCAGGTCGGGGGACCCGGCCTCACGTGGGTCTCAGAAATTCAGAGAAACCCAGGCGAGGGCGGAATGTACGGATTCCAGAGCCTCTCCACGCTCCAGCCCCGTCCTGTGACATCCTTAGGCTCAATGCGCAAGAACCACTCACACTCGGAAACCAAACCAACCGGGACGGTCCTCCTCACTCCACGTCTCCGCTCCACAGCCACCTTCTCATCCCGGGCACCACTATTTCCAGAAAGCGTTACTTCCTCCAAGTCCTCGCCGTGGATTCCCGCCCCGGTCCACCCGCGTTAGCCTCTGCTCTCTTCGCCCCATCGGAATATCTCTTGCTAAAGTCACAGATGACCTTCCACGTTACTTAATCCCACAGGTATTCGTCGGCTGCTTTTGCTTCACTGCCCTGGTCACCCTCGCCGCGCTCTCCCTCCTCGAGACTCCTCTGCCCTCGGCCTCTGTGACACTGTCTCCTCCTCGTTTCTGGTTTCCTCCTTCACTTGGCTCTGTACACAAAACGTGTTCCCCGGGTCGCCAGCTCCGCCCGATCAGCACGTTTCCCAGGGAGCATTCTGGCTTTTCCTCTCCTTCGTTACATTCTCTCTCCCTGAGCGATCGCATCCACAGTTTCAGCTGCCACTTAGCGTTCGATGACTCGTCCGTGTGCACTGCCAGCCCCGATGGCTCCTCCGAGCTCCAGACCCGCACCTTCTACCATGCGACTGATACCTACACTTCGGGGGCTCAAAGGCACGTCAGCTCCACAGGATTGTCTCACGGTCTCTGCCCACTGCCAACCCTGGCATCCTTATCCTCCACCCTGCATATAGACCATTCCTAACGCTTCTAACTGATAACCAAGACCTGCGGACTTTACCTAAGAATCTTGTGACTAGGCACCCTTCTCTCCATTCCTCCAGAAAACACCCTGGTCCAAGTGACCATCGTCTGTGTCCAGGCGCCTACGATGGCCTCCAACACCGGTCTCCTCTTACAATCTTCCATCCTATCTCCATACTATAGATTTACTTTTTAAGTAAAAATAAATGACTGTGTCATCCCGGCGTTTAAAGCACATCGAAAGCTTCGCATTGCCCAATCTGTGATGAGGCCTCCGTCATCAAGGCCCCTGGCCCCCGTCGACCTGTCCAG
Organism: Pteropus medius; assembly: GCF_902729225.1. Classification (NCBI taxonomy): domain Eukaryota; kingdom Metazoa; phylum Chordata; class Mammalia; order Chiroptera; family Pteropodidae; genus Pteropus; species Pteropus medius. The sequence continues at coordinate 9,167,407 of NW_024347788.1, read as the reverse complement.
ACCCATCCCACGTCACTCTCCCCCTCTCCTGGGTAACCCCTCGTGGTTTCGAAAGCTCTCAGCTCTATCGGCTCTTCCACGTGCCGTTCTTTCTGTCTGAAATACTTTCCCCACCCACCCCGCTTGCCCAATTTTCCTTCGTGATTTGAAAGTTGTATCTTTGGAGAAGCCTTCTTTGACCATTTGAGCAAGAGTTTTTAACCTCGAGTGTGTATCCCCCATGTCCCAAGGACGTATGGAAACACAGATACGGGGCCCCGCCCCCAAAGTTTCTAACCCAGTGGGTGTGGGGTGGGAAACGAGACTGCTTTTCTAACGGGTTCCCAGGTGATACACTTTGAGAGCCACTTACCTGGAGTACAGCAGCCTTCCGTATTATATGCTTTCCTAGCCCTATACACCTCTCCTTCACATACCTTCACGGCTGAAATTTTACATGTTTTAGCATGATTACCTAATGAACTCATCTCGCCTCCCTACCAGACCGTACGCTTCAGGAACCTTGGATAATTTCGGTCACGACTCTATCCTTGGGCCTAGCTCAGCACTGGGCACATAGTAGGTCCTCAGTAAATATTTATTGAAGGAATGAAAGGCAAATAATCACAAAGGGTCTGGAGGACAATACATATTAATAGCCGCGGGTGGTCACTTTGTAAGCCCAGACGAGCATCCGATGGATACCGTTGGATCCAAACGTCCCCGATCTCCGTCCTTGGAGGAGAAGTGAAGTCATGACAGATCATAAACTCCTTAAGGCCTGGGCCGCACCTGCCCAGCCCACTCTCGCCCTGGGGACTGGCCCGCCCCAGCTCGTTGGGAGTGTAAGGAGGACACAGCGATGTTAGAAGTGGATCTCCTTGGAAACTGTCAGAAAGCTGGGCATGAGGACAGTGCCAGAAAGCCGCCCTGCCAGACAAGGGGAGGCTTCGTGAAGACATTGCTATTGAAAATAGTTGACGATAAGAGAGATCGAGGAAGTTGCTGAGGAGAGGGGTTGCGACGGGCCAGAGGAATAGCCTTTAGGAGGATCAGACGGCTCCAGAAATGACACAACTCGATCATTTTCATTTAAAAAAAATGAAAGATAAAAGCAGAAGAGCTGGCAGGAAAAGTATGAACCTGTGAGAGACAAGCAGAAACGGGAGGAGACGAGGCGTTGCAAAGGTGAGCTGTCAAAGAATCTGCACAAACACGGTCCGAGGCAAGGGACCATTTCCTGGTGGCTTCTCCAGAGACAGAGAAGAGGGTGAGATGCCAAGGACAGGCGGGTGTGGGCAGGTGCTGTTAGAAGAAGGGACATTATTAGCAGAGAACGAGATGTTCTCCCCACACACTGAAGTGGCACACGGTGGAAGGAGACTGTACACAAACCTAAATGCTCCGTGGGGCACAGGGCGGAGGGTGGCACATGACAAAGGAGGCCACGAGTCACCTTGAGGGAGCCAATGGCCGATGAGCGACCTCGTCCGCCTCCGATGCAGAGGCAGGAGCTCCAGAGCCACCATGCGTCCCCAGCCTCTCCTCGGTGGCTTCTCCAGGGCCGCCCTGTTCTACGAACGTCCAGCTGCCAGTCTCGGGGGGAAGGGGACTCCCGTCTGGGTGTCACAGTTTCGGGAAGGTTCTGGTGGTCTCCAGGAAAGGCCAGTGCTTATGCGGTCGACCTGCAAACACGGCGAATTCGCATCCGTCCTGGAGGAAGTGTCCAGGAAAACGTCAGCCGACAGGGCGCCTGGCGGCCTGGGTGGGGAGCAGCCGTGCTGGGCGGCGGCCACACACCTGGGACCTCGGGACAGCGTGCCTTTCCTGGCAGGGAAAGTGGGACGTGTTCAAACAGGAGTTGTCTTCAGTGTGCGGTCATACGCTCAAGGCCTCACGACGGTGGCCGCGTCCTGCCTCGCAGCACCTCGGGGGTGGCGAGAGAGACGACAGTCCCGAGGCTGGAGGTGGGGCCTGGGCGCCAGCTCCCCCGCTTCTGAGCTACGGGACGGGACGCTGGCTGATCTCTGCCACGACCCTCAGCTTCGTGATCCGTGCAAATAGGTTCCGGAGCCTCTCTGCGGGGATCACGTGACTAGACGAGGACGTGGACACTCGTCTAGTGGACACGTAGGGCCAGGATCATACTGAGCACGCAAGAAACGGAAACCAAAAGCGTTGTCTGAACCAGTCCCGCTCATCCCCATGGGCTAGTTTACGAAGAGTTCTTTCTGGAAATAGAAAAGAGGCTCCAGCTGCCCCTGCAGAGGTGACGCCGCTGAGCTCTGGCTGACAACCCCGCCCTCTACCTGCCCAGGTGGCACCTGGGGGCTCAGGCCGTGTCCTCTGTGTCACGGAGCCAGCTGTGCTCCCCTGGCACAGGTGTTCTCAGCCTCACACAGCGGAACCACCAGAAAGGTCGTGATGGATTCTTTCTTTCCTTGTGAGCCCTGGGAACCTTGGTCGGAACCTCGCCAAGGAGGTCAAGAGCTGGGAGCCACTGTGACTAAGGACCGGTGACGATAACGAGCATTTATACCACCACCACCACCACCACCAAGACGCCACTGAACGGCTGACATGCACTGACCTTCGGGTCCTGTCCCTCCCCCCTGCTATCCTTCATGAAAGCGAAAGCGGCCAGTCCCGAGACGGAGGGGTGTGGCCCTTCCAGAAACAGGGAGGCCCCTGGTGCCCTGAAACATGAAGATGGGGGAGTCCAGGCCCAACCAGAAACATCTCAGGGAACCACTTCTTCCCATCTCCTCTGAATAGCCTGTCCTGAAAAGCGGACCTGTCTGCGACAAGCTCTCTCTCCCCTCCCCCCGCGGGAGAGTCCCTGGAGGATACAGGACAAGAGCACAGTCTGCGAACTGACAGACAAAAGGAAGGTCTCTGCCCAGAAACAGGGCACGACTCACAGCCGATGGTGCCAAATGAACCCAGCAGGCGCTTCGCTGCGAGGCGCTGACCCCGTGAGAGCAGAGGCCAGCCGAGGGACCGGCCGTCTCCTATTTGATGGCTGCGAGGCTCTGGCTGTGCATTCCCTGCTGGGGGTGAGAAGAATCAGAATATCCAGCACCACGGGAGGTACCTCACTCACACGCATACACACACACACACACACAGACGCACGCACACAGACACACACAGGCATACCTTTCATTGCCGCTGGACACGCTGGTCATGCAGCACGCATTACTAATGCCATACCTGGCACAGAGGGCGTACAGACGTGCACCACATAGCAACCTGGGCGCCTGGATCTGCACACCATACGCACAGACACACACACACACCTGGGAGGCTTCTGAACTGGCATCTGGTTCTGCTTTACCACACAGAGGACAGATGCGCGCATAATACGCTGGATCTGTTGCCCACAGACGACGCTTCCTTCAGATGCCACCATAAACAGACATGCCTGGATCTGCCTGGAGGCACACGGGAATAGCCTGGGCCAGCATGCCTTTACTACACACAGAGGAACGCATTACAGACGACACCACATGCGCATTGGTCTTACATGCACGCATGCCTTGCCGCAGAGACACACGAGACGACAATATCTGACACACAGATGCATGCAGCACCTGAACGCATATGACACACAGCGATGCACAGGATGGCAGACCTGGATCCGCTGGGCGAACAGCTATCTCTCGTTTGTTGCCCCATTTGAACAAAGAGTTCTGTGCCTTAAAAAAAAGAGAAAAAGCTAAAAACCACTAGTCGACATGTTTTGTTCTTAAAATACACTTAATTTTTTTCTGAACGAAAAAGTATTATATGCTCACTGACAAAATTGGAAAATGAAGAAAACGATGAAGAAAATGACAGTTGCTGGCTCGTCCTCACACGGGACAGGTCCCTTCGGTGGAGGGTACAGGCGCCTGGGCTTCTGGAACACCCCGGCTTCTGTAATTCTCATCGTCTATAATTAGGAAATGAATATCCGGCTTTGCCAGGGAGACAGAAGATGGAAATTAGGACTAGTAAGGGAGGAGTAGTCTGAGGGAGGGAGCTGGGGCCAGGCTGAGAATCACACGGTGAAGGGGACTCGTGGGGACTCGTGGGGACTCTACGAATCCCAGTTCAAACCTCAGTGACAAGTAAGGATGGAGGAGGGTGCAGCCGTGTTGCAAAGAGAGCTCAGCCTGCGGCTTCCTGCACCACACGGCATCACAGAGGGGCTCGGAAAACGTGACTCATACGACAGGATCCCAGAAACATGCAAATGCGGGCTAAACAACCAAGCTGTCCGAACAGCTAACAGGTTAAGGGAAAGACCTAATTTCATCGAGTCCAGGAGGCGTTCTCGTCAAAGAGGAAAGCTGACCGTGCTGAAGACACTTGTCCTGTGAACGCGATGGCACTTCCTTTACAAAACGGTTAGGCGAGGGACAGCAAAGACGGGCATGTGACCCTGCCGTTGCGCCCATGTCCCTGACAGACATTACTAATTGACTGTAGCTCACTTTCCCATGGAGCTTTGGTGTGGCCTCAGACTCCTCAGTAAGGCTTTTAACAGAGCTGAGGACAAGAAGAAGAGAGAAACGCAGGGGCGAGGCTTCGCCCCTCCACCCCGCCACCCAGCGGCGACCGAGCATCCTGATCCATCGTCCGGGGAAGGGCCCAGGACCGCGAGTGTCTTGCGAAGAGAGCAGATGGCAGATCTGTGTGACAGCATCTCTGTTATCTCAGACAGACATTACGGGTCACGTTTGTCTCTGAGCCTCAAGATAAAACAAGCGCTCTTCAGAAGCTATCAAACAGTTTCCCCAAGAGGCAGGTTTTGAAACGGGAGACCGAGAGGGCCGGGAAGAGCTGCTTATCTGCGAGGGCCCCGCCGCCTGCAGAAATGGAAGATAATGTTTTTATAAAACGGCGTTGGCGGGGGAGGGGGTGAGTTAGATCCCTGGGGCTTCAGTGTGGATCTGCAGTCCTGGGAGATGAAATAAATATAAATGCAATCAGTTAGAAAGGCCCCAGCAGTGCAAAGTCCCAGGGCCTAGACTTGGCCAAGAAAAGTTTCTGGCCTGTTGGAATAATCCTGAGGGAACTCCTAACAGGGCTTCTCCTGAGCCGTGGGCTTTAGATTTCTGACAGAACGTATGTCACGTTAATAACAATAAAGCCGGTTAACCTAACTAAACAAAAGCAAAGCCCGAGATGGCCCCAAGATGTCCTGCCTGGGTAACCCTGTGTCCGCAAAGATGCTCGGTTCCCAAGGCTTTTCCACCGCACGGAGAAAACTTTCATAGTGAAACTGTAGTGTGTTGGGGCTGCGTTAAGGATACGCAACTTAACATTTCACTTCTGATATTCGACTTAAAGTGCAAACCGCTATTCACCGATTTTCGTCTGCACGTGGGGGCCTCCTTTCTCTTGCGTGGGGAGATCTGAAAGCTTTGGGTGCTTTACCTCGGGAAAATAGCCTTCGGCACCCAGGCTGCCACTGCTTACATTCCAGTGAAGAGGCAGAGCCTAGTGCTTTCCAAAAGATGCAGGAAAGTGTGATGGCCGAGCTTGCCAATTAAAGGCACAGCTCAGGAGGAAGAACGGCAAAGAGGAGCCCAAACACCTATGGCACACGAGCCCCATCCACGGTGCCACCGTTTTCCACGAGGGCCATAGGGACAGAGGTGGCGGTGGTGTCTGAGGCCTGCCCTCCGGGTCAGCACTCACATCCCTGGACCTGTTCGAGGCCAGGACCACTTCGGGAGGGGCTTCTATTATCCTTCTTTGATCGATAAGGAAATCAATACAGAGGGAGTAAATAACTTGGTCAAAGCTGTTCGGCTGGTAAATAGCAAATCCAGGCTTTGAATCCAGATTTGGCATATTCAAAACTATCCCCCCCCCGAGGCCTCTTCTCCTGTTGCTGCCAGTTGGTCAGGTTTCAAAGAAGTGTCTGGCCTCACGGACCTTTTGCAATTATGGATCATGGAAACCGACTTACATGAGGAGGGATGTACGTAGACAAACCTCCTCCAACTGCCTCTTAACCGGGTAACGTATTGGATGTTACAATCATGTCCCTGGGCCGGACTCAGACCTTGGGGGACTCAGGGCAGCCCCAGCACTCTTATATCTAATCTCCCGGTGAGGGGTGGGCGTTCCCTGGGGGTGCGTCTGGGGCCGGGGTCTCTCCCCGCCTTCCCTTCCATTATCTTGCTCTCATCAGGCACAAAAGGCACTTGGGGAGAGTGAGGGAGGCCACAGGAACCGAGACTAGGAAGCCAGAGGTCGAGAGTTTGCCATGGCACAGTGCTCCCCAAAATAAAGGGTCCTGCACCCCCCTGGAGGTGTGTTAACTTGTTTTCCACGTCAAAGGGAGTCAGGGTGACCACTAAGTGAGTATGTACTTAAATGCCAACAGTTTTCCAGCCAAAATTCTTTCCCAGAATACAGCTAGGAAAACACGGAAGATGTGCACGCCCCTTTCCTCGCCTGGCCTGAATGTTCATTTACCTTAGGCACGGTGACACTGCCTGTGAAAACGGCACTCTGTCTAACCAGTCATCAGGTAGGAAGGTGGGTTAATAGGGTAAGAGCCTAAAAGCAAGTGAGTCTCTCGAGAGAATCAGATCAATGACTGACCTCTTCATCAACTTTAGAAGATTTCACATTTTTCCTGTCTGCATAAAAACATACAAAATAGGAACAAGCAATGACATGAACTCGGAGAGGGCACAGGACCTCATAGGTATCACTGGGACTTGGTGAAATGGGACTCGAGCTTGGCATTGGGGTACCTCGTTCGCAGGAGGGAGACCCGGAAAGGGACAGGAGGCGTGTGTGTCTGGAGAGGCGTGTGAACCCTACGCTCGGCACAGGCGGGGGTGCCCCCTACTTTGGATGACAGGTCTGGGACAGAGGCGAGGGAGAGCAGGCATGAGGGCCTTCGACCATCTCAGCGTCAAGAAGCCTCGTTGCGTCAGGCAGAGGAGCCCATCAGCGGAACGGCCAGGCTTGAGGAAACCGCATTGCATTAGATGTAGAGATAGGTTGGGGAGCCTATGGCCTGTGTCCCCGAAACTGAGAAACTCAAGACAGACGGTAGGCTCAGCGAAACGCATCGAACTGTGACTAATCCCAGAGAGGTGGCCGGCCAGGGGGACATATCTCAAGGAGACATTGTGTTCTTCATGACATGCTTGGTTTAGAAAAGGATGTGCACAGGGATAGGAGGGCACGGGACCAAGGACACCCTGGGAAGGGTGACACATCTCTGTGAGAGCGCTGCCCGACTCAGCCGAGGTTCCCC
>NW_024347788.1:9158862-9159291 GCF_902729225.1 Pteropus medius | reverse complement strand
GGTTGTTTGTCCTTCAAAACTCAGCTCAAACTGCACCACCTCTTCTGGAAGTTCTCTTCTGCCCAGTGTGCGTGACCAGTCCCCGCCAGAGGCTGACTGGTTGTGCTCCCCCAAATTCACACGCTGGAACCCCCAGGGGACCGTGGCAGAGGTGGGGTGTTTGGGAGTTGTTTAGGTCCTGAGGGTGGAGGCCTCACGGGGCGAGATTAGTGCTTTTAAAAAAGAGACGCCAAGAGCTCCCGGCCCGTCTGCCCGGGAAGGGTACCGTGCGAAGATGCGAGGAGAAGCCTGTGACCGGGGTGAGGCCCCCACCCAGCCATGCCGGCACCCTCGTCTGACTTCAGACTGTGAGAAACACATCTCTGCTGTTTACAAGCCACCTGGGCTGTGGTGTTTTGTTACAGCAGCTCAACCGACTAGGATGACCCC
>NW_024347788.1:9061973-9157570 GCF_902729225.1 Pteropus medius | reverse complement strand
TGCATCTCTGAAGCTTGCAGGAAGTTTATGTGAAGAAGAGCTTGGTGGGTCCTGGCTGGCCATTAGCTCGATGTGAGTCTAGAATGAGCTGTGACTGTTCAAAATAAACTGCAAACCGGGACAGATTAACAGAAGCACAGTGGTGAGACCAAGGGCAGTGACAATCCTGCTACCTCTGCAGCATTCACACCACTCCAGACCAACTTCTGCAGTTGCAAATGCTATTCTTTAAGAGAGTCATAGAGTGTATCCAGAAGAGGCATCTAGAACCCACATCTTATGGGGCCAGGTTGAGAGACTGGGGAAGTTTAGTTTGTGGAAGGAACCACTACACAGTCATCTGTAAAATACCCAAAGATTCAAGGTATTCAGAAGAGAATGGGTCCATGCTGTATGACTTTTAGGAGTCCACACCTGAATTATCGAGCAGACGGCACAGTGTAGCTCAAAAGAGGGGAGATGTTTCTAGTCGAGTTAGACCTGTACAGAAATGGGATGGCTTTTTGAAGGAGTGAGCGCTCTGCCCTCAGAAGTATTCCAGCAGAGGACGAGGAAACTCTGTTAAAGATGAGGGACCCCCCGTAGGGGGCAAAAGATGCCCTTTGAGGACACAGCTTTGAGAACGGGGCACAGTTCTGTTTGAGCGGAACGTCTCCTCATCTTGGAATGCCAAATCATCTTCAACATATTCGAGCCTCAAGCGACAACCATGTCACATCTTTCAGGTCCCTCCGTCCTCCTAAAAGCTTTTATTTTCTTGGAGGGTGGTTTCTTGAAGGTCAGAGGCACTGCTCTCTCTTTAGTCACGGGTGTCTCTTGCCATTGGGGCAGAATGACCCCTTTGTGGGAGGCCTAGGTCTTCCTCGCCCTCAGTAGCAGGGAGGTGATGGAGACGGGACCCTCCGAAAGTCTACCTTGCTGTTAGAAATGACCTCCACTTGCCAGTATTTCAGAGACCCAACCCATGGGGACCAGGAATTATGTCCAGACTCCCAATGACAAAATTCGACTAGAAGGGACTGCGTGATCCTTTTGCTCAAGACTCCTCTTTGTGTGTGTGAGTTTGCACGTCACTGTAAGTAAAGCTCTCTGAATCTGTCACCTTGCAGTATCAATGGTACCTGGAGTCTCGGGTCAAAGGCTCAGTTCTATCCAGAAGCACTGGAACGCTTCCTTTTAAGGCAATGAACCTCTCTCTCTCTCTCTCTGGAATGTGGGTTTATCTCAGCCAGACAGGTGCTCCACTCTCTGTTCTAAATGCCTGCCTTAGGCTGTGTCTTCAGTGCAGGTTTAACTGAACTCTACAGTATCTATAACCGATTTAATTGCTCCACGTAATCACTTTATGATTATAATTTGATAGTATATCAGTCCTGTCTCTATTCGTATTTGGTCTGCTGGAATAGAAACTCAGTGAAAACCCATTAAGATTAAGTCTTCAGGTGGTGATTAGCTTGAATCCCAGACTAATATATTTCTTGTCTATTTACCTTGTGAATAAAACATGTGTTTCTGAAGGAAAGAGGAGAACATGGGACATAAGGCCAGCGAAAATCCCATACCTGAGCCACAGACAACAAAAACAAACAGTGCCAACAGCCATGGTCCCACAGGATATTTCTCTTCTTGCGGCCTCTGAAAGAGAATGGGAGAAAGGAAGATTAGGCTCGTGAATTCGAGAAACATTTACTGAGTACCACCAGTCACTGTACCAGAGGCTGGGGGCACCACTCCGAAAAGGACAGACTCAGCCCCAGTGTCCTGTGGGCAGATATAGGTGAATAAAAATCGTAAAGGATCAAGATAGGTTTGGGAAAATTCATCAATAGCCTTATTTACACTCCTGCAACTCAATCGACTTGGGGGTCTTACATGTTCTGGGGCAGGATATGAACACATAAAACCAATACAGCGAGTCGGGAGCCAAAGATGTGACTACCGATGATTGCTTCCGTGTGTTGAAATCTCACCCTATGCCAGACTCCATACTAAGCGGTCTGGACCCCCCGTGTCTAGCAGCTAGGACGGACGCCAGGCAGCTCCGTTCTGTAGTTAAGAAGCGAGGCTCAGGTTTGTGAACTCGAGCGAGAGCTGGGATTGAATTGAGGTCCGCCTCATCACAGAGCCTGGGTGTTTTCCCCCGACAGCTTCATCTTTAATTCCCGAATCTGTGAATCGCAAGTAGGGTCATAGGGCACGGCCATGCTGTCAGACCTTCTAGGTGCCAAAGAATCCGGGGAGACAAGTGCAGTGGAAATGCTTCGAAAGGCAGCTGCACCACAGGAGGAGCAGCATTTTGTAATCAAGTTCCTGAGCCTTAGTGAAGCTTCCACGGTGGGCAGATCTCTGCACCCCTGGGGAGCAGCGGGGGGCTGTCGTACACATACCAGTCGAGCCCCGCATACCTCCTGCTTGTCTCAAACCAAAAGCACAAACGTAATAAGGACATCTCTCTGCAGGCCCTATAGGTCTATTTGCAGGTAGGGTTTGGTCCTTAAAATCCAATCAGTTGATGGATAAAGCAGCATTTTCTGAGAGGCATCTGAAAAAGCGGTGAATTTCCCCAATAAAAAGGGAGAAGATAGAAAAAAGAACTCACTAAATACTTGCTCCTTTGCGTGAGCCCCAAATAGGCAGCGGCTAATATCAATTCCTCAGTTCATTACAGGTAAGGCAAGAATTCTGTATTTCACAGCTCACCTGTTTCATTTTTAGAGTGCCTTCTCTACTACCACCACTGGGTTCACTTGTCACTCAAATCGCCATGTACTCTTCCTTGATACTTATTTCGGTTCGTAAGTCTGTTTATTCATGCGATAATGTGTTTAATGTCTGTCTCTGCACTAGACCGCAGGCCCCAAAGGAGCAGGCACTTTCTCTCGTGTCAGTGTATGGCAATGACCGGTGCAGAACGTAAACATAATAGATGTTTAATAAACGTTCATCGAAGAATGAATAAGCATACGAGCCTCACCAACCGTGACTCCTCAGGCCAGGCGGAGTGAAGACAGGGTCTAGAAAGGATGTTGTCTAATCGATCACACTTCCTAATGGCTGACAGAGTTAGCTCTGCATTTCTCTTTGGCTTAAGTGTCGGTGGCAGGTAGACTCTGACTGAGGATGGAAACCATGCACTTCCCTGACCTTGACGGGCTGTATCGACCGCCACGCTTGCACGAAGGCAAATCACGCTGCAGGGAAAGACGTGGCTGCCCTTGATTAGACAAGGACAAAGTCAATCTTAAATAACTGCGTAAGATAACTTTAACTAGCATTTGTATTGTGTCATTCTCTGGCACATTAGACCCGGTCAAAGTCAGATCAAGGACGTAGTAGAGATATTAAATAAAGTTACCTGAACAGAGTGTGACTCCCTAATCTCTCTCACCAAGTTCCTAACATTTTGCCACCGTGGACCAGAAACTCAATCTGGTGCTGTCATCCTGCTAACGCTGTAGGAAACATTCATTTTGCCCCATCTCCATCAATGACAACGAGCGAATTCCGAAGGCTGTAAACGAATTAGTGGTCTGGTCAGATACCAGATGAAGTCCTTTATTCTTCCTTTGCAGAAAGACACAAATTATCAACGTGCAGAGCTTGGCACAAAAACCTCTTTGATGACATTTCCCAGTGAATCGTTATTATTTGGGGGACTTTCAGAGCTCAAGAACACCTGGGTGAACATAATACCAACATATCCTTTTTGGAGAGCTTTAAGTTACTTTTCCGGGGAAGTGTTTCTCCACACGATTCCATGGGGACTATTCGCCCAAGCTTGACTCCATTTTGCTGGGAAAGGTAAGGAAAGCAGTAGAAACCCACAAATGACACAGTTCATTTCAAACCAGACTCTGTCACTTCTCGAGGCTCCAGAATGTCATGGAATGGCTTTCTCTGGGATAAGGCAGCAGCAGCGTAACTCAGAACTCTGAAATTCAAATTCCTTCTTCATTCCGGAGAAGTTACTACTGTCTAATCATGAAATGATTATTCCATTTCTCTGTTTCTTGGCTTTATCTGCTATCTGGGAGAATAATATCGATTCACTCCACAGCTATTAGCTAATAATGAAAAATACCGAGGCATCTGAATACAATTAAAGGATTTTATTTCTGAATGATTAGTCTGAATTTTCAGTTAGAATCTGTTCATTTGTCCCCATATATCGAATTTCATCTAAATAAGTTAACTTTCAAAGTATAATCATGTTTGGCCTGTAATTAGGAAAATGAAATTTAGGATTTAAAGCTTTCTTTTTGAAAAAGAATTTTGTTTTTCTTTTTCTGGATGCTGATCCACTTATAATAAAGTTAACCAAAAACCCTTCTAACCAAAGTAAAATAAATATACATTGTGGCTTGGTTTGGAAACCTTTTATTACAAATTTAGTTGGGCCATTTAACGACCCTCATGGGGGCCAGGAACTTTTGAAGGGCCCACTTCACGATATATCAGAACCTATTAAAAAAACCCTCACAGCGTACATTAAACATAGTTCGAATGCAGCTCTGAAAGTTGAGTAGAACTGCGGGTGACTACATTTCCTAGATATTTAAACAGTCTTTTCTCCAAATTTTCCATTTTCTTTTCTTATCTTAGAGCCTGTAGATCCAGCCGTTTGCCCAGTTACTCAAACTAGCATCCTTTTTTTTTTTTTGGCTAGAAGGAATTGTCTCACCAAGTCTGCAGGCTTTTCCAGCCAAATCCCAAGCTTCAGCTGGGCTCCTCTTAAGTGCCTGGTGTTAAGAGATTCCAGGAGCCTTTGCTCACACACTTGGAGACCGCGCTGTCCAGCGCCTCCCCGAGGTATGCCGCTGAACCTCCAAACTCATAGAGCTGGCATTCTCTGTTAAAGATTATTGCTAAAAGGCACAGAGTTCACTTAAAAGTCGCTATAAAGCTTCAATCTACAGTTTTGGGGCCACAGTATGCCTGGCAATAAACTAGTCTCTAAAGTTCTAGGTCATACCATCAGACAAGCCTGAATTCTCAGGGCAAACAAGAGTAAAGTTGCATTTGGACTTGACCCGGTGCTGAGAAGCCTCACTGGAGAAGAGGCAAAACAGAAAGATGTTGGGAAATAGGGGTCTGGATCTCATGTAACTTCCAACTTAACACGGAGAGACTGCTACAAGGGGGCTGGAAAGAAACCTTCTTATGGCGGGCATCTGCCGGGGATGGAGACCAGGGTGAAGCCTGGGCGGGGGCGATGATAAATGGCCTTCATTTACCGTTTCATTCATTCATTCATTCATTCATTCATCCATCCATCACTTATTAAACACACGTTCTGGCAGTTATTTGGTTCCGGCCCGGTGTCAAGCGCTTGCTTTAACTGTTCCTGTAACTATGTGACTTTCTGTGTTTCGCAGAGACAGAAGGCCCAGTGCTTTCCTGGGGAGGCTCTTCCTCGCGTCCGTGGTGGCCCCAGCACCACTCCCAGAGGGGTCACGACCCACCTGGGCTCCCTCTGCCCAGGAGAGCACCGAGGAGTCCCCCACGCCCTGAGCCCGGCTGTCAGCGCCCGCGCTGCGGGACCCGCAGGAGGGCCGGGCCGGGCCGGGCCGGCGCGGAGGAGCTGGGGGCCGCAGGAGCGAGGAGGCCGGGCCCGCGCCCGCCCCGCCCCGCCCCGGCCGTGCGCGCTCGGCCCTCGGCGTCGCCTCCGCCGCCGCTTACCAGGGTTTTGGCTACGTTCCCTCTCTGGGTGATGTTTTTGCTGTGCTTCTCGTTAGCCATCCGGATCCGCTGTTTGGCCACCATGGCTGGGGCTCTTGGAGGTGCTCTGGACTCCCACCTGCAAGGGTCCCCCGCGTGAGCCCCAGCAGGGCCGAGCGCGTCCCGCCGGCCCCGGGCGCTGCAGGTGGCAAGGCGCGGTCCCCGAGCCTCGCGCACCCCGCTCCCCAGCCCCCACCGAGCCGGCTCCAGAGAGAGGCCAGCGCCCGGACGGAAGTAATCTTTCATCTCAGGAAACCCTCTCCTACTTCCTCGCCATCCTTCCGGTCCCCCCAGCTACCTAACCAGCGCGGCCCCGATTCTGCGCTGCCGCGGCGGCCGGAGCGCAGCGTGCGAAGCCGCCCCGGCCCGGGGCCCTGCGGGGTCGCGGTCCCGCAGCCGAACGCCGCGGGGCGGAGGGTTCTGGCGCCCCGGGCTTTGTGCGCGCACAGGGGACTGGGGCGCAGCCGCTCCTGGGCTCCCCGGCCGCGGGCCCACCGACGCCCCGGGAAGGGAGTGGGGCGCCCGCACTTCAGGCCAGGTCGTGGGGTCTCCCGTGCACCGCTGTCCCCCCGACTGGGGTTGGGAGAGGGGTCCTCCAAAGACAGGTGGAACCAGGACGGGGCTGGCCCGTGCTGTTGGGTACAGTCCAAAGGAACCAGGGCAGGACAGCCTAGCACCGCTGCATCCTCACAGCTGTCACCCCAGCCCCGCGGGCTCTGGCTCTGTGAGGATGGGCTTGGGACAGGCCTTCTTGCTGTGGTAGTTCTGGGAGTCACACGAAAGGCTGGCCAGCAACACGACCGAGTGAAATGTGCAGGAAGGATGATGAGCAGGTCTTGGGCTTGCGGCCCAGGTCAGAGTCGGTGGTCACTGCTCAAAGGCGCGTAGCTTTGACCGACTTTGGCTGCCCACCGGCCCAAGCAGCCCGGACCTCCTCCAGCCACGCTTGTCCCAAGGGGACTGAACTGGAAGTTGGAAGGTAATAGGCGCTCATGGTCTCTGGGACCCACACATAGTCCCGTTAGGGCCTCACCGACTGCTGAGTCCTGGCCACGGGGAAAGGGGTTTGGTCCCTTACGTCTCCAGCAGCTTAGAAGCGGGGAGAAAAGGCGAAGCTTCAGCCTGGAAGGTTTGGGGCAGCCAGACGCGTGGGGAGGGAAGTGCGGTGGCTTTAGGCCAGCTTTGCCGAGTGCGCGCCTGTCCCTCCCTGCGGGCGTCCGCGGCTGGGTGTCTGCAGGGTTTTGAGTGGGTGAAGCCCCATGTCCGGGAATTAGGGCGAGCACCTCTCCCTTGGAGGCCCTTTGCTAAGCTCATCCGCATTCTTCTCCCCGCTTCCTGTCAGGGAGGCTTTAGTACAGGCTATTCTTGGTCACCTAGAAAAAGACAGCATCTCCCTGGGGTCAGTAGTTAAAGTCAGGCGTTCTGTTTTCTACTCTAGAATTCAGTTAAGTTTCCAAACTAGCTCCTACCAGCTTCTTAACCATTACTACCAACATCTCCCCTATTATCATAGGACTACAAACCAAGCAGGCCGAACCCTGGTCCCAGGCTTTCAATAATGATTGACTTTTTCCGGGCCTGGAGGGGTGGAGGGGGCAACCCTGCCTCGGTGACACGTGCTGAGCCTGACCGTGGTGTGCCCGCCGCCCAGCAGATGCCTGGGCGGGAGGTAGGAAGTGGGTCCCCGCCTGAGTGGAGCAGAGGCCTGGCCCTCAGGTGTCCCGGAGGTTAAGGGGAACACAGAGCTGGTTTTCCTTTGGGCCCACAAGCTGAGCAGCCTTCTGAAATGAGAGAAGCCTGCCCGCCCACAGGCTCTGGTGACCTGCCTTGTTTGGGAAAAACGTTTCTTGACTCCTGACTCCTGCGCCATAATGACCAATTTTACTCCTTTTCCTGCTATGTTTCGCTTTTGTGACATGTTAATTTAAATATAGACTATTCTCAGAGCAAACGTCCAAATGGAAAAAGGACGTCAAGTGAAAAGTAAACATCTCCATTTCCTTGCACCGCCCCCCGCTAATTCCCAGTTTCTAGGTTACCTACCCCATATTTTTTATTCACACACAAGCCTACCCGTATAAAAAAAACAAACTTAAAAAAGAAACAAACAAAAAAAACAGAAACATGCTATGCACACGGTTCTGCCACTCACATTTCTCAATTTATTTATAATATCTCCTACGTCACCTCTTTTTATTTCGCATTACGGTCTGATTATACAGTAATAGATTGAACTTTTTGGGGGACGTTTTCAGGTTTTTGTTTTGGGGGTGGCTGACAGAGCTTTAGTGACTATCTCTGTACACGTCCCCTTACGTCCTCCTGCAAGTACGGAGGTGAAATCGTCCCCCTTTTTTTGCCTGTCCTTCGGTAGCGTTACTGCTGCTGGATTTGGATGAGGCGGTCTCCTGCTGTGACCTCCATTTTGCCCCCCCTGGGCCCCCGCTTTCGTCCTCAGCACCCAGGCCTGTGCTCTGCGGGTCTCAGTCTTGTGTACTGCCTTGAGGATCTCCATTCTTTACTAAGAAAAGTTTCTCCTCCAGCACAAATCCTGTCCCTCGCTCTGCTCAGCTTCCAGCCCGCCATACGCCAGATGTCTGTGTGGCTTGTCCCAGAGGCCGTTCTGCAGGGGAGCAGGTGCCAAGGTCTGAAGCTGAGTCCTGGAGTTCCAGTTTAACCATTGGGCGGGGAGTGAGCAAGGCTCGGAGTCCTCGCTTTTTAGAGGTGGGAGGGGCTTCCGGCTGAAGGGGAGGGAAATGGAAACCTGATCAAGAGTTATAAGTTCCCTTGGGTGTATCCAAGCTGGCAGAAGAATTTTATGACAAGCCGGTAGGTAGCCTGCAGTGCTCAAGCACGACCTCTAAAATGGCCTTGGGTAAAGTAGCAGGAAACTGCTAACCGATTAAAATTTAATTTTGGCTGGTAATTTTTTCAACCTTTGGTGCGAGAATTTCTAACAAGCCTGGATGCATTAATCATGAGTCTGGCCCACTTAGGGCGCCGGGTTTGTGACTGCAGACTGGGTTTCACCGATCTTTGTAAACGATGTATTATAAAGCATGCTACAGATGCTACGCTACCGAGCTGCGATGTAGTGGACGCTTGTCATTTTTCTGTGGCTGACCAACATGCAAACTTCCATTCTATTTGGGTCCCCACCCTGTGTGAGAGTTTGGACCTTCTTTCCCATATGGGAGCCCAAAGAGGACAGAGACGTGGCTGGGGGTGTGACCTAACTTAGTCGGATGCTCTTGTTTGAAACTTTGAATCTCGAGCAGTCAGTGCAAAAATAAAGGGACAAGCCGAACTTCATCCCGTGGTTCATGAATCCTGAACGTCCAAGAATCCTGACTAATGTGCATGAAAACCTACGGGAAAACAGAACGTCCTCCTGGGTCATTTCCCCTCCCAGATCTGGAACTCCCCTCATGTCTCTTGAAGCTTGCAGACATTGTTGGCTGGTGGCCTCTCCAATTTATCTCACCAAGGGGACCTGGGTGTAGAGGCCTTGGTGACAGTCGCTGTGGGTGGCCAGTTCTCTATTATGGACGAGAGTGATTGATAGGCACCTTCTGCATAAATAAAACCAGCGGCTCACGACGTTTCAAATTAAGACTTTCAGTTTCTTCCTCCTCCAAATCATTTCCGCTACTGCTAGAGAAGAGGAAAATTTGGCAGATCTCAACATCATATGGTACATATTACCTATATTTGGGTGGAAATGTTCATGAAAGTGTCTCTACCTTGGACAGAAAAAAATGAGAGCTGACAGCCAGCGTTATCCGCTGTGTGTATTAGAATCAGTTCCATGCCCTAGATTATGATTTCATGGAACCGTGCCATGTCGAAACTGGAAGAAACTCAGAGAATCATTTGTTCAGTGTTTACTGAGCGTCTACTCTATGCCAGAAACTCTTTTAGACACTGAGAATTCGATGACTGGTACTAGAGTTTCTGTCTTTAAAGAGCTCTCGGTTGTGTGGGGGAGAAAAAGAGGTAAACATTGGGAGACTGTCCTAATTTCACACATGAGCAAAAGCCCAGGAATTGCAATGGGAATCGGGGCAGAGCTGCAGGCAGAATTGAGGCCCCCGGCTTCCTGTTTTCTCAAAAGGAACGTTTACCAGGTAAATGTGACAGGGCTGCCCCCGGGCCGAGCTTTGGAGCAGCTTATACATGCACAAAAAATAAATCACACACACACACACACACACATGCACGCACTCATGCACGCATGCACGCACACATGCACCCACGTAGGCACGCGTGCACGCATGTTCTCTCCTGCATGCACACATGCATACTGCAGAGCAAAGATAAACTCCATTCCACACCTGTGAGGCTTGAACTTTGGTCTATAAATGGTGGCGCAAGACAGACTTTAACCATTATGAAAACTGTACTTCCTTGATCCTCGAGGTGATCAGATTAAGCTTTAAAAACACAAAATGTGATTACCCATCTCCATCTGCAATTGCCTGGCCACGTCTGTTATTAATAGCAGAGAAATCATCATATCTCAAAGTGGGGAAAAGCATACTCTGGCTACAGCGCTTTCCCTAATGACACCCCACGACGGTCCTCTCCGTGGCCGAAGAGACGAGAGGTGTTTCCACACGTTCAAGTTCCAGTCGTGCTGTGCATTACTCACGCCCATGGCCTGCTAACTGCAACAGTGATTTCGGGACAAAGCCACCTCGTTTCTGTTCGATGGGGTGCATGTTTTCAATGACCGGGAGAGTTTCCTGGCAGGGAAGAAATAACACTAGTAATAATAGCTACCCTTTCCCGAGCACTTCCTGAGGGCCAGACATGGCTAAATACTTCATCTGCGTTTTCTCACTTCTTACACGACTCTACAAATCCTGGAAGCCGACAACTCCTGGCCCCTCCACGTATTCGTTTGGTGATTGAAGTCTCTTTCCTCATCTATCTAATGGGGATGAAGCAATAATGTCTATTAGACAGGATTGGTTTGAGATTAGATGAAATAATTCATGTTAAAAATCCACTAGCACCGAGGCTGGACCCGTCATCCTCACTTAATAAATGTCCTCCGTATACCCACTGAAGAAACAGGTTTACGGAAGGTCAGTAACTTGCCGGATGAAAGCCTAGACGGGTGCACGGTCGTCCCTACCCTCGGGCAGTCTGGACCCTCCCTGAGGTCCCTAAATACAACTGAATGCCGTGAGCCCGGCTGAGCATAAGAGCCATCGAATTGAGAAACAGGGCAGGCAGGCAAGCTTTCCAGGTCATTTCTTTTTTAAAAATTATTTTTAAAATATGAGAAAAATTTTAAGCGTTATCATACCAAAGGGATGTAGAGGAGAGTTGGTCTTTCTCATCCCTGACACTAAGTTCAAAGCAACCACTTTATGCCTTTCTATGTTTATTCAATCACGTACATATAATATATTGCTAATACACTTACATATATTGTATATGCTTATTTATGTATAATATATTTAAGCTCTTCACAAAATCTTTTTAGTCTCCCTTTAAAAATCTCAAATAGTATCATTATTAAATATGATCTGTAAATTATTTTTGTTTTTTTTTTACTTGATAATATATCATGAAGATAAATCCGTATCATTATATCTAGATCTATTTCATTTTTCAAAAACGGCTGCATGATATTCCACTGTATGGAGATACCATATTAGATTTAACCAATCTCCTGTTGATGGATGATATTAAGTGATTTCCAGTTTTTTGCTATTATGAATCAATGAATAGCCTAGTTGGTATATGTGGTTTTGCAAATTCGCACGCATATGTTTATTGGAGAACTTCCTAGAAGCATAATTTCTGGGCCAAAAGTTATGCATATAAAAGTGTCATAGATATTGTCAAATTATCCTCGAGAGAGGCAGTGTCAACTTCTACTGCCTGAATCATGTACATGAGTGTGCTCAGGCGTTCTTTCTTGTTAGTCACGTGGCCTTGGACAAGCAATCCTGGGTAAGCAGCATTATTTCTTTCTTTATAACATTCACTAGTTAGATTGAGTGCTATGCTAACAAGGCCAAGGTCATGAATTTGTTCACGAAGTAGTCAACTAGCTCTGCTGTCTCTTTCATTAACATTAGTTCTTCTCATGGTCTGTGAGTCACGGTTGAGAGCAGAGAAGAAAATAGACAAGTAGGCAATATTCCTGACCGTGTCCGGATTTACTTGAAGATTCTGCTTTTCTAATAATAGTGAATTATCAAAAGATTTACATTTTTAGAAAATACCGATAATACTATTGCTCTGTTTTTCAGGCTTCATTATTGTAGCAAGACACATTTTTATTATAAAGCTCTAAATAGTTTAGAGAAAGAGGGCTTATATTTATGAGCAATCTTTATTGTACAGAAGTTGCTTTTAGTGGAGCGTTAGCTCCTTCCGAGACCATGGGCGTCCATCACGGTGTTTTTAGAAACCGTCTGATGACGTATGTTAGGTGTTAAGTGACTATTGAATGAAAGAATAGTGGAAAACTGAAAAGATTTGGGGGATTCAGATATTAATTGCAATAAACATCTATTAGGTGTTTTATGTTTCATTCATTCAGAAGACGTGTCAGCTTGTGTCAGCTACACGAAACAGGTTCATATCCAAAGTTGTGACTCGGGCACCCAAATCGGATGATAATTTAAGCCCTCACTTAATCGCTTATGATATTTTCCTCTCATCTAAATTAAAAGTTAAATTACCATTTTAAATAACTTAAAATACATGTTTTACTGATCCAATTCACTCGTTACTCATTATAGTTGTTATTTTTATTTCTGTCACGTCGAATTTAAAGAAAAGTCCGGGCATTTTAATAACTTCATCACAAATAGCTTGAAAGGCGCTTTGTGGATGATGAGGAATGCTACTGGCCTTTTGCAATGTCAGCACGTTAAACCCAGGGTCCAAGCTTCTGGAAACCTGTCACATCTGATATACTTTAAAAGGATTTTGTAAAGAGCTTATTGGCAGTGATATGGATGGATTAGTAAACCATCTGCAGAGGCCCCAGACGGTTGCACGGAACTGTTTTCACAGAAACCACAGCGGCCTTTTAACCAACACGGCAACCGTGCGCGGTTCCGTGCTTGAGAGCTCTCCGCCCCCTGGCTTTGCAGCCTCATCCAGGTGGAATGCAGGCTGGGCGGGGGCTGCCCGATGGTTGGGCATTAAATACCAAAATGAAATCCGACCCAAAATGAGGAGCCGGGTCAGGGAATAGGAAAAGGAGGCTTTGAAGGGAGTCCTTATCCAGGGCACCGAAGAAGCAGGGTTAGAATCCCAGTGTCACCTGGAAATAAAAGCCTGGGGCCAGAGGCACTGTCCCTCTCTCGTACCCACATGCACGTCCATTTCATGTAGAAGCAGAAATCAGGAAAAAGCCAGTCTATGGGAAGAGAGGTGGTGATTCGGAGCTATTGGCAGTAGTCAGCACTGAGCTGATTCCCAGGAACTGCCCTGCGCATGACATCGAGTGTGTGGTTTCAGCTGCCCTTTGACTCCAGAGACCTTTGTCCAAGTGTGACAAAATACCAGCAGAGTGACAAGTACTGCGGCATCCACCCATGGATCAGGCCTAGGGGAATGGCGTGAATTCTTTCTGACAGATAGGCAGGGAGTTCTATTGTTCATGTTTCGAGGCATTTTGCAGGGCTTAATTAGTCAATCCCCAGGCCACTCCTGGGGAAAGGTCAATGCTATTATTATTCCAGGTCTGCAGCTGCGGAGCTAGCACACAGATGATGCAGCTGCGGAATTTCTATACAGGAGGACCTCGAGGGCAGCGGTTTGGTTAGAGGCGGGTGGGACCGGGTCCTGCATAGCATTTTACATAAAGGGAAGGAAACCTCCAACATGCCAGCCCCCTGGCACTGTGCCCTTGGCACCACCGTGGTCCACAGTGACGGAGTTGACTTTGCTGGGGGATTCTCACACGATGCAGCGGTCTCTTGGCCCCCCTGCTCTTTGTCAGAGCTCCCCGTTTGGCAACCCGTGATCCCACCTGCTGCAGAAACTCGTGGGACTTCGGGATTGAAAAGGAGCTTGAAGGTTATGTCGTCCGACTCCCCCCTTAGAGGTGATGCAAGATGAACGTCAAAAGACAGAATGTAATCACGATGGTTGCTTGGCAACCGAGACTGATCATTTTCATATGCAAAAAACCGTCCTTGGTGAATTTGAGTATGTGCGTGTGAGTGTGTCTGTGTGTAAGGAGGCTCGTTTTCTGCTGCTTTCTCTATCATTTTGATACTACGTAGGACACGTAGTGAAAATAAATTTCCTCCTTTTAACATGGCTAATTATCGTTCCATAGTAAAAGTCATAAACAGAGTTGGGCAGTTAAAGGAACTAAGTCTAGAAGGAGGAAAATATGACTGGCTGGCCTGAGGGTGGTTTGTTCCTTCGCTCTGAAGGAACAAAACTACGTTTCTTTCAGATTAATTGTGGTTAATTTTAGTGTTCCTGCTTTAAGCCTTGATCTCCAGGAAGCTGCCCTTCCATCTAAACGTTGTTTTCCCGGTCGGTTAGTGCCTCGGTGCTGCTTTTGGGATTTATTCCTTTGTCGTGCCTGGTATTGCATGAGCACATTCGCGTGGTCTGTATCTGCATGATCTGCTTTCTCTTTTTTCCCATCGCCTTTCCTATGTTGCTTTTCACAGCGCTGGGCACAGCAGACATTTCAAAGGCACTGACGTTCAGGCGCGCGGACTGTGGATTGGCAAAGTTGTCTTATTTCAGTATCGTATTGCCTGAATGCACGTCCAACATCTCGACTGCATGCAATAGGTAAAAGCTAAATTTTATACTGCTATCTCCCAAAAGGGCAGGCTCGACTTAGAAACAACGCATCTAGCTCATTCTGCAGCTCTATTAATCTGACTGAGAAAACAAGGCCTTAATCAACTCCATCTACAGCAAACCACACTGATTTTTTAAGGCTCTAGCTGCCTTTGTCCTTGGTCACGGCTCAGCGAAGAGCTCATGGAAAGGCAAGACTTGTGTGGATCTCTCTCTACTTCCTGATGGCCCAGTGTGCCAGAGGCAGAGTCTGTTCACCTACTATGATCTGTATTCCCTCCCTGCTTCTTCATCCTTGTTCCCAAGACGTTTATACCTGGGCAGCCCATGGGAACCTCTTGGTGGGTGGCCATGTGGCTTTGTGGCTTCTGTGCTCAGTTTGGTCCAGTTCTTTTTGGCCTGCTCCAGTGAGAGTCAGGAAAAAGGTGTCATGTCGTGACTGGTATTTTATCCTCTTTCTTCTCCTGCCCGAACCCACCGAGTCTAATCAGTACCCCACAAGCTTTATTACAGACTTGGCTTTCTCAGTGACAACTTAATGAAAAGGGACCTTAACTCTCTTTCTGGTTCCTCTCCATCCGTCCCTTTGACTTTGACTCCGCCCTGTGGGAACTCACTCGGATAAATGACATGGTTTGCCCTCTCCATCGCTGGCCTGTTGAGATCTGGAAATAATTGACTGGTCCGACACTTCTCTCCATGGCTGAACATGTCTAAGTCAGACTGTGGTCTCTCCTGCTTCAGCGGCGGTTTGTTTTCTTAACCCTGAAATGTGCTTCCTCCCCACCATCACCCTCCATCCTGTGTGCTTTATTTATCCAATGTGGGCGGTTGCCAATATTAAAGAAAGAGAATGACTGGTTAGGGCTCTGAATAGTTCAGGAGGAAGGGGAGGGAAGGGACAGGAGGTCAGGGAGAGAGGGACCAGGCTACTTGGAAATCTTCTGGCCGAGTAGGACCTTGCCAGCCAGGGACCAGGGATGGCCGCGTGCAGAGTAGCCCCACTAAATGCCGCCTCCTGCAGATAACAGCCTCCCCTCCCTCCCCGCCACCCCCCAGCACCTACCAATTCTTTATTAGTCTTTTCCCTTAGGATTCACTTCTTTCTTTTTCTAGAAAGGATCTTTATTTCATTGTTATTTCCAGTGGCTGAAATCATCTACTTTTTTTAAAAAAAAAAAATTATTTTCATATCGTGGCACAATACACACAACACAAAACATAACCATTTTAAAGTGTACAATCAGTGGCATTAACCAGAGCCACTACTGCTAGAATTTGCTCATCATCCTCAACAGAAACTTTATACCTGCTAAACATTAACTCCCCACGGCCCCTCCCCTGCGCTCCAGCCCCTGGCAACCTCTGTTGTTTCTGTCTGCGAATTTGCCTATTCTAGGTACTGAGAACAGTTCTGAAGTCTTCATTTCCTTAAAAGGACAATAATTGGCCCGAAGCCTCAGTGCACTTGTGTTAGATCACTGAATGGCCATCTGGCGGACTCTGTTGTTCCTTAAATAATGCAGGAAACAGCCATGGCTCACCTGTATGAGTCACACTGTGGCTCCTGGCGAACAGTGGGACTTTTCTTCACAGTATGGTCTTCAAAAGCCTTATTTTCTCCCTTCCCTTTATCTTTTGGTATTTTTCAAATAACTTACTAACGACTGGTTCGTCACCACAAAGGGTGGCAATCGCCACGGTCAATGCCATTACCACGTGATTCTATAACCAGTTTTGAAACAAATTCTCTTTACTCTTTTTTAAAAAAATTGCGATAAAATATACAGCACGTGAAATTTAGCGTTTTAGCCATTTTTAACGGTTTAGTTCCGCAGCTTTCAGTACATTCACACTGTTGTATAATCATCATCACTTTTCATCGCTAGAACATTCTCATCATCCCACACTGAAACCCCACACCCATTAAACACTCCCCGCTGCTCCCGCCCGCAACTTCTCCTCCCCCAGGGTCCGATAACCACCATTCTACTTTGTCTTAACGAATTTGCCTATTCTAGGCACCTCATATAAGTCCCTTTAATCGACTCGATGTTCTAAGTCTCATTCAGCCGCAGAGAAATGGGATTCCACATCAAGAGGAAAGGGACTTGTTAAACTTCCGACCTTTGTTTCAGGCATTTATTTTGACACAACTGGACTTGTAGAGATTCAGAACTCTGGGTTCCTGGCTATGGGTCAGCTTTTCGAGATGCCTTCACGATAAGGAAAGCACTTGACAAACATCTTTATTGGGTTAGTTTCTTCTTAGGAAACAGGAATCACACGGTCTACGTTTCTTTAACCGTCGGTGGGGTGGGCTCATTTTCAAAAGGAAGATAATATCCTTGGAGGACTGTTGGCTTAGTCATCAGTTGGAAGGTGGACACCTGGGCACACTCTGAGCACTTTCAAAGTCCTTCGGGAGGGGAGTGTAAATAAAACCTATCCCGTGGCATGGGAAGGACAGCTACTAGGGCTGGAACAGGCCACTCGCATGAAGCATCTCGGTGTTGTGGGCAGAGATGTCATCATTATTTTTCATTTTGGAGTCAGTGAGAGGTAGGAGAAAGAAAAAGATTTGATTGGTTTTCTCCCACCTTGTTCCAGAAGGATCAAGATAAATGACAGATGTACTTAAAAATGAAAAGAACAGCAAGAACACAGAATGCTAATCGGTGGTGTACTCGGGCCTCTTCTTCCCCAAGGAAGCGTTTTTCTGACAATTCGAACCGTAACTTTTGCCTCCTCTGAAATCCTCCCGCTCTTCCGTACGTTGTCTTGGAAAGTTCTTTATCTCTGTTCAAGGTCTGACTTGCTCCCCCGGAAGATTATGAGCTCATCAAGGACGAGAGCCAGGCCTTTTACAAGGTGTTTCCCACCGCCTCTGCCCTTGGCCTAACTTTCCTTCAGCACCAAATCTAGGGCTTTGCTCACAGAAGTCGGTCCATCGTAATTTGATGAAATTACTCCTAGGAAGGGAAATATCTGGTTTTGGCTCTCTAGGCTTTTTTTCTGGTTTTGTTTTTCTGACGTTCATTCTTTGCCCTCCCCTCCCCCTCTTCTCTCTCTGTGCTACCTAGAGAGAAGCGTATGTACCTTCAGGGGCCACCGCGGTCGCGTGCGAAGAATACTGGATCTGGATCCAGGAGACGTGGGTCTGAGTGCGGGAACTCTGTGACCCGGGCGGGTCTTCGTGTCTCCATCCGTGAGAGGAAGCACAGCATGCTTCCTCCACAGGGGTGCTGGGGGAGGACGTCCAAGTGCTACAGTCTGTAATGCTATGCAGGGAAGCCTCGGCGAGGTTAGGAATGTGGCCTTCGGGGACAACGCCTCTGCGTTTAGACCTGGCTCACCTTGGTGCTCACCTATTACCTTGGCCATGTCCCTTCAACTCTCCGTGTCCCAGATTTCTTATCTGTAAGGTGGACATGATCGTAACGCCCACTTCGCAGCTCGTTCTATGACCTCAACGGTTAACGGGTGTGCAGACACGCGGTAAGCACCATGTGCCATGTTGATGATTATTAGGTAATCTAAAGAGTCATTATTACTGAAGCATATCAAGTCCATCTTAGATCCAGTCTTATATTTTGTCCTTATCATCTTCCTCCCAGTCTGCAAGGTGTTTCCACTTGGATATTTTACCGTTGCTGAAATCTCTATGTCTAAAATGGAATATTTTTATGATCCAAGTGTCCCCCAAACTCTCACCGCTGTTCAACTCTACCACTGCTGGCGAAGGAAAGTACTCGGTTCTCAGTTACCCACGCTATGTGCTCCTAATCATCCTTGACCGTTCCTGCCCCGTCCTCTCTGTCCAAGTCACCATAGGATGCATTAGTTCAAACATACTTAGGTTTGGCTGCAAGAGTTGGAGACAATGTCCTTTGCTCTAAGCGAATACTACGGGTCCACGTCAGTAGAGGACGCATAAGATTTGATTCAAGACTCCATTAAAAATCTTAATTGTCTTTGTGACTGTTGTTTCTTCAGCTTTGGGAACAACGAACAAAATGTTGTGCTTCGTGGGTTATAAACCTCCGTATTTCCTACTCCGAAATCTCTGAGACCCATTCAGATCCCCCCGCACAGGATTCAATGTGGTATCGGATGTCGAAGTGTAGCTATACGTGTATTTGTGTGATTATTTGATTAGTGTCGATATCCCCACTGGGCCTTAAACTCCACGAGGGCAGGTACCGTATCTGCTATTACCATTTTATCCCCAGAAGCAAGAAGAATAAAGGAAAATGGTATCAGTTGGCTGAATATGTAAAAACCAAAATATGCTAATATTAATTAATAAGATTATTTCAGAGCTATTCCACATTCAGTGGAAATTCCGGATCTAAACAATCCTCAAATTCCATTCTAATGACAAAACTCCAGGCCACTTAAACTCTTCTATGAGAGGGGTTAATGGCTTCGGCTCTGAGTTCCAACCCTGGCTTCCACTGTGGAGCAGGGCTACCCAAGGCAAGTTACTTAACGTCTCTAACCTTCAACTTCATCGCCTGTAAAGCCAGTTTATCAATAATCTCCTCGAGTTAGTGCGTGATGCCTGGCACGTAGATGCCTGGCACGTAGTAGGCATTCAGTGAAAGGCGGTAATTATTATTAACCTAACGTTTTGGCTGGAGCTTCCACAGAAGACAAGTTAATCTTGTGCCATTCCTGCACATGAAAATACTGGATGACTGACCAGCAATGGGCCAGAACAACAAATTTGTTGAAGATCGAAATCTGGTATTTCACTTTTCCTGGTTTGAAAAATAAAAACACGGATGCCTTCTTGATTACGTATATATCCTAATCCTATCTGGACTGTATTAAAAAGAAAAATCTACCACGTGATAAACCGCACACATGTTTATGACTGCATCTTCTAGGAGCAATTTCCGTTTTGATGTATTGTTTCACAGATTATGTTGCTAGCGAATAGGCAAGATAGAAAATAAGATGTCAATCTGACATCTTGGATTGATAAAACTACAGATTAATGGGGTAGGGGAATTCACTCAGGGCTGTAAGAAAGTACACAGTAAGTTGAGCAGTAATTTCATCAGAATATGCCAGAACACGCAGGCAAATTGCCAGCCTGGGCTATGACAGCAGTGAATACATTGGCTTTTGAAGTCACGGCAAATTGTCAAATGTTTTTAAAGAAACGATGGCATGGTTTCATGAGATGGAAAGAAAAAGAAGGGTAATTCATCTGCTGTGGCTTAAGATTTAGGTTGTGAGTGTGATCAGAAGAGCAAGAAGTGTTATAAATTGGCAGCAAGCTCATCGTGACGGACCACAGACTCAATCTCTGTATGTGGTTTCTTCTGGTTTGCTCTCAGAGCGGAAAGAATGTTAGCTCAAGAGCTTGAACATCTGAGTTCTACCCGTATTTCCACCAGCTCTACTCGGCGATCCCAACAAAGCACTGATTTCCAGTTCTCCTTTGTCTGATCTGTAAAATGAGGATAATTTAATAGTATTTGTTCCCTTAATTCACGACGTCGTTATAATGATCCCATTAAATAAAATAGCTGAAAAATCTTTGACAAACAAAGCACGTTATGTGTTCTTATTATTTCCCTGTAACATTGTTTTTGTTTCAAAGTTGTGCAAATTTCCCTTTCTCTCCCAGAAACGCTCGGCAGAGCGTTATTAAGAAGACAGGCTTGGGGCTTGTCTGTAGCTGTTTCTGTGCACTTCATACCTTTTTTTGGAGGTGCTGTCTCTCCTCCCAGCAGCCCCGCGGGAGAACCGAACCATAAAGCAAGCATGCTGATGATAGGATGATCAGTTTTAGGGATGCACCCTGTCTAGGGCAAGGAGGGAACACTGCTTTTTCCCTAAGGAGGCTGGACTGACTAATTAGAATGAAATAAGTTCTTATTAGCGCTTTTCTTAAGGCTGGCCATATAGATTAGGTACGAACTGGCTTGATAATGTTTCTGATTTGTCTTGATTTACACATAGCTACTCTTTGAAAGAGAAAGATGAGGAGCTGCTATACTTAACAGAATCTAAGACCCAGTTGCTTATGTTACCTTTATGTTGTTTTCTGTGAGAAATAACAACAACAACAACGAAATGCAGCCAGTTGTAATATTTAGATATTAATGGGATTAAGCGGGCCCCGATTTTGAAATGAGGAAACTGTGCGACTTAGAGTTGATGGACGACGGCGATGTTTATGCGTTGTCCGTTGTGCCCAAAGACAGAATAAGGAAATTACTCACACGTTTGTTCAGTCTTCACAACAGACCCCCTGAGAAAGGTTTTCTTTTACGCGCTTTATAGACAGACACAGGTAGGTTACTCTGCCAAACGATTCAAAACTGGTAAATAACGATCCTGAAATCTAGATCCGCGTCTGTCTGATTCCAAAGCCTATTGTGCCACATTGGGTTTTGTTGTATGTCGACTTGTCAGGAAAATTGACTTCCTCTGACTGTGTCGTAGGGCTAGAAAATGTTTGGCTGACAACATTGTGTGTCCTGGCTAGATATTCGTCCTTTTTCAAATCACGAGTCACATTTGTCTTTCACGAGGTAACTGACCCCAGAAATGGACTAGAGTGTTCCAGAGCGTGACTATACTACAAAATCTATTCATTCCCTTACTTTTGCCTATGAGGTAAAATGTTACAGAGAACCTTCCTTTCTGTAGCTCCCTGTGCACACAGGGGACCTTCTAGGAGGAGACACCAGAAATATGTAATTGGGATGCAGGCTGTGCGCATTTTCGATATTACCGAATGTTCTCCATCGTTTGAATTGGTTAGCGCTTTTACGCCATGTGTGAGAATTTCCATTTCCCCTGCCTCTTTGACAGCATTCGGCATAGTCAGACTTCAAATTTTGCAAATTTAATGAGTGAGCAATGGTAACTGCTGTTTTATTTTACTGACGGCATCACACCTTCCACTCTCCATCCTCACCTGAGTGTCTGAAGCAGACACACCGGGGGTGGGCAGGCCGGGGCGTGGGAGATGCGTCACGCTCCAGGGCTGATGACCGCCTCTGTGCCCACATCCTGTTAGTCCATAGGACTGCAAAGCCATAACAAATATTGGCCCTGGTTTTCTTAAGTGTAGGCTTCTTTCTGTTTATTGGTCGAGTATATTTGGGAGCCACTCTTCCTGGTGAGTTTGCAGAGTAAATTACGCCTCCAGCCAAGGCCCTTGGCAGAAAACATTCTGCTTCCGATGTCTGCTAAGAACCTATGCCAAGCAGACACGCTGACCAAGGAGGCATGGTGGCAATAACTTGTTAAGATTCTCCCCGGGCCCGTCTGCCTTAACTCTTCGAGTTCGTTTAAGCATTAGACTTGGGGCGGCGCTGAGAAATCTCGGAAGCGAGGTATACATTCGCCGATCTCAGCTCCACCTCTGAATAAAGAGATGGTCTTGGGAAAGTTATCGCTAAGCCACAGCTTCTTCTTCTGTAAAATGGTTATCACAACCCCTGCCCCATAAGACGGTGAGGGTTAGGTGAGGTAGCGCAGGCACACAGGAAGAGCTCATTAAATGTCAGCTATTTGTGACAATAACCATCTGATTTATATTTGGGAATTACAGGTCACGGTAAATGACACAAATACCACAGAATTTATATTGGTCTCCAACTTCAGGATAATGTATTGTGCCATTTGCATTTTTATTTCGTATAGAGATTGCAAACTGGGGACTGTCTCTGACTTGCAAAACATTATTATCTATTTAAATTTGATTGAACTTTTAAAAACTGAGGACTCTCAAATAAATATCTTTATTTCTTGCTTCTCTTTAAAAATCGAAGCTCTGGTAACCCCAGGCCAGAGGCCTATGTATTTAATCACGAGAGGTCCCTCTCTGTGCTTTTTCTGCCGGGCACAGCCCCCGTGCCCACACGCGGGGCCACGTCCACCTCCCGCCTGGAGTGTGCAGCGCCCCCTTCTGTGATTGCTGGTCTTCGCGGCCCCTTGGTGGCACCATAATTTAGAAGGGCCTTAACCACGACCTGGTCAGCATTTCCAGAGTTAATTATTCCCATCACAGCAAACAGCACCTGTCCTAAAGGGACACCCTGGTCCCTGTGGCTAATGATATCTCTGGCCAGCAAGTAGTTTTGCTCAAGGAAAAAACCTGTCGTTCTCTGAGCAGGGCTCTGTGATTCCATCTATAGCTTCGAGGGACAGAGGGAGACAGAGGGACGAGGACTGACTAGACACACCCTGCATTGTTTAATCGTCACAGTAGCTGTGAGGTAAATACTATGATCCTTAAATGTGAAAGGCAGAGTACACACCAGAAGTAGTGAAGCAAGCTTGATAAACAGAGTAACTTGCTCCAGGTCACGCTGCTAGGAGAGGCTGGCCCTCCAGAATGCCTAACCCATTTCCTCCTCATCAGGTTGTGCCAAAGGATAGAAGATCAGCTTCTCAGAGAGGCTGGTGCCCATCACCGTGCAGGCCTCCCCGTCAGTGTTCACAGCTGGATTTTAGGAGGAGCCAGGCGGTGAGCAGGGCCTGTGCGTGCGTGAGACCTAGGGCATCATTCATCGTGCCCTGATTGGCGCCACCTCCTCCTTCGGAGCCATCTCCCTCGAGGGCCGAGAGATCCCTCCCCGCAGTCGAGGTGTGCATCTCGCCTTCAGGGAAGGCTGTTAAGTGTAGCCGAGCCCCGGCCCGCTGGGAGGCGCGGGTTTCGAGGTTAAAGAGTCCGGCCTCCTCTTTACCTGTCTGATCGTGACGCCCCAGTTCTGGAAAGTCAGAGAAAATGTCAGTCTGAGCGTCTGAGCAAGCGGAAGCAGGATGCCTCCGCACTGAAGGTAATCACGGGGCTGGCACAGTGAAGGACAATGAGTTAGGAGAAGTCACACGGTGGAGAGGCCTCTCATTGGCTGAGGAATGTTTCTCTTACCTGGATAAATATTTTGCAGCAATTACTGGGTGAAAACCAGCTTCCTGTAAAGGGTAGATCAAAAACAAACAAACAAACAAGAAAAAACAAAACAGACTCTTGTGGGTTGAGTGCTCTGTACTATGTAATTATTTCCCAGCTAATGATGCCAACTTAACTTTATGCGAAGGAAAGGCTCAAAAACAATCTCCACTGGCCACGGACTATTCCCAAGTGTGTAACTATTGCTCCATAGCTTCAAAGGTGAGAACTACTTGTTCCCTCGATCTTCAAACACAATTCACAGCTATAGAAACCTCCTTCAATTAAAAAAAAATAAATAAAAATGTGCCATTTACTTCAACACTCACAATTCAGTAGAAAGTCCTATGTGTGGCTTACGAGCCAGACTTCACCTACGGTGAGATCTTTGGTCAGGGAACTTAGCTTCTCGAAGCCTTTGTTTTCACCTACATTAATAAGGGAATGTCCGTTTCTGCTCAGGGCTGCGGAGTTCAAGTGAGGCCATGTTCATTTCAGGCAATAGACATTTATCGAGTGTCGATCGTGTGCCAGACGCTATGTCACCGTGTTGGGAAGAAAAGATGGGAGAGTTCTTGAACCTCAAACGCTCCCAGTTTGCTCGGGACGGGCCCTTTAACGAGTGACCTGTTCCATGCCAAAGGTTGGCCACGGACATAGAAATTCATTCTGCGTGACAGGTGCCCAGGGAAGGCCCTGGTCCCACTCGGGAATGGCAGTGGGTGCTGAGTCTTGAAGGTGTACCAGAGTCCGCCAGGAGCAGACAGGAGATGACAAGGAAGGGAGCAGAGCAGCATGTGGGCGTGAAAAAACATGGGGAGCAGTATAAACCCTCCGGGGTCACCCCGAGTTCAGTGGGTTAGTGGGAAGGGTGGGGACCGGGAGCTGAAGCTAAGAGGTGGGAGGGCCGGGCGGGGCTGGGTGAGCCTTGCTGCCTGGAGCGGCACTTGGGCTTCCTGCTGGGGTGAAGGGCCCCCACCGGAGGAGGGGGTGTGGGCAGATGTCAGCCGCGGAGCAGACAGCGGAGGTCGTCGCTGAGAGCTTGGCCATGGTGGGGGAACGTGGAGCCGGTCCAGCGCCTCGCAGTCAGCCGTGGAGACGAGCGTCCCCTGGACCCGTCTCTCTCCGCAGTCTGCCCTCTTACGCAGCTGCGCCCCTATGCGACGTGCCTCCCCCCGCCTTCCGTCTGTCCTTCTCGTCGCGTGCTCAGCCGGGATTCCCTCGGGTGCTGGACCTCGCGGTCCTCGGCGCCCGCGAGCCACGCGCGCATCGCCCCCGACCCGGCTCCCGGGGAGGGTCCAGGCGCCGGGCGAGGCCGGCCTCGAGCATCTCAGGTCCCAGCTGCCCCTGTCCTCGCCCCTCGGTGGCCTCCTCCGCGCCGGACGCTTGCCCTGGCTTAGCCAGCCTTCCGGACAACAGACCGCGGCCAGAGCCCCGGTCCCTTCCTCTCCACGCCCTTCAGGGGCGCGAACCCATGGTGCCCCCGCCACTCTGCCCGCCGCGTTGAGTGGGACTGCTCGGGCAGGCCCGGGCCGGACGGCACCGGCCCAAAGCAGAGTGCGATGGAACCGCAACCCAAACCTCCTCGGCGGAGCCAACGAGCTGGTAAACACACACATTGTGGCCGTCTACCGTGCGGAACAGCGGCCTGGTTCAAAAGTACGTGTAAGGCTATGTGGTTTTTACTTGACTTATAGTTGGCAAAATATGAAAGATGACAACATAATTATCATGGTGCATGCTTGAGTGATCTTTTCATGACCGGACAATGTTTGAAAAAATAACAGACGCCTAAATACTAATAAATTATTATATAATTATTACATCCATTTTATTTTTCTTGCCTTATTTCAGCTCAATCGCTATGCTATAATAAAGATTTTTACATTATTTACGCTCACTTGATAATGATATAGAGGATAAAATACATCGTAATTATTTAAAGGTAACAAAGTTTAAATATATTTTTATTTTAAAAGTCAATTAAATTTAATGTGAAATTTTATAATTATTTTTATATGCTCTTCTGATAGTTATTTTTCTCCTAAAATAGTCAAAGTTACCTTTTAAAATTTAGAGGGAAATTATAGATTATAATTAATAAATATCAAGCTTTTAAATCAAAATGATTTAAGTAGAGCTGAGTTTTTAATTTGAGTATTTAAATCCTATTAAATCTTTTATAAAACTACATCTATTTATATTTCAAGCATTAGATGTCTTTTAGTTGCCAACGTAAAGAATTGCTGTCATGTTTTACACATGTCATGTATATTTACAAATACGCAAACTTAAGAGTAGTGTGAGTTGTTTAGCATTGCAGAATGTTTGTCTGTCACCATGTGACTGCCCCGCTAATTTACAAATACCTCCAGAACCACACTCTGGAGCACGAATTAGTCATCTGGCACTCCTGTGAACCAATATTAAGTTTTTTCCAGAGTCTGTGTCTTTCGTGCTTTGTGAAAGGAAGTTCTTGGCAAGTTAATTAATTGGTCTTTTACCTTCGCGCTACTGTCACTCAAAAATTTCTGGCACTTTGAAGCAGTGTTCACCGTTGACCTTGGCCTTGGCCCAACCTACAAACCTTCATAGCCTTTAGATGCAGTTTGTCCATTTCAAGGACCAAAGAGCAAGAGGAGTGGACGGGTGATTCCCTGGGGCCTGAATGGTGTTCCCTAGGAGAACAGTTTAGTTGTCATCGCGAATGTTTACGGTTACAGGTTATGCTGTGTACAATTCAACATCGGATCTGCATGACAAATGACGGAGGTGCCCATGTATTTCTTTGTTGCATTTTTTGTTCATTTGTAGTAAGTGTATTTATATTATGCCCTCTAGAGCATGGGACAAATACAATTAAATTTAGATTTCAGATAAACAATGACTAATTTTTTAGTGTAAGTATGTCCCCCAAATTGCATGGGGCATACTTACACTAACAAAAAAAAAAGTTCACTGTTTATCTGAAATTTAAAGGTAACCGAGCGTCTTGTATTTTTATTTGCTAAATCTGGCAACCTTTAGGACACGTACCCTCTTGCCCGGGACTCAAGGTAGAACTGGGCTACAAGGGCATGATATGAAACACAAAAATGAATTTTGAAAAATCTTAGCGCGGACTCTTGTAGGAGGAGTGTTGAGTATCCTTTCTACTTGTCGCCAGAGATAAGCAGAATCACAGAGGTTAATGTCTCACCAAGAATGTCTGTGGGAAACCAGGAGATGATTTCTCTCCCAAATTTTCTTTAGCATGAGGCGTGGAGTGTTATTGGTTCATGCTGTTATAAAGCTTGAATAGTCACCAACTCTTCATTTATGTATTCATTCACCCATAAAATATTTATTAAACCTTTTTGTGTATATGGCACATTACATTTAATAGTCAGAACAACTCTACAAGGTAGATACTATTATCTTTAATTTAAAGATTCAGGAATGAAGCTCAGTGAAGATATATGAATTGCCTAAGATCACTTACTTCGGTAAGATACAGAAGCAGAATCTAAACCTATGTTGCTCTGACTCTTAACTTCTAGTGGAAACGTAAACTGAGTATACAAAGAAGAGGAGAGCTAATATTTCTTTAGTGCCTAGTTTAGCCCAGACTGTTGACCATCTTTCTTGTTCAAGTCAGATTGAATTCTGACCTTTCCAAGGAGGGGGCGGTGAGTGGAGGAAGAAAAAAGGAAAAGAAAGAGGCATGGAAGAAATACAAAATTGTTTCCGTAAGATAAAAACTGTAAAGCTCAAAAAGAAAAAAAGTTTGGTCTTCCTAAAACTTCTCTGGAAATGCAAAAGACCTAAAAATTGCCCATACAATTTTAAAAAGGGAAAACAAAGTTGGTGATTTACACGACTTGATTTCAAAACTTGTTATAAAGCTACAGTAATCAAATACATGTAGTAGTTGCATAAAGATAGACATGTAGGTCAATGGCAACAGCAGAGTTCAGAAATAAACTCACACATGTGTGGTCAACTGGTTTTTGGAAAGGGTTTAAAAGATGAAAAGATAGTCTTTCCAAAAATGGTATCGGAAAAATTGGATCTCCATAATCTTTGCGACGTTGGATTAAGTAAAAGTCTCTTAGGTAAGACATCAAAAGTATGATCTATAAAGAAAAAAAAATTAATAATGCCAACTTTATCAGAATGGAGAACTTATGCTCTTTGAATGACATTGCTAGCAGAATGAAAAGACAAGCCACAGACTGGAAGAAAAGATTTGCAAATCATATGTCTTTAGTAAGAGATCTATCTCTGGAATACACAGAGAACTCTTACATCTCAACAATAAGACACAACATCCACTAAATAAGTGGGCAAAATATTTAGATAGATACTTCACCAAAGAAGATACATAAATGGTCGAAACAAGAAGCAGCCTCATTAATCATTAGAGAAAGGTAAATTAAAAAAGCACAATTAGATAGTAAATTAAAAAAGCACAATTAGATACCAATATATACCCACTGGAAAGTCTATCATCAAAAAACTGATGCCAATACCAATGTTGAAGAGAAAGTAGAGAAACTGGACCCCTCATACATTTCTGGTAATAATATCAAATAGTACAGTCACTTTGGGAAACAGTCTGGCAGTTAAAAAATCTTACACGTAAATTTACCATACAACCCAGCAATCCTATTTCTAGTTTTCTACTCAAGAGAAGTGAAACTATCTATGTCCACACAAAGACTTGTGTACATGAGTATACTCATGGCAGCAGTATTCATAATAGCCCCAAAATTCATCCATCAGCTAATAAATGGACGAGCAAAATGTGATGTAGTCATACCATGGAATACTATTCAGCAATGACGAGAAATGAACTACTCAAATACACAACATGGATGAAACTCAACAGCGTTACACAAAATGAGAGAAGCTGACACAAAAGACTACATATTATATGATTCAATTTATATGAAATTTCTAGAAAAGTCCCAACTATAGCCTGAGGTTGAGAATGGGGTAGGGAGTAACTAAAACTAAGCGTGAGGAGGCTGGGTAAGGTGACGGAGCGTGCTAAATGTGAATCGAGGTGATTGTATGACGTTGTACTTTTACGAAAGTTAAACTGTATACTTAAAGTGGGTGAATTTTCTGGTATCGAAATTCTATCTCAATAAATCTTTTAAATAATATGTATTTTCTTTAGCCGGGCACCCTACTTTTACCCCAATACCTAATATGTCAGGGGCATCCCGCGCTTTGGATTAGTGGCCCAGTAGAAACTTATTTGGAGTGGGTTGGCCTGACTGGTGTGTGTCTTCCAGTCATCTGTAGGGCTTTTCTGAACTACTGAAGAGAAGGGATGCGCACCGTATTCCAGAATTCTATACAAGATGGTTTCTTAGGGTACCATATTTAGATAAGAGGAAGAGAAATCACTCAAGGAAGCCATTAAACTCTTAAATGCTCATATATATTTTTTTTAACTGAAAAGAATGCTATTATGTTCAGATTTGCCAAGGATCGAGTCATCACCTTTTGCACTTTCAAGGGTCTGTTGACACAAGCAGAGAAGATGGTTCCTTGCACCTCCAATTCAGGGCGTGAAGACCTATTGCTACTAAATGTTACAGAAGAAGCTTATCCGACAGAAATGCGGTGTTCACGATGCAGGCAGGTTATGAAGAAATGATTACGTTCTTCAGCAAGAGGAAGAAGAAAGAACAAAACAAAATAACCTGTTGCCGAGGTAGTACCTCCGTTAGGGCTCGGGTTCCCGTTCTTCCTGTTTTAGAGGATGAAAATGACTTCTGTCAGTCATCTTCCTCTGCAGTTTTCCCTCTGCAGGTGAAATAATTACCCCAATGGGCAAATTTGATCCTGTCATTCCTCTGTTTAAACCTTTCAAGACACCCAATTCAACAGCCTAGAGAAATTTCCCAAACAGTGGTCAAAATGTGACTTTTTGCCTTATCCCCATGCCAACACCAGCCTTGCTATTTAAAGCGTGGTCCGTGGACCACCATCCGCAGAGGCATCACACATGAGCTTATTAGAAACACAGAATCTTAGGCTCCATCCCAGACCTCCTGAGACAGACTCTGCATTGAAACAAGATTCTCAGGTGATTTAGAGATTAAAATTTGAGGAGCACTTAAGATTCTTAATATTTTTCTTTATATTTATAGTCTTCTAAAAAATACGGAAATAGTTTATCTTTAAAGGAAACTATATTATTAATATAAATAGGAAACCAGTGCCATTTTTCTATAAATAAGATATTCTCTGTAAAATTAAATACAACAAAAAAATTTAAATGTCAGAAAAAATTGTGAAAGACTTTAAAATGGGCAAAAACATTTACTGGGTGTCTTGTTGTTTGCACCCTTCGGTGTTATCTGAGCTTTTCATTGTCTTTGAGCAATTTCCAGCACCGTAAGTTGTAGAAAATTTATATATGCAAAATTTGTGTAGTACACATAATTCTTGTCAATAGCAAGGCGAATGAATTTTGTCTGAGGGAATGAATTTGATGGTTGCCCTGTCGCTTATGGACCAGTTTTGCATCTATTTGTAAATTCACCTCAGCACTCCTTATCTGCCTCTTCGTGTGTACGTAATTTGAATTCTCCTTTGAACTGGTTATAACATCTTACTTGTTCACTCATTAATTAGCGAAATACAATCTTTGACATCTGTTCGTTTTATATTTGCATGAAAGTCCTAGTTTCAGATTTTATGGCAGTATTTTTAACATATAGTTTTCCATTCTAAGTCGCCATTGATGCCTTCCAACACTTCTAAGCCTGACGCAAGTCTTCTGTTTGATAAAAATGGAGATGAACACATTTCAGATAGGTGTTTATTCATTCTTTCATTCAGCAAATAGTTTTTGAATATCTGCTATTCGTTTTAAGATCTGGAAATTAAGTAGTAAACAAAATCAAAATGTCAGACATCCCTGCCATGGATGAACCTTGCTTCTGGAGGGGATAGACATATAGTAAACAAACTAAGTTTAAAAATTATATAGCATATCAATTGGTGTTAAGCACTATCGAGAAAAATAAATCAGAGAAAGGTCTGTAATTTTTTGCAGCTGGTGTCAGGGAGGGCATCACTGGTAAAAGGAAACTTGAAACAATACTTAAAGCAAATGGGAGAGTGAGCCACAAGGTATCCTGGGAAGAGCATTCCGGGCAGAGAG
The DNA here is from genome assembly GCF_902729225.1 of Pteropus medius. Taxonomy (NCBI): domain Eukaryota; kingdom Metazoa; phylum Chordata; class Mammalia; order Chiroptera; family Pteropodidae; genus Pteropus; species Pteropus medius. The sequence goes on along the minus strand of NW_024347788.1, from coordinate 9,126,962 downwards.
AATGGACAGTGCAAAGGCCCTGGGGTCCAAGGAAGGGCAAGGAGCCTAGTGCGGCTCCAGGAGAGTGCCCGAGGGCGGAACACCGAACGAGCTCCCGCTGTCACAGCCTTGCAGCCCGCGGCAAGGGCTTGGGCCGTTGTTCCGAGTGAGGTGAGGGACGTCACCCTGAGACGTTCTCCTCGATGGCATTAGAAGTTTTAAAAGAAAAATCTTACGAGACTAATGTTTTTCACTATATGATGAGATGTTACTCCTCTCTGTTGGAGGACCACCCAAAGTCCCCTGCGTGAGCACGCTGGTCCTCTTTGGGAAACAGTCCACACCCCTCTCTTTAGCATGACCTCCAGAGCTCTTGAGCCTGAATCCCATTAGAAATTAAAATTCCTCACCCTGTGTGTGTAAACGTACACCAGAGTGCTTACTGTTCCCCAGGCCCTTTCATTTAGCTCAGATGTCACCTCCACTGTGAAGCTTTCATTTCATCAAGCTCCCTCTCTACCCTCAAAGCACTTAGTAGATATCTGAATCAGTCAGAGGAGCCGGGTAACGAACACTCCCTGACTCTTACAGGTCTAAAACAATGATGACGTATTTCCTGATCTTGCAGAGTTTGCTGTGGATGTCGGAGGCTCTCCTGGTGGCTGACCTCAGATGTTGGCTCCGTATTGCCCTTAATTTCAGCTCATACTTCCACAGTCGCCAAAATATCAGACAAAAACTCGAAAGAGTCTCACCCTGGCAGGGAAATGCTTCTGCACGTGCCATTTCCTCTAACATTTATTGACCGAAGCAACTTGTTCCCACCTAGAAAGGGAGCTAGAAATATTGGTGGGATGCATTCACCTTGCCATAATATCTCTTTAGGGAGTGCCGGTCATGCTTGCTGAGGTGATTTGTTCCTATCCGTGTCTCCCTGACCCTGTCACAATTGTGAGTGTGTCTAGAGAAGTTACTGCAGCTCATCGCCTTGCTCTGCCTCAGCCTAGTCCTGCCCTCTGCCTGGCACTTAGTAGGTGATGAATAAATGCTTTTTTTTGGAACAAATAAATGTTCACTGTCGAAAGCTCAAAGCTATGACTCAGAGAAACCGGGCATGCATATTTTTGCGTTTTACTTTCTTTCTAGTAAAATGCAGCCAAAGAGCCTGACGTTTTCATTTGGTACTCCGTAAGTCTTAGGAAGATCAGCTGCATTTCTCACAACTTGGCTGGGTCGAAACATGAGGTTTACGAGTTTTTTAAAAATTACTAAAAAGACCGTTAGTTTCTTACTGTTGCTGGAATATTTACAACAGCACAATTTTTTGCTCATACCCATTCCCCGGGGGAAATAGCCTAGTTACAGGCATTACCTAATGCAGTCGGGTCTGGGGAATGGGAGTGGAGGTACAATGACCTCCGTCGTGTGGGAGGAAAATTTAGGAAGGTTCAGTGGTTTGCACAAGTTCACATGGGACGCTAAAGGCTTTGATTTCCTGACTTTGGGTCATACATCTCTTCATTTCCTCTGATTCTGCCTTGAGTTTTCCAATCTCAAAATGTATGAAAGAGGCCAATTTTAATTGGTTTCTTTCAAGGTGACTATTTTTCTTTGCCAGTATCTTTTTCATGTTCTAAAAAACTTGGGTTCAAAATAATTGATGTAATAACAAATCCGTGAAAATAGCAAACAATACGGCTCTGAAGCCAAGGTCAGGTCTCAGGTTTCCTGTGATTTGTGAAGGCATTGATGGCTACCAAGAAATGTGTCTCCTGGGACGTGAACATCGTGGCAAGTGTCTCCTTCATGGGTCTTTCCAGCTGAAAGAAGGCTGACACTTGTTTCCTAAGTACCTCATTTAAAACTGTAGCTAAGCAAACATTTTTCTTTTTTTAAAAGCAAAAAAAAAATTTATTGGTTTGCTTTTTATGTTAGGGGGTGTTTGGGGGATTACTGTTGCAGCAGAAATTCTGTCAAGGTCCAAAGTAGTCGCTGCCTATTGCTTTTCTTGACACTGTCTAGCTCTTCTTGTGCGTCTCTAGAGAAGTTGCATTTCAATTGTCTTGCCCCGTTTCACCCAGTGGTACAGGATGGAGAAAATGTTCTAAGCTGTCCAGGAAGCAGCCAAATTCTCTCTGAAGGTTGCAGAATTTCAAGTCATGTATGTGCAGCCAGATCTGTGCTTTAAACTACTCCAGAGAGAGGGCTCTCTGTGCTCCTACACTATTCTCCAGGGCAGAAAATGCCACGCCAGCTTTTATGACAATGAACGCCAGCGTCTCACATCCTGCGATCGCAGAGTGAGTTTTCTCAGCTAACTGAAATCCCAGCTTTGGAGAAGGCGAGACTCAGACCTTGTTTTCCCCTTGGTGTGGCTTGGCTTGGCCTCTCGGATTTTCATTTTCCCGTAGATGGCCTCTCTGAAGCCACGGCTCAAACGTTATCAGCAGAGTCTATCCGCGTACACGGCACACAGATACGCGAGCTGATGCTGGCGCTCTAGTAGCTTGGTTCTGCCTGGGTCTGAGGTTGTAATAAACGCCTAAGAAATCTCCGTAGCGCTGCTTGTGACAGCTCAGGCGCGGGTCTGAGTTTGATTGGCATCAGCAGATGGGCACTTGAGAACCGCGGCCTCTTGTTATTTGGCAGCAAGTGGATGCAGGGTCCAGGGTGGTTCTACAACATTGGCGTGGATGAAAACACACTCGTGGATCGACTCTTTGAAACAGGGTGGGGCCCGGCCCTTTGTACGCGTAGGAAGTTCCTCGGGAAGCCCTGACGCACGCCAGAGTTCCCGAAGCGCTGTCGGCGGCACAGCACTAATTATTAGGCAGCTTCAAAGTTCGTCGCATGCTAGTGAGATACTGCGCTTATAAATGAAAGGCAGTGTTTTTCGATGGTGACCTTTGACAGAATTATTTCTTACTATCTTCTTTTAAGGTAATCGGGGGGAAAACCTGAATCATTGCTGGGGAAGGTTGCTAAGCAACCACTTGCCCAGCTAGGGCGATGACAACGCCTAAAACGAACAGTCCTTGGCCTCGGGAGAGCGCCTTAGGCCCCACGTGAAGAACTGTTAGTAGCTTCATTTTGCTTCTACTATTACTGCTGGCAAACAGCTGAAGACAGCATCTGCATCAAATACTTAAATTCAAAATGACATTTCACATGAAAGCTGAATAATTTATATAAGAAAGTAAAAACAGAAGAATTAACTACATAGTTCTCGATGAAGGGTAACTGAGCAGACTAATTGCTACCCTTGTGTGAAGTTTTGCTCACGGATCGTTTCCTTGAGAAAACGGGCAGCCGTGTGCCCTGCTTAGATAACTGAGTTTTGCGCAGGAAGCTCTACAGTCCGCAGGAGGCCCCAGCAGCCACTTCTCACCCCGCTGCGGGCCGAGCCGCTGTCAGGCCTGCGGGGATTTGAACATCCAAACTTTGGTTTCTCAGAGTAGAGAAAGGTTTCCATGTTGCTTCTTGGCTCAAACACCCACCCCCCGCCTCTCTCTCATTCCCGTGACGGGACCCGACAGGCTGGGTGTGGAAATTTAAAACAAAACAAAACATCAAAACCAAAAGGAAAATTACTCCTACATGTCCCAAGATACTTATACTTCTGTTGGAAAATTTTCCAGTGGCCCAGTAATGACGGTCATTCCCATAGACCAGATGTGTGTATTTAAAAAAAAACAAAACAAAACAAAAAACAAAACGCCTAGGCTTACAGCTCCGGGAAGAAAGTAACGCCTTCAGAAGTAAGTAGTCAATGCTGGCCTCCCGTCAGCGTCTGAGGGATGCATGAAGCTGCACAAGGGTCTTTTCAGGCCTGACCGTTGAGGCCAGAACGGACGGGGCCTCTAAACACAGAGGACCTATGTTGACCTGGCCGCATTTTCTAAATTCAAATTTATCACCTGGGCAAATATTTGTTTGTGGGGCAGCTGCATGGAATATTGGAAATCGGGGGTGCTGTTAGAAACTGCAGACGTATAAGTATTTCACCCGATTTCGGTGCTGGGGTTGAACCACCATGTTCTCAAACATGGGGCAGATAGAAGGTTGTCTTGGCGATTTTCTCTCCAAACTTGTTCTGTCTGAGAAGGACTTTGACGGACTTATTTGAGGTTATTTGCACAAGTCCAGGCTCTAATCCTATAAAGAAAACGGGGAAAGGAGCCTCTTTTCTCTAAGCAGCCCCCGTTTCTTTCCATTGGGAAGAGAATACATTTTCTGGATTAAAAAATAAATATATCAATGTTTTGTCCGGTCTAAATCGTTAGGAACGCAGGACTGAGAAAGTCACTTGTCCTTCCTCGCTTCTGTTTTGTGCTCCCCTGTGGTCATTTTCTTGCGGTCAATGCTACAGAGACACATAACTGGAACCGGAGTCTCCTCGTCGTCGGGGCTGCTTGGTGGGCAGAGTCAGCTGGGAGCGCGTTCCTGGCGCTGGCAGGTCGCTGGGTAGTGCGTGTGTCAGATTGTCGTGTAGTACACCCGTGTGCCATTCGGATCCAAATCTGAGATTGCAGTCCTCCACCTGCAGGAACGCCGATGCGGGCTCAGCCTCCCTCCTTCCAACCAGCAAAGACTCGCCCGCCAGGCGGTGCTCACGGCGCCCCAGGCCGGAGGCGCGATGCCCCAGTGATTCTCAGAAACCCGGCCGGAAGGAGGAGAGAGGAAAGAGCTTGACGGCATTTCTGCTCTGGGCCAGGCTTTTTACATTTTTATTTCCTTACGGTTCTCCCAAACCACTTTGTGAGATACAAAATGTTACCCCATTTAATAGATGAAGAAACTGACCAGTGTTCCAGTCTGCTCAGGACAGAGGGACTCCTGGGATGCGAGACCTCGGTTTTAAAACTGGGATAGTCTATCGCTATGCCACACTGAATGTGCTCGATCCCGTCTGATCTCGGAAGCTAAGCAGGGTCGGGCCTGGTTGGTACTTGGATGGGAAGACTGGGTGCTGTAAGTGTTAAAAAAACAAAACAAAACAAAACAAAACTGGGATAGGCCCTGTCAAACTGGGGCAAGCTGGTTACCCGAGTGTGGGTTCTAAATACATGGCAGTTACAAAGTCACGGCCATAGAGGCAGACGTATGAGAAGGAGCACCGCCTCTTACAGCCGGAGCGGATGCTGGCGGAGACCTCTCGTGAGGCTGGGAGCAGCCCCCAGAGCAGGCTGCAGGAGTCAGTGCTGCCAGCAGCCCCCGGGGGATGCAGAACAGGGCTGCCCCACTCCAAGGCAGCTCGCCAGGGTGCGTCTGGCCTGTGCACCAGCTTTGCCAGTCTGCTTCTGATCCACAGGGCAATGAAAGCGAGCATCCTGCAGGCAACAGCAGGGGCAGGGCCACTGCACCTGAGGCCATGGAGGCAGAAGCCCCAGAACACCAGGGCCTTTGTCCCTGGGCCTCGGCCTCTTGGCCAGGATGGGAGATGGAAGGGCAGGTAAAGTCAGTCGAGAGGAAGTCTGTAAGGGAAACAGCAACGATCACTGAATGATTAGAGACGTCAACATGTCTGATAGGCAAAAGGAAAAATGAGATGCCCTGTATTAAAAGTGGAGAGATCCTGAATCTCTTACCTCTCCTTGCCATCAATGTCCACTCTGTCCTGAAAAGTCTCTCTCGCTTCCCGGGCCCCAGATCCTATGTAAACCGAAGACGTTGGACTAGATCACCCCGAAGTACCCTCCAGCTCCCGAATTCTCTGATTCTGCGAGAGTCCAGCTCCAAGAGCGTGAGCGCGAAGGCACAGTTGCTTGTAAACAGTTCTGGGAAGCTGCGGCTCCATGAGTTGGCTGCTACATTTGCCCCGGGCTGACTTGAGTTGCAAATAGCTGAGAGGTGCCTCGGGTAAACCTGCGAGTGTCTACCTGTTTGCAGAGGTGGCGATGCGGGTAGAGGTCCTCTGCAGGCACTGGAGGCCCCAGGAACACACCTGAGTTGTGTTCTTCACCTACAAAAACAGTTCTGCCAAGTGCCCCCGGCATGTAGGCTGACGTAAGTGCTGGGCAGCTGTTTGGGTTTTTTTTTTTTTTTACTGTGTCTGTTTTAGAATGAAAACAGTTTTATCTCCTTGATTTTATATAGCATTTCATACTTTCCAGACCTCTTCCAACTGTTACCTCATTTCACCCTCTTAATAGCCTGCAAAATAAACAATTATCATCTCCATTTGACATAGAAAGAAATAAAGTTCACCTCGTGTGATGTTGAGAAAACTCGAGTAATGAATGTCTTGAAAAAAAAATTCTCACGGACTCCAAGTTTTGACTTAAATTATTTTTATCGAATTACACAAAAATACAAATATTCCATATGTCGATATTTATCACACGACCATGAAAAAAATCTACTAATTAAATATAAACAAGGCAAAAATATCAATAGCACTCGAGTTAAGAACATTCCTTTCATGTGTTAGGTGATATTCTGCTGAAACTAAACTGCTAATATCGGGCTTTGTAATAGACCTGTGTATCCACATGTCTTATACTTCTCGGGTCAGCGTGATCCCTTTTATTAGTTTGAGTCACTATGCTTAACATAGCCTATCCTTCCATTTTAACTTGACCTCGTTTTGAACCGTGGCTCTATAATTATGAAGGATCAATCAATCGAAAGGCATAAACCAAAGTTTCATACTCGAAGTTAAAAAAATTAGTATTTAATGAAAAATCCCTCCTCGTGTATTGGCTACAACTCTTCCCGTTGATGAACTGTTGGACATCGGTACAAAGAGAAACACGATCCAATGAAAGCATTCGCTCGAAGCCATAGATATCTGAAGTAAGGCTCTGGGGTGCTGCCTCCAGCCTCCCGCCCATATTTCTCCGTTTGAATTACCCTCTGTCAGCAAAGCTTTCTGACACCTCACCCTCCCATGTTAATTAAAATCCGTTCATTCCACAGGACCCAGGTCAAATGCTTCCTCTTCCAGGCAGAATTGCACTTCCTGTCCCCACCCCCACAGCTTGGCCTTCTGCTTCGCTCTGCCTTGGGCTGGAGTTTGCATTCGCATCCATGTCAAGTTTCCTTAGTGGATACAAAACTTTTAAGCCAGGGACCTTGTTATAATCACTGTGGTTCCTGAAACAAATCAAATGTCTTAGTTTTAGGGTAAACCAAAGTGAAGGACCTTCATAGGACACATATTTGAGCTCCACAAGAAGCAGAATGATATTTTCTGACAGAATGGAAGCCTCTCGGGATAGATGGGTTGGCACAAAATGTTTTGTTATGTTATGTTGTGTTATGTTATGTTATGTTATTTATTTATTTTTTTTTAGGCGAGGCAACCCTTGGTTGACCTCACAGATTGCAAGGACCTTGTCAGCTTACAATCCCTTATTTTTTATTTTTTAGAACTACAGCATCTGGTCTTCCTAGGTGGTCTCTCATTCAAGTACTAACCAGGCCGAACCCTGCTTAGCTTCCGAGATCTGACGAGATCGGGCACGTTCAAGGTGACCTGGCCATAGACTGGCACAAAATTTTAAACATTTAAAGCTTGAGCAGACTGAGGACTCATCTAATCCAAATCTCTTGCTTTGTAGAAGGAGATACTGAGTCTCAGAGAAATTAAGCAACTGGCCCAAGGAGAGGTCCCCAGCTTAAGTATGGGTAGCACCAGTAATTAACTCCAAGCTCAGCGTGCTCTGCTCTATCAGATGGCTTCTCTGCTGCCAACTCTTCGTTGATCCCTGGAGAAGTCGTTCAAAGCAGAATGCTCAGATCTCAAAGAAGAGGCTCGATGCAATCGCTCATCAGAAGTTCTGGAAATTGATTTACACTGTCTGCCACTGTCCAATCTTTTATTTTCTTAACCCATTCTACCTACATCACCAAGAAATGCAGTCTTGGGTTGTATTCAACAGACGGGAGCAGGTCTAATTAAGGACAGACTATGTGTGTCCAGCATACAGTAGGCACCAAAAAAAACTTACATGTTTGAATGAATGAATCAACATCCACAACCTAAATCCCATAATATTATAAATACAGACACCGATAAAATGAACCAATGAGCTTGCAAACATAAATTGCAGATGACACGAGTACAGAGCTGGTAGTAAGGTCTTCCACTTAACCATTCGCATGCTAGATCAGGGGTTGTCAAACGCTGGCCCTTAGGCCAAATCCAGGACTTCTTATTGTTAATAAAGCTTTATTGGAACATGGTCGTTCCCATTAGTTTACATAACTGAGACATCTATGGCTGTTTTTGGGATGGTAGAGCTGAATAGTTGTGACAAAGACTATGTGGCCAACAAAGCCTAAAATATTTACTATCTGGCCTTTTACAGAAAAAAATTCTAGATCCTTGAACTTGATGAGTTTCTTAACCTGGTGTTTGTAACTCTAATAAGATCTCTACACATACGTTTAGAATTCTACCAGGACTTTTAAATGTCGCATTTTTATGTCTATGATAATCTGGAGTTAAAAAATGAGCATAAACACACTCTGTATTCTCTGAATAGCTACTCTAGAACTTAGTCACAGTGCCTGGTGTTTTAGCGTCTGCATTTAGATTTGGGTTTATGGTGGTTAGAAATATGAGAAGGTGGAAAGACCTCACAGAGGGCTAGACAAAGTCCCTTTAGTGGCATCCAGAGCCGTGTTAACTACTTTGCCTATGACTTAGGGGCGTCTGCTCACGAGTCAGGTAAACTCGGAACCAGAGGAAAACACATGGGCTTTCTCTACCTCTCCTGGCACGGCCAAGCCCTTTTTTCTTGCTTCGGGGGAAAAGAAAGGTAGTTATTTTTGCTGTATGGAGGAGTGACGAAGGGTCCACAGAAAACTTTGCATAGGGTGTGTTTTTCTTAGTCCCTTCACCAATTAATGTCCCAGGTATTCAGGAAGTGGTCGGTGGGTTTCTGAGGACCTGGACATTTGCCAGGGGAAACCAGTGTTACTTGATCTGGATAGAGTGATTGTACCACTTTGCTCCCAGACTAGAAATGTGCCTCTCATAGGAAGCACGAGGAGGGGCTTGGTCAACCATTTAAAATGGTGTTCTTAAGCCGTTTGCGCATCCTTGCGGGTCTGTACCAATCCAATCAGATTCATGAAGAGAGAGGGAGATAAAGGCAGACAGCTTTTAAAAGTTCATGGCCCGTGAAAAATAAGACTGATTGTTTCAAGAGGGGATCTTTCAAAGCGAGAAAGCAGAACTCGACTTATAAAGCTTGAAACCCACAGCAAGGCAATCAAAATACTGATTTCCCCAAAGCACAAAGACTTTTGTGGTGTTTCAAACCAAGTAACCGCTTAGAAGAACCCAATTTCAGTCCTGACTAGTTAGCATAAAGTTTACAATTGCAAACTGGAACAATCCTTTAGGAAAGAATTATACAGTGGGAGGCATAAAGAAAACACATGCCCTTAGGCCCAGTAATTCTACTCCTAGGAATTTTTCTTAAGGAAATAATTCGCAGAAACCAAATAATGTATAAGTAGAAATGCTCGGTGCTACATTATTTTTAAGATAAAATAAGTATTTATTAACAAAATATCAATGCTAGGCGATGTTTAGTGAATTATGCATGCTATATCGATATCATAAGAGTGTTAATGTGGATAATTATAAAGAACGTGTAGAAATATGGATAAGTGCGCTGTAGCTTATGTAAAAATGATAGCACACCAAGTACAATGTTTACTACAATTGTGGGTATGTAAATACCACTTGCAAGAGGTGACGTCAAAGAATTAAAATAATTACGTGGTATGGTACTGTGGACGATGTTTTAAATATTTTCTTTAATGATGTTATGTCTTTTTTTTCAAAAGCTCAATAGAGACAGACATTAAGGAAACATCATATTGAGATATCAGGGGAAGATAAAATCATTTTATTCAAACATCGGAAGGATTCTGAAAAGAATCCAGGTGTCAAAAGTTATGCTACTCTTTTCTTTTTTTTTTTTTTTTTTTGGTGAGAGTTAAAGGCACCAAGTACTTTAGTCTTCAGACAGCTTTTGTGACAAGCGCTAATCTTATTCACATTTTTCAGATGAGGTAATAGGCATAGAGGGGAGATGCAGTTCGCCCACGATCACACGGATAACTGACTAGTGGCAGAGCTGGGATTTAATCCAGGTCTGACTCCAGGTCTAGCTGTTGAGTCAGAAAACCCGCGAGACTTTATGCTCCCCAGAGACAGCCTCTCAGACAAGAAAACTCTTAGAATGAGGACGTGCTTGGTCATCAGACAGACCCGAGTTTGGATTCTGGCTTTTTGCATCAATCAGGATGCTTTTGGTGAAAGGAAATAAAATCTGACTCATACTGACGTAGGCACTTTGGAAACTTACTATCTCGTACCACGGAGTCTAGAGGCTGAGCTGGCTGTGGGGTTGCTGGGGTTGGCAGCTCAGCGATGCCACTCAGGAACCTGGTTATCTTTCTCTCTGACACCTCTGTCATCCTTGGAGGGTGCTGGGAAAAAGATGGATCACATGCTTGCCCAAGAAGGAAAAGAGAGTTCTCCTTGGGATGCTCTCTTAGGAGAGGAAGATCTCCTCAGAAGACTTCCATCAGAAACGTGCCCCTAATCACTCCTGGACTAGTTTCTGGCTGGGGATGGTGGTTGCCTGATGGGTTCCCACTGCGAGCAGGTGTAGACGTCAGGGAGTAACCACCAGCCACTGTACTCTTCTCCTGGCTGCCTAAGGTGTTTGCATTCCCATGTCTTCATCTGTACAATGGCGGGGCTGGCGACTCCATGGGTGAGGGCTGGATATACCTGGTCCATGGGGACATTCAGTATCAGCTGGTTTATTAGTTGGGGGAGGAAGGGGGAGAGTAGCGGTTGTATGCCTTTGAGCTCTCTGGGGTGCAAACTTAGTGTGTTTAATTCTTTCATTTACCACCCCATTCTCCCCCGGTGGTGGAATGATAGTTTGGTAAGGAATGAGGTGCACGTATTCCTAAAATATTTTAAATATTCTTTTCTCCCCTCTTTTTTTTTTTTAGCAGCTTTATTGAGAAATTATTGACATACAAAATTGTATCAATTTAGAAGTCCAACTTGATATTTTGCTATATGTATACATTATGAAGCGATCACCACAATCCAACTAATTAAACATCTATCACCTCTGCCTATTTACCGTGTGTGTGTGTGTGTTTGTGTGTGTGTGTGTGTGTGTGTGGTGGGAAGATTTAATTTAAGATCTATCCTCTTAGCAGATTTAAAGTATACAATACGGTATTGTTAACGATCGTCTCATGCTATGTGTGAGATCTGCAGAACGTATTTATCTCGCGTAGCTGAGTTTTCCCCTCTTTTCTTGCCTTCAGCCTTCGCTCTACTTCTCTATCGAATTTATACAGATGGTAAGAAAAAAGCATAAACCCGGAGTAATAAGACGCTCTGAAGTTCCATTATTGAAAAAGTGGAAATTAGATTTCCTAGAAAAATTTACAGTTTTCAAGATCCAAGCTGAATAAGGTGATTTCTGCCTCCCTTCCCACCCCCCTTCCCCGCAGTGTTTCTTATTGGTGTTTCTCTCAGGCTGTTTTCAATCGATCTTTTTACACTGAATTTCTTCCTCCGTGTTATTAATTTGTTATTTATACTAAGTGAAAAAACAGTGAGTGTTTGCAGACTGCAAAGTTCACGCACCTGATCGTGTGTGGCTCTTCCCACCTAGTCCCTCCCTGCAAAAGCAGAAAGCGCACATTTTCTGGTAAATGTTCCTTTAGGACCAAGTCCCCTGGAGACCATCATGCCCAGCTCCCAACTATTTCACGTGCTCATGTGTGGGCGGAGCTCCTCTGACCTGTTCGGTCTGCCCCACCTCTGGTGACGTGCGTGTGACAGGTAGAATGACCCCTGGAGGTCAAAACAAGAAAGAGAGAACTGGTTTGCGGTGCTTGTGAGCGCGAGTACGCGGTGATTCCTTCCCTCTTTCTGTCCTTGCTTCCACTCCTCCTTCCTCCCTCTTTCCCACTGTCCCCTGGGTCGAGCTCCTGGTTGTTAACTCGTGGTTCCTGTCAAACCAGCCAGGAATGTCTAGAATCGCAAGCACGTTTCTCTGTGTGAGTGACTGAGCGGCTACCCCGCTTTGCAGCCTGAGCTCTGGTGTGTTTCACGTGGATACAGAGACCCCGCTGATTTTGACATCTCTGGTCAAACGCCGTAGAAAGGATGATGTGGTCAGCCCTGTGGTCAGTTCCTGCTTAATTCTTCAGACTTTACCCTAAAACCCCACAAGCACATTAAAATCCATGAAATACCAATGGGCTAACAGCAGTAGCTTTCTACCCATAAGAATGTAGCTGTAGAGTCATAAATCGTTTGTGTGAATTTCATTTATTAGAATGCAATAATATAATACTTTATAAATGATTTAAAAAGGCAAGTATTACTTAGAATTCTTTCACCCAAATACAACTATCTCTATTTTTGCGTTTCCAGGTAGCATTGGCTATGTATCTACATTTTCAGATAGTTATAATCACAATGCATATGTAATATTACATATATTACAAATATTATAAATGGTAGTTGACTGCTGACATTCTTGTTTTGTTGCGGTATCGAGTTTTCGTTTTCATTTATTTATTTATTTTTATTTAAAAGATATATAAATCTATATTTCGTATTTTTAAATTACAGTTGGCATACTATATAATGTTAGTTTTAGGTGTATAACATAGTGAATAAACATTTATATAACTTACAAAGTGATCACACCAATAAATTTAGTACCCATCTGACAGCGTACATACTTATTACAATATTATTGCCTATATCCCTTATGCTATACTTTACATTCTCATAGCTATTTTGTAACTACCGATTTTTACTTCTTAATTCTTTACCCCTTTTCACCCACCCCCCAAACCCCTCCCACCTGGCAGCCATCAAAATGTTCTCTATTTCTAATGAGCTTGTTTCTGTTTTGTTTGTTTATTTATTTCATTCTTTAGATTCCACATGCACGTTACTAAACATTTTTAGTTACTGCATTTTAAAGGGGGGAGGAATTGTATGATGCAATGGTTTTTACTTATCTGGGAATGTGCAAAGATATTAGACCATATTCCTCACGAATGTCAATAGTCTACTCCGTTCTACCTTTTCAAGTGACAGCTTACACATGAATATTTTCCCATGGTATTACGTAATCCTCATGAAGATCATGTTAATCGATTACACAACATTCCATTGAGTTGTATGATTGTTTACCAAACCAGTGTTCGATCAGTCCACAGTTAGTATTTTTTCGGTTTGTTTCGCACTATTACAGATAATGTTGCAATGATCAACTCTGCATCCACTTTCGAGATATTTTCTTGGGATAAATTCCTAGAGGTGGTAAAAGGATATGGATATTTTTATGAGTCTTGATATATATTGTTACATTGTTTTCCAATAGATTTATGTAAATTTGAGACATGACTATCAATGTATTAATCCCAATCGAGTGACGCGAAAGAGATGTTTTCTGTTAGTTAAATGGGTATAAAGTGGTTCAATATTATTTTACGTTTTAATGCTTTGAATTATGCCCGGGTTACATGTTATAAATATATTTAGACTCCAAAGTTTCCTTTTAAGTGATACATCTATTCATATCGCTTGCTAGATTTTTTTAGGGCGTCATTCTGGGATTTGGGGTTGAGAGAGGTAGAAACAAAGAGTTTGAATCCCAGCTCTGCCACCTCCTAGCTATGCGACTTCGTGGTCTGTTTCCTCGTCTGTGAAGTGGGATAGTGATGTGTCTCCTAACCGAGTTGTTGAAAGGATCAACCGGGATAACACATGTAAACAAGCACCGAGCACACACGTTACAAATGTTTCGTGAGTTTTTAGTCACGCGATATGGTTTTGGTCGGAACCTTCAATGTCTCCCATTACTCTCAGGTTAGGCTCGTCTTGGCCTCTCGGCAGCCTGAGCACCTCTCACCTCTGCATTTGTTCTAACCCACTCTTTACAGGAAATGTCTTGACTGGGCCTTGGCTGTTTTAGAATTTGATCGACGCCTTTTTACAAGCAGTTACTCCCCTCCTGCCCTTACCAACTTCTTCCTTTACAAACTCCTAGTCATCCTTCAAAACAGCCTCCCAAAGTCTCCCCGACCCTCCAGTCTAACTTTATTTCTCTTCCTCCCATAGACCCCTGTTCCTGTCTCCACCACAGCATTCGCCATATTAGTCTACATTGTCAATTTACTTGTATCTTTCCTCAAGGAGACCCTAAGCCTCGTGTGAGTAAAAACCACATTTTATTTGATTTTATGGCCTCACTAGCAGCACGGTGCTTGGCACGAGAAAAGTGCTCACCAAATATTTGTCGAATGAATGAATCAGTACCTATATTACTCATAAGGCGTGGATCCAAATATCTCAAAAAGGAAAGGAAAATCACTTTCGCAGGGCAAATATTTGCCATCACTGGGATTAGTTGGGAGCAGGGCAGCATTGTAAGACAAAAGCGTTTCATCTGTTAAGGGACTGCTTTGGATGTGTGAATTGTGGGGTTACAAAATGCCTACGTACTCTCGCTACCTCACGATCGTTCCAGCCACGGTTCTGAACGATTCCTCAAAACCTTGAAAGACAGAGAATTGCTATAGGCGATTGAATTCAACAGTCTCTGAAACATCCTCTGAAGGTGAGCCCCAAAGAGGAATCCCCAAAGTACGATGGGCCGTGGCCGCCTGGCAGGAAGTGACTCATCTCCCAAGATGAGTACTTGGAAAGTGACAACATCTATTTGGATGATTAAGTTCCGATCTAATTGCCTAAAAAATAAAAATAAGCATATGTTTTGGTACATCTCTTAAGTGCTAAAAATACACATGTAAGTGTTTTAGGAAGAGTCTGGTTGGGAAAGCTTGGAGTGAATAAAACTTGAGTTAGAAATGGAAAGAGATGGATAAGCGGAGAGTAGTAAGTTTTTTTAGCAAGAAGAACAGAAATGAGACATGAGGTATTGAGATAATGAGGAGGCAGTTCTGGCTGGAGCAAGGAAGCGAGGTGGTGTCTTATGGGGAGCCAGAGAATTCCTTGTTAGCATACCCATGCTGCCTTGGGAAGCCCTACGCCACCTCACCTGTGTCCTCTTGGAATATGAGAACACAGAGGCCCCACCAGGGGACTTCGGAGGACAAAAGTGAGAAGGCTCCACGGAGCAATTCCCTCGGCGTCTTACGATTCTGTACTGCTGGGGAAGAATCACCAGGCTTTCCTGTGGGACTCTCACAGGAGAATCTGGAAGGCAGGCTTGGAATTGCAGTACAGGGGTCAGTCGCAGCCACCTGCAAGCTTCAGCTTGTTGGATGTTTGCGCTGAGGGTGGAGAGCGGTGGGGGTTGGGGAGGAGCCTTTATTCGGGCAGGAGGGCAGTGCTCTCTGCACAGGTTCTTTTGGAAGAACATCCAGGATGGTATGTGTTTCATGACGCAATGCAACCGGCTACATCCTGGGCAGGTCGGATTTGCGACTTACCGTGTGCATTTTAATCAAGCCCAATCCCCTTAAAAATGTTATTGGCAGGGATGGGGAGCAGGTATTTCGTACAGTTTCTGTTGCTAAGTGTTAGAGGGCTGAACTTTACATAACTCGCACCATCCGAAGACCAAACATGGCACCGATGTAACTTAACGGAAGAGAAATGATCCAGAAAAAAAAAAATAAAACGAAACAGTGAATTCTGACTTGTTTTCTAGACTTGAGACCTGCATGCAGTCAGGTTTTATCCTTGAGCAAAACTACTCGCTGGCCAGAGATGTCACAGGGACCAGGGTGTCCCTGTCGGTGCTGTTTGTTGTGATGGGAATAATTAACTCTGGAAATGCTGACCAGGTCGTGGTTAAGGCCCTTCTAAATTATGGTGCCAGGCTTTCCCAGACGTCAGTCCCTGTGCTGCTCAGAGTCCTCATTCCAGCTACGGCAGCATGTGGTCAACCAGTGGCCAGAGGGACCAGCCCACACCACCCCGAAGGGCTGAAAGTAGGCTTGGCGTTTCTTCTAGCTTTCGTACCCTAGAGGGTGACAAGTTCTCATTCTTCTCAGGTGCCACCACCCCCTTTCTGTCTTCAATCTGGTTAAACTAAAACAAAAAACAAAAAACAAAAATTAAAAACTGCTCCATTTATTGAGAATTTTAGTGTTGGTTCTATCTATATTTCTTAACCGGTGCTGGTTAATTTTGTCCCTTAACCTTTGGCTCGCTTGGATTCCCTGGGACGTAGGATTCTTATAGTAAAACATTCAAGGCCAAACGTTCTGGCGTGACAGCCAGATGTGGATGTTAGTGAACAGTGGTGTAGAGCACGGAGCAGGTGCTGGCCATGCGTCTCTCCGAGAGGAAGTCTGGGACAGCCGTGGGTCTGCCACTAACATGACACTTGACCAGGCAATGGCGTCACCTCAGTTCCTTTGTGAAATGCTGTGACGTACAGTATTAGTGTTCCTAATTTTGCCGTCTCTCTCTGGCGGAGGATCACGCGTCCTTGTCCCATGGAGCCAGGCACGGCCATGTGGGTTTTGGCACCCCTCCCTCCCGTGGAAGGACTGCACATTCCTGCCCTGTTGACTTCAGGCCCGGCTGTGAGATTTGTTTTGGCTGACAAAAGTGAGTACAAGTAATTGTGCCACTATTGTATAGACGCCTGAAGAGCCATTGTGTGGCTCGTAATGTGAAATAAACCTTGGCAGCTGTAAACACTGAGATTTTGGGGGGTTGTATGTTATCGCGGTGTAACTTGGCTTAAGCTGATTAATGCAATCAAGACTACGATGACCTACTTGATGGGCTTCTCGTGAGAATCAAATGAAAGAATTAACTCAAAAATGCGTCGTGCACGTGGAAGGTGCCGGTCACTGGGTTGCAGGCGGAAGAGCTATGAAGCTGCATAGGGCACGGAGCCCGTTCCCCACAGAGCTAATAGTAGAGGAGACAGAGGTGTCTAAACTCCGTGTTCACATCGACGTAGAGTAGACTGATGGCTTTCGTGAGGGATTCAGCCCGGGCTGTCGCAAATCCCCCGATTCAGGAAAACCTCCTAAAGTATGCTTTTCCTCAGAAAATGCTTAAAGAATAGTGACCCGGGAAAGCAAAACCACAGCACGTGGCTGAGCGGCCGCGTGAAATCGCCAGCGAGCCGAGTACAGCGCTGTTTGCACCTAAGCCTTACAGGTCAAAGCACGTCATTCATACCCAGATCTAAGACGCATATTTTATTTCGGCTGCTGGAGGACACTTATAATTAGTCAAAATCACAAATGTACATGATCCAAGAATCAAGGGTACGTGGCATGCAGCATGGTGGTCCTCGACACCCAGCGTGGTTTATCACTCGATAAATGGCTGGTTGAAGCTTAGAGGATGGAGCTACCTAGCAGCATCCACAGTGCGTTTGCTCTCACCAGGGGAAGTTAGTTGTCAGAAAGAGAAACCCACGCATACTGGTTCAGTTACGGCAGGATGCGGGGAAAGGGTTCAGAGGGGTCTCCTGGGGTCTGGAAGGCCTCCATCCCTTGTTTTGGTTCTTCCCTGAGAATGTCCATGTTCCTCTCTTCAGGCTGCTTCTCCTGCAACCTTGGGCTTGCTCGCTTGGTCTCGCTGGGGTTCTGGTTTGCTGCTGCTGGCCTGACCAGGCCCCACCCAGGTGATTGCGGTGGGGCACCCAG
Source organism: Pteropus medius (assembly GCF_902729225.1). Taxonomy (NCBI): domain Eukaryota; kingdom Metazoa; phylum Chordata; class Mammalia; order Chiroptera; family Pteropodidae; genus Pteropus; species Pteropus medius. The sequence goes on along the minus strand of NW_024347788.1, from coordinate 9,109,322 downwards.
ATATGTGGCCAAACGTCATTCTGGGTGTTTCCGTGAAGGTGCTTTTGGATGCGTTAACAATTAAATTGGTGGGACGAGTCAAGCAGACAACCCTCCTCAGTGTGGGGCCTCGTCCAGTCAGCTGTCACACTGGGGCATGGACCATCCTGGCTCAGGAGCCCGCCAGTCTTTGGCCTGGAACAGCACCATTGGACTCTGGGGCTCCAGCCTGCCCACGCCCTCTGCAGACCTCAGGACTCACCGGCCTCCATGTCTGCAGAAGCCGATTGCTTATCACAAACCTCTTTCTATATCTGTACACGTCCTTTGGTTCTGCTTCTCTAGAGAACCCTGACTAATATGATTGTATAGCATCAGGCTCACAGACACGTGACTGTCCTTCTTGATCTCAATAACACCAGTGCTGCGGCCATTGAACTGCCCTGTCCTCAGCCGGGAGATTCTCCTAGGTCCAATCAGCATTGGAGGGGACTGTGGCGTCTGCAGGACCAGCCCATACAGAGTGGAGACAAGACAGGTTGTTGAAGGTGTCGCGGGTGAAGAACAAGTGAATAATATCTCTCTCACGGTTTTCCTCTCCAGTGAATGCAGCTAACTTAACCTCCGTGGACTCAGGAAGAGCTGTTCACACTATTGCGAGGCCATCACGTGGTCGTACTTCTCTGAGAGCCACCTCCCAGAAGCTTGGCAACTAAATGGTCCCCCTTGTCCCTCCACGTTCTAATACAAGAAAAAAAAAATCAGATGTAGCAGCACTTTGAGCTTGTAAGTACACTTTTTGTCATTTTGGGGACAGGGCTGCTGTCCACCCTGCCTTTCTAGGCACTAGACCGGAACCCACCAGGACGAGGGCTTATTACGGCGGGGTACTATCTTCCAGTCACGTGACGTTAGGCAAACCGATTCCCTTGTGGGGCCTTGGTTTATGCCTCTGTGAGACGGGGTTAACGCCCGTCTCTGGAGATACAGTGAGGTGTGCAAAACAGCTGTGCAAAAACTCCTTGACAATTTCATTGTGATGGAAAATGTTGTGTTAAAGCTGTTTAAGAATTCTGGGATATCATAACTAGAAGGTATTATAAAGAACGCCTAATCCAGCCCCTTGAAACCGAGGCTCGAAGAGATGTTATTATGCCGTGGACATAAATAACGATTCTCACGATCCTGTGGTTTGCTCCAGTCTGACTGCTCACCCTCCTCTAAGTGTTTGTTTTCTTAGCTGGGAGGGTCAGGATCTTGGGCTGTCTCCCCTCCCTCTCCTTTTAAGGACTTGGTTTCCTCTGAGGCCACTTGGGGGACCCCCTCGGAGGTGAGGAAGCCAGAGCAGGCCATCTGCTCTTCTGGGGCAGACCTGCCAAGGGCGATCATCCAAACCCCCGTGGCGAAGAGAGGCCAAAGCCACAGATCTGCGTGGGGATTCAGTCGTGCGGCAAACACCACGCCGGCTCACAGGCGTGCGGGCCCTGTGGCCAGGTTTCCTGGGATGTGCGGTTTGGCAGCCCCGAGCCTGGGTGCCCAGCAAACAGCTTTTGATCTAACGCCATGGTGGCTTTTGAACTCAGAATGCCGCGCGCCTTTAATCGCTCTTGGCTCAGATTCCCCAGGTTAATTTCCTGACATCTAAGGAGCTTTGTTTAGTGTATGCAACTTCCTGCCTTTTATGTCAGAGCCTGTGGACTGACGGGCCAGAGAACCAGAGAACGAGCCAAGATAACCTGGGGCTGAGGCAAGTGTTTGGGACTCCTCTCCTAGGTTTATTTGCCTCGGTCACACACTCATCCTTAGTCACTGTTTTCCTGATATTAATGCAATCGGAGGTTCTTATGTCAGATGCCGAAGCGGGTGAAATGCTGGAGAGGTCCCGCCCTGACTTTGTGACTTCGTGACTTTCTGTTGATGCCAGAGGCCTTTGGGGAGCAGTCACTGAAGGCCCTTATCCTGGGTCCCCTTCACAGCTCTCTCCACCCTCCTTTTTCAACATTCAGAAGCCCCCGACAACCCTGGACCAACAAGACAGAGCGAGTGACATCTCGCCCTGTTGCTGGACTGTGCAAACTCCTCTATTACTACCCCCCACCCCCCGCCCCAAAGGACCCTCTTCTCCAGTCTGCATTTGCATTCCTTTTGTTGGTCTGACAGCAGAGTTTGCTCAGTTGTTTGTCCTTTCTGTGAGTGAGCGCCAGTGTTTCTAGAAGTTTCTGGACAGCTGGGCTGTGCCTCTTTGACTTAGTGCATATGGTGCCTCAGCAGGCAGGATCCTAATAAGTGCTTTTGCTGGTGGCAGGTGTTGGAACATTTACCTCTCTCCAGGGGCTGTGGGGGGCTCAGTTACCATTTTAGACACTCAGGTTGCAAGTGCGAAGTAGTCACATTCGGGCACTCAGATGTAAACAAACAGACAAACAAGCAAACAAAACATGATTCCTTGCACTTAGGAGGGGCTGATTTCATGAGCTCAGGGGAGGGAGGGACGTCCTCCTGCATTACTTAGAGCACGTTAAGGAGCAGAACCCTTGGAGAACGTGTCCACTGAGCGCCTGACGCCGGGGTCCCTGCGGGCTGCTTTGCTTTCTGTTCGCGTGACCCCAAGCGGTCCCCCATGTCGAGGAGGTGCTCGGTAAATGGTTGTTGAGTGAACGATGGCAACTGCTTACAGCCCGGCACCTTGCAGGTGAGCACACAGCTCTGCGGAGGTCGGGCGGGAACTCGGAAGGTGGGCACCTGTCTCCTGCTTCCCGAGCTAGTGCTGCCTCCTCTTAGGCGACTTGTTCGTTTTGTGCGTCTGGCGTGGACCAGCCAACTGCTTCGAGGGACACTCGAGCTGGCTCTGAGGGCCCCTGGGTCTCAGGAAACTCCTGGGGACCTCACAGTCTGGTGAGAAGGAGTGCGCCGGAAGGAGGTCAGCTGTCATTTTTGTGGCTACTTGAGACTCCTGTTGGGGGTCTGGGGAGTCCCCTTCAGACTTGACTGGCTCCCCACGACCTGAATATCCAGTGACGTAGGGTCAGAGACAGATGCTCCCAAAGGCCGGGCTTCCTGCTCAAAGTTACCTCCGAGTGGGTCCGCCTCGGGAGCAGCCCAGGGTCACCTGTCAGGAAGACTTACCTTAAAAACCTCCCCTTCCGCCAGTTACAAACTACCTAACCAACTAGCTAACTAACTTACTAACTAACAGTGAAATTCTTAGAAACAAACAACTCAAAAGAAATTACTTTATTTGCTCAGGAATCTTCGCTTCTCTCTTTTTTCTGTTTCTCTGTTTCCAGCTCTTTGCCTTTCTCAGTCTGTCTGTTTCTGACAAACACGGACGCAGGCGTGCACACATTCGTCCAGTTTTTATCATCCGCCGCCTTGTCGCTCGGCTCTGTGTGCAGATAAATCCCGGGTGAACGGAGAGACACCAGTTTAAAGTGAAACCGACTTGGACTCCAAAGGACCTGCCTGGAATTGCCCAGAGCGTCGCCAGGAAGGGCCAAGAAAAGGCAGAGAAGCCACTTGGATCCCCCCTGGGATGAAGCCGCGTGTGCAGAGGGGACCGTGGCGTCGCTGGCACGGAGCCCGGCAACGGTCATCCCAGACACTGCGAGCCAAGCAGGAAGGACTCCTGATACAGGTGTCTGCTGCTTCTGCTCAGGGACCCGTTCCTTTTCTGCACTGGTCCTTTGGGGAGCTCCCTGGGGGCTGGAGCCAGGCGGGCTTGGACTGCAAACGCCAGCCCTGACCCAACTTAGGAGCTGGGGCCAAAATAGCCAGAGAACCAGGAGAGGGGGAGGTTTCCTTGGCCATACCCATGTTGCAATGCCAGGGAGAGGAGCCCACTTCTAGAACCTTCTTAAGCAAGACACTTGAAAGTCCTGAAGTCAAGCTTTCCTACACGGGGAGAAAAACAATTGCTTATAGTACTGAGGCTAAGTAATGTCCCGATTTGTAATTTAACGCTTTTTTTTTTTTTCCATTCGTTCCTATTTCCTCTAACAACTAATTATCTCCCCGGGGCGTTCATAGGCATAATGAGAACATGGGTAATTGCTGTGAGCTCCTTGAAAGGAACGTGCTATACAAACGCAGAGAATTTTTATGTATGCACATAAAATATATCTTCCCTGGCTAGAAGTTTCTTATTCATGGAGCTAAACAAAACAGTTTTATTTGCAATTAGCAGCTATCCCAGAGGACCTGGGTAGTGCAAAAAGCTTGTGTTTTGGGGACATATCAGTCAACATCAGAACTATTTCTCACATTAATTTCTTCCTTTCTCTGTGGAGTCTTCGTTTGTTTCTGTCTAATTCGCTTCGTTTTCCCTGATGAGGCCGCTGGAGCATGCGCATACACCGGCTTCTCCGCAGAGATCCTAAGATGCTTTCGGGGAGGTAGAGGTGTGCTGCTCACCCTTTAATACCTGCGTCTCAGCGGGGGGTAGTCCTCATTCGTAGCTTTTGTCAATGTTCACGATGTAAATACTCCCCGCTGTGGCCAATTTTAAGCTGTGGACGTGGTCGACGCGGAGTTGGGAAGAGATGCACGTAGGACGCCATTCTATGCTTTTGCCACCGTTCAGATAAAACATGTAAAAACAACCTCAGGAGCACAGATAACAGTCGAGTGTGGGACAGTTATTGGGAAGTGATGAGTTTTTGAGAATGTATTACATTCGTTTTAAGATGATTTAATCGTAAGTTTTATGATTGAATTTTTAATGCTGGCTCCCTTCACAACTGACTTGCAGAATTTCAGAGAATGTGGTGGTCAGCTCTCCCACGTGGAGATGTCCCCAGCACACCACCGTGCCGAGGCTGAGGTTTTGCGCTCGGTCTGGTCTTGATCCTGGTCTTGATCTGGCTGTCCTCATCAAGTGTCGTTGAGTGTTTTCCACCCTATGTCACATTATAAGAGTCAAGCAGAGGACTATGTAGGTAAAATCCCCACGAACATCCTTTTCTGACATTATCTAAGTGAAACACCTTAAAGCTGTCATTTTTCCTCTGTCTCTCTCCGTCTTTACATTCGCTAGCCAACTATCGTCAATTCTCCCTTTGCCACATCCCTTGCAGCCGCGGGTCTCAACCTGGGTTGCATGTTGGAATCACTGGGCTGCTTTAAACAATTAAAGCTGACCTTGGGCAATCAGGGTTTAGGCCTCCCACCTGTCTGGCAGTCAAAACTCCGCATCTAAGTTTTGACTCCTCAAGAGCGTAGCTCCTCATAGCCCGCAGTGGACCAGAAGGCTTCCTGATAACATAAACAGTCAGTTAACAGGTATTTTGTATGTTATGTGTGCTACATACTGTATTCTTATAATAAAGTCGGCTAGAGAAAAGACAATGCTATTAAAATCGTAAGGAAAATACATTTGCAGGACTGTACTGTATTTATGGATACTATAAGTTTATATCGTCTGTTGACAAGATGGGAAAAATCCACGTGTAAGCGGACGCCTGCAGCTCAGGGGCCAACCACACTGAAGCCTGGGCCCGCTCTTGGAGATCCTGGTTTGACTGGTCTGGGGTGCCGCCTGGGCAGCACGATTCTGCAAAGCTCCCCAGGTGACTCTGCCACTCAGCCAGCGCTGAAAGTCACTGTCCCCCCATTTTCCTCTAAGACACTGCGACAGACACCTTGGCTTGGAAGTCCGGCCGACTGGGATGTGAGTCTTGGCTTTGCCACCTGCAAGGGCGTGCTTCTCACATCTCTGACCCTTACCGTCACCAACTGTAGAGGGGGGATGCTGCGCCCCGCACAGGGGGCCGTGTAAGAATACTTCAGTGCAGTGCTGGATGTAGTAAGAAAGAGCCAGACTCCTGCTTCGGATTCCAGTGGGTCCTAATCGATCTTGTCTCTTATAACTCTGGAGACTAATATCTCCACCACTACTGACAGTCATCCATTCTGATCATTCTCAAACGTCAGACCTCTGCTCGAAACCCCCGTGCCCGCCGTCAGCTGCATTCAGCCTCATCCCAGGCCCTCGAGGGTCTCACCGCTTGGACCGCTCCGGCCTCACCTTCCACCAGGGGGGCGGGACGTCTCTCTCAGGTCCGCGAATGCACCTGGCGCGTTTGTTCTCAAGCCTTCCCTCCCGTGGCGGCGTCCCTGGGGAGGGGTCTCCGTGGAGGGTCCCGCTTGCCCTTCCCTCAGAGACTGGCTCACGGCTCTCAGGAAGCTGCTTTTCAGGCAGACTCTGACGGACCCTCCGTGCCCCCGACTCCCTCCGCTCTTGCCCTCCCCTCTCTGCTGCGGACCTGTGCACTCCCCTCACTGAACAGAGACAAGCGCATTTCATAGCCTCAGACCGAAGCCTCCTAGGGGACAAGGACTTCTCTTTGCCCGGGACGTGGTCGGCGAAGTGTGCAGGGTGACGATTGGCCTCATAGCTCGGAGCTGCCACTTTCTGGAGCTGCTCAGACTGGCGGGGGAGGGGGGCCGGGAAGGAACTGACGAAGCGATTCTGAAGTTCCCTGGCCACTCTCATATGCCTCTCCCCTGCTCTGGCTTCCCAATCTGCCCAGTGCACTTACCGCACCTCGTCGTACCCCAGTTTCCCCTGGGCATTCAGCGTGATCATCCCCAGGCCGGTCACAGCAGCCTTCCCTGGGGCCTTGTGAGCCCCAGGAACTCGACGAGCAGGGGAAGGGAAAAGACGAGGAGGAGGGTGAAGGTCCTTCCCGCCCAGCGCTTGGTCGTCACCACTTCTCACCCCTGGGAACACTGCAGAGGACAGGGCAACGCCTTGCGTCAACACTGTATTCACTTGTCTCCCTGAAGAACACGTGTCCAATACCACCCATGATGGAAGAAATGTTGATTTTAGAGCGACCAAGTTAAACAGGGTGTCCAAGTGAAAGTCCGCTCCTTCGCCTAGGCTGTCACTAGCCGGTCGCTGCCCGGAGCCGTTTTGGGTGAGCTGGGCCTCATCTCTCAGTCTCTCGTGCTTCGACCTCTGTGTTCAGTTTCTCAGCTGAGTCGCCACCATCATCAGTGACTCAGGTAGACCAGTTGGAAGCTTCTAGGTCCCCCTGAACTCCCGTTCTTCCTCACCCTACAAACCGAATTAGCCTCCAAGTGCTGTAGACTCCACTTTCCAAAGGCCAGGCGCCCAGCCGCCCTGTCCATTTCCAGCCCAGTCAGTGTATTTCAGGCTTTCATCTTCTCTTAGTGGGTCTATGGTACAAGCCTCTGATCTTCTCTCTGCATCTCGCTTTACCTGAGGCCTGACATGTCTTTCTAAAATCGGAGAAAGCATACCCACGTGTAAAATCCTCCGTTTCCCCCGAAAAATTAAGTCGAGACCCTTCCACGTGGCTCATGTGCATTCACGTCACACTCCATCCTCCATCGTTCCGTATCCGCCTCGACCTCCCCCTTCCCTCCACCTCGCCTGTGTCCCAGACACACCGCCCATCCCATGGGGCTTCCGTGCCTCTGTGCCTTTGCGTCTGCTGTGCCCTCTGCCCAGAACGCCTCTATCCTCCTTCCTCACCTGGACACTCCAACTCACCTGTTAAGTTACAACTCAGAGGTCACATTCTACACAGCCCTCCTCGACTCCCTCTGACAAAATGAACCGTTCCTCTTTTGTGTTCTCGCCACCCGTGGTACAAACCTTATTCAGCGCTTGGCTGCATTATTTCGGTTATTTGTTTTCGTATCTGCTGTCCTCCGACGGTGGCTTAGTCATCCTGGTATTCCCCAGTGGTTTCAGGCGGAGGGAGGAGTCTGCAGATGCCTGGGGAGTAAACAAGACATTTCCGGTCCATACGGCACATGCTGTCTCTTGCCTTTCTCTGCAAGAGATGGACCAAGTGGAGAGAGTCTAGAGCAGATAATCGTATCCACTCACATCCTAAAAGCTCCGTCATATGCCCAGAACAAACTTCTGCCCAGATCCTGTGTCGTGGAGAATGTCGCAGCGAGCCATGGTAGACCGGTGGGAACTCGACCTTCACCCTCGGAGAGGCCGTGTTTGGGAAGTCGCCTTTATTTTAACTTGAGTGTTAGTCACCTCTAAAGTGATGCCAGGCATCTCTCTGGGGCTGGCCCGAGTCACAGAACGGGCGCAGATTGTTTTCTAAGTGGCGCTTTGTTCAAATAGCAATTCCCAGTTTGCCTCAGGTGTGGAGGTTGGGTGCCTGGTTCACAGGATGTTTCAGGAAAATACAAACGCACATTCCAATCCTTCCAGTATGTGAGGCTTAGGTTGTTTGTTCACGTGGCTCGGATTTTTCAGAGAACGGATTGCTGATAATGGCCGTCTCCTGGCCCTCTCCCAAGAGAAGCATGTTTAAGCTCTCGGTGGATTTGAATGTCCACAAGACATGACTCTCCAGGGTCAGCCCGGGGCATGGGTGGTGGAGGGACTTTGGCATCCCCAACAAAGCCAGAGCCCTGGGCCACGTTAGAGATGCGGCCACACTTGGCCATTTCCTGGGAAATCTAGCCACATTGAAAGAATGAATAAAGGAATGAACAAAGAAATCCTTCCTCATAACTGGAAAAAAAGATTTGAAAACCCGACTCCCTAGTTAATGTTATTTTCCTTCTCATCAGCCTTCCCCCACTGTCCTCTCCAGAGGTTCGCTCACTTGCCTTTAACCGTGCACTTGATGAAGGTTCTTCATGAACCTTTACTTCGCCAGATTCACCTTCAGCCTCAGACAGTAAAAAAGACCATCGGTGACCCTTGTGCAGGACTGAAGCCTGGGTGGCTCTCTAATGAATTCTGGCCAAAACAGAAGGTAAAGCACTTTTGAAAAAAAGAGAAACTCGAGGAATGATGGCCGGGTATAAAACATCCTCATTCCTTTTATTCAAGGTGACGACGTCTAGGGAGGCTGTCCCTCTTCACCGAGCGGGCACGTGTGCTAACAGGGACGTTGGGGTAGCAGATCCGGGTGCTCGGGAGACAGTGGTGAGGCCGCCAGGTGGTGAAGGAGGAGGGTTTGGCAGAGTTCTGGCTGATTCCTGTTAGAGCTCCAGCAAGGGTGAAGACAATAGATGACCGTCATGGAAAGGACGCTGTTTTGTGTCTGCTGGGCAGGTGATGGTGACGTCCGCTTGTCAGAATCTTCAGAAATTAATATCCAATAAACTAAAATGAATGTTCAGCGTCGAGCGTGAACCTGGGAAGAGTGAAGAAAGGACAAACCGAGGGATCAGGTTGACAGTGGACATCGACAGTGCTGGTAAGCAGCTGGGGACCACCTACAGTGTCTGGCACGGGGCAGGTGCTCACGAAAAAATTGCTAAATGAATGAGTGTGCCACACAGCTTCTGGTGACCTTGGCTGTTCTGCTGCCTTCTGCATCCGTGTAAAGCCTTGAGCTGAGGGAGGAGGTGGGACGTTGATGGTGGGGAGGGGGCGGGATTAGATGGCAAATAGGATGCAGTAAACGCAGGGGAGATAAAATAGCCGCTATTTATTGGGCATCTGTGTTCCAAGAATTCTGCACGTTTATCTCTACTCCTTACAGATACCTTGCAATGTGGGTGACTTTATTTCCATTTTATGGAAGAGTGAGTTGCATAAGGCCTCCTGGCTCCGTGCAACCATAAGCTGCAGATTCAAGACCAAGATTCAGACGTAAAGTCCACATCTCTCCTGCTGGGCCATGATACTCTTAAGCAGGAAGCATGTTCCCTCCGAGGAGGCCCGTGCTGCCCAAGCTTCGATGCACGAGCGTGCACCAATCTCTGATCTTCAGGTGGACTCTCAACGTGGCTGAGTCTCTTTTTGGTTCAGCTTTGTCATTAGCCTGCTCTGGCACAGTACCATTTATGCAAGGTTGTCACAGCCCTTTATGATAAGGTGTCTTGAACATACAATAGCAGTAAAGTTGTTCCTCCCGGTTGAAAATGAAGAAACTGCATCACATGGAAGTTACGTGAGTCGTTTGAAAGCGTCAAGAGTGCGTCATCGATGGAGCGTGTATGAAACGAAGCCATTTAGGAGGCTGGTAAGGGAACTGACATGGATCTGTGACATATAATAATAGGACGGATCTATTGCTCTGGTCGTGAAATTGTTTACCATTGTTTGCTTCTTCAGTGCTTGTAATCGTATCTCTCAGGATGCACCAAAACAACGCCAAGAGACTTTAGATCACGTAGAACACAGGTGTCACTCACAGGCCATTCTGCCTAGAGATTGGTCTGTCTTACGCGAAGGGAGTGTCCGGTCATCAGAGCTTATTTGTTACCCATTTTCCTACTAGCGCCTTTGTGGACCGTCCGCTTTCAAATCTCCGCGTGGCCGAGGGTGTGTGGGAGGAGCAGCCGGGGCCTCTACCGAGGTCCTTCCTGGACTTTTCCTTTGACGTCGAGCACATTGAGATGATGCTTCTCATTCGTGGATGCGGCCGCACCCCTCATGTCCCAGTGAGGACCAGCCTGGGAGGTCTAGGTGTCCTGGATGGGGTCTCCTGGGAAGGGATGCCTGACTCTGTTCTGAGGGTTGCTGGAAGGCACCTTGGCAGAAAGAGAAGAGGAAAAAATGGCAATCGCTCATGCGTCCAAACCAGTAGATGCTCGGAGGTCGTGTTCCTCAAACTGTGACCCACGAGCTGCTCGCTCTGTGATGAAGGGATTCTGGGTCCGAAGATTTGGGGGATGTTGCGTATTATGCTCCCCATGTCAAGCTTCACAATGCGTGTCAGCTCGTGAAGGTTACCGGAAGCCTGCAGAAAAGAACGCACCTCTTTTTGTCTAATATGCTTTTTATACAAGTGACTTGGATGTGGATCCCCACCTCCTCAGCCCCTCATCGCATCTCTTAAGATCCAAGGAAAACTCTTAGCATGGAGGGAGCATGAGTATGTAGAAGACCGAATCTATCGCCTTAATGAAAACAAGAGCCCTCTTTTCATTGGCTGCCGCTCGAATTAGTCAGTCCCGAACTCCATTTCGTAACCCATCAAGGTATCAGGAAGCTCACAAAACATTACGCAGGGCGAAACATTATGCATCACTGTGACTGGAAAAGTACCCACTGCCACATGCAGTGTTTAGCGGGAAGCAAAGGGCCCCAGGATCACCTTTCCTGGGTCCTGCTCATGGGCAGCCACTTCCTCAGAGAGCTCTCGCTGACGCCTAGCTCGAGGTTGGCCCCCATGAGCTGTGTGCTCCCACAGAAACGGCCCCTTTCCTTCACCTCCTCGGGTGGTGAAGGAGGAGGGTTTGGCAGAGTTCTGGCTGATTCCTGTTAGAGCTGGTAGAGTCCACTGGTACTGGCTGGTGGCTTCCATTGGAATGAGGGCAGCCGGAGAACAGGCACTGGCTCATAACTCGTGTTCAATCATTTTTAGTCAAAAATTTGTATTAAATCCATTAGAGGTCACAATAAATCCATATCCCTTGGTACTCACTAAATCAGAGAGTGCTTCACCCTCTAGGCAAAGTTCTGTGTTATTCGCTAGGGCTACCACGACAAATAACCACAAGCTTGGTGGCTAAAACAACAGAAATTTATCTTCTCGCAGTTCTGGAGGGTCGAAGTCTGAAATCAAGGTGCTGGCGGGGCCGGGTCCTCCTGGAGGCCCCGAGAAAGAATTAGCGCCTCACCTCTCTCCTAGATTCTGGTGGCTCCTGCCGTTCCTTGGCTTCATAGTTCTATCAGCCCCATCTCTGCCTCCAATGTCCCCTTGCTTTCTTCTCTCTGCGCGTCTGATAAGAGATGACCGTGCGAAACTGTGGAATGTCACGTTCACAGCAACAATTATGCGCCACGTCCTTCACGGCAACAATTATGCGCCACATCCTCCTGCTTTTCACAACCCTTCAGTGTTTCCTAAACACTGGGGGCTAACGCGACTTAACTATCGTTGATTCTGTCCACAGACATGTGTTGGACATCCTTGAAGATTTCCCCAGATGCAGACGACAGGGAGGCATTTCAGGTGGTGAAGTCATAGGAATGAAATTTTGGTCCATCTCTGTCTCCCTTCCTGTCTCTTTCTCCACAGGCCCCCCTTTCTCTCCCACACCCCCCCCACCATTTTTTTTTTAAGCTTCCTTATACCAATAAGCCACAGAATTCACAAACTACCCCTTCACACATCTGTTCTCAGCCACAGTGGTGCCAATTTAGTCTGACTGGAGCTTGCTGGGAAAGAGGTAGCTGAGTTGTAAGCAGAAAAATGGGGCCATTACCAAAAGCACTAGAATTTCCACCTTCTCTCTTGGAGGAACTCTATGAAGACTCTGAGGTCTAGCTGCTGTCATTGGACGAAGATAGGCTGACTGTGAACTTGATCATTGGGAGCTTGGGTTCTGCACTAGACCTCCCTCGTTCCACGAGTACAATCAGAGCAGAAGAACTCATCTGGACGCCTGCTACTTCCCACAGGACCCGGGGTCCTTGTAAGGGGCCCAGATACCCCAGCGGTCCAGGATCTCTGAAAAATGGAACTAGAAAAATATCCTGCCCCTACTTTCAACAAACCGTGGAGTTCATGGCTTACTTTACAAATTAACATCTCCAGGAGCTTGGGAGAGGTTCTAGCTTGGAGCAAGGAAATATTTGAAGTCATGGTCACGTGTTGGGCTAGGATTGCCCATGGAGGCCTCCTCTTCGTGACTCCCTTGTATATCTTCATCCTTCCCACTCCAAACCCCAAATCGACACTGTCGTGGAGCAACACCGCCAGGCAGACACACCTGTTACCTTTGTTATCCCAAAGGACTCAAGGAGTTGAAGGCACAAGGACTTTTCCATCAGTTTACCGAAAAGAATAATGTAGAAAGAGGCAGAGTTTGGTCCTTTCCTGGTCATGAGGTAGGAGGGAGGTGATATATCTCAAATGATTCATTTTACTCTTTTCATTTACTGTCTTCAAAAAAAAAAAAAAGGTAAAATACGAATGTACAGATAAGGAAGAGCTTGAGAAAAAATCAGTAAAATGCTGAGGAATTATCTTGATGAATGTTAAAAACAATGTGGGAACAATGCAGTAACATCAATATCCATGTCTGTGGAGGCCAGAAATACTTTTTGAAAATTCAATTCTAAACACATAGTGATGGTTCGATATTGAGGCAGTTGGACAGAGAAAAACCCTGGATGAGTTTCGAAATTTTGTTTTCTACTATTCATCTCCTTTCCTTCTAGAAAGCAAAATTTATGAACTTCAGCATTTAATTCAAAGGATGTGGTACTTGGTATGCTAGAAATATGTATTAGCAGATATGTCAGACTCTAATAAGGGTGGGTCTGATGTATTTACTCAGGAAAGAAGGCATCTTATTTTAAAAGTTCTTTTAAGTCAGGCAAATGAAATGCATTTTATTAACCTTGAGGTATTAGGGAGCCCTCAGCTCTCATACTTTATTTAGCAAAAGGGCATAATATGCCTTTCTCTCCTAATGTCTGCTTCTTCCGAGAAATCATTTTGCCCTTCACGCAAGCATAAGAAGCACATCCCCGAGGTACATAAATTCCAAACTATTCTCAAGCAGAAGAAATGCAGAATGGATCACTTAGTCCTCCCAACCAAGAAGAGAAACTGTCATTGGCAGGTACCCTTCCCGAGGCTGGGATGCGGAGTGGATGCTCGGAAAGGAGGGCGAGCTTTTGTTGGGGCGAGCGATGGAAGCTTTGGGAGCCTTCCTCCCTGCGGTCGATGAAACACTCTCCTCTGAAATAAGACTCCTTTGACCAGGCGTGCCCACTGAATTCTGGGTTTGCCCAAGGTGTATGTTAAAGAAAATCAAGTCAACGAAAGCGGGCGAAGGGGAGCTAGAGAAGAGAGAGGACATTTTCAGATGAGATTTGAAATGAGATCCTGAGTCGATGAGGTGAAGACGCAGTGGATGGCCGTTCCAGACGACAGGAACTGCGGAAGATGTCACCGTTTATCTTTAAAAAGAGAGAAAAATGTAAAGGGATAGAAACACTAAATGTTTAAAGTACAACACACAGCACGAAACATTGTTTTAAAATCTGAAAACACTACAAAAATACAGATTTCATTTTAAACGCTTTGGCTGAACACGATTTTCACAAGTAAAGGAGTAATTTTACATGGGGTGGTGGCATAGCGGTTGACTTGTGGCCCTCCAAACACTGTGTCCACCTCCGAAGCCCCAGAATCTACGAATGTGAATTTATTTAGAAAAAACATCTTTGCAGATGTCATTAAGTCAAACATCTTTAGAGATTATTGTAGATTACCTGGGTGGGCCCTAAGTCCAGTGACAAGTGTCTTCATAAGAAATAAAAGTGAAGACAGATACACAGAAGAAAGCAGCCCTTGTGAAGACAGAGGCAGAGATTGGAGTGATGCAGCCACAAGCCATGGACTCCTGGAGGCACTAGAAACCGGAAGTGGCAGGAAGGTCCTTTGCTAGGGATTTCGGAGGGAGCATGTCCTGTAAACACCTTGGTCTGGGACTTCTGGTTTCCTGAACTGTAAGAGAATAAAGTTTTCCTGTTGTAAGCCACGTGGTTTGTGGCACCTTGTTACGGTGGCCCTAACCAATACATATGGGTGGCTATGGCAGGCTCTCAGCATCCAGGTGGACCTAGTTTTGAATTGCGGTCCTTCCTCTTTCTAGCTTTTTGCTTGTCCCTCGGCATCTCTAAATGTCAGCTTCTGCTTCTGCAAAATTAAGACAGTAGGACCTACCTCAGAGGTTTTGGGGTGGAACAGAGGTGTCAGTGTGCAGAAAGAATGGAACACAGTGAATGACACGTAGGAGCTGCTCAAAGGTGGCAGCCGATATTAGTACAGTGACGTTTAGCTCTCTCGTCCCAAACCAGTTTCCCTGGTACTTACACATAACCCACCGGTGCTGGTTAGGAGGCCATTCTCCCTCAGCCCCAAACCCACACTCCTGCACTCTGTCCTGCTGGGCTGGGGCTGGGACTCTGTGAAGGACATGTCTCCCTTGCCAGCGAGTGACACTCCAGAGAGACTGGGTGGCCACGAGGAGGGGAGAAGGGACTCGCCCTTTCTGTTTGCTTGCGTTTCCATTGAGCAGGGACCTTCTACCCTGAAAGCAGCTCCAGCTTCTTTCTGTCCCGTGGGAGCAGCCCCATCACGTGGGCCTGGAGGTGCCAGAGCCCCGTCCTCAGAAGCCTGAGTCCCAGCTCTGGGGTTCCCTGCTCCAAGCTCTAGGGCTTGGTGGCCCCAGCCCTCCCCCTATGTTCTTCCAGCCCTGGAGGTGTCTGTGAGCTGCTTCCTACAGTTACTAGCTTTTGTCACCTCAGTGTCCCCTGCCTGCCTTTGCAGGCTCCCAGTGCCCGTTTAACCAATTCTCTATATTAGATTCTCTCTGTTAAAATCACCGGCGAGGTTTTTGTTTTCTGGCTGTCCCCTGGGGCAAACGACACCGTGGGTTTCTCGATTCCTCACGTATGTGGAAAACGGTTGGTTTGGCCGAGGAGCCCTGAATTGAGACCAGAAAACCTTATAACTGTATCCTGGCTCCTTTACTTTCCAGCTGAAAAATCTTGGCCAAAACACTTGGCTTCTTTGAGAGTTCCATTTTCTTATTTGTGAAACGGGATTAATGATGTTTATCTAGTAGGGTTATGTATAGTTGAATGAGATAATGTTTACAGAGTTCCTGGCACCTAGCAGATGTTCGAGGGATGTTGGCTATCATTTTATGTGTGTTAGAATGATATCTTTACATCTGCATGTCTCAGAGTTTCCTTTGCTTTTGTTTTTTACTGTCGAGCTTACAAGCTGCTCTGGGCAAGTCTGGACTGTTATTTCAGCTTCCTCGGTTCATTTAGGGTGTTTGTTCTAGATAAGCAGACCACAGTTCTATTGTATGGATTAGCTTGACCCCAACTGACTTAAGAATGAGGAAGTGATAGTTGTAAGGGTGAAAGGAGTTGCCTTTAAGATGAGCGATGACTTAGGATGAAAACAAGACCCTCATCTGGAAGCATCACTGGGGTACTTTTGATAGCCTGGAGCTTGCTCAGCACTTTTTCTCAAGTGGATGTGCTCCTGACACTTCAAAGCACAGCCAGTAAGGGGCTCGGTATCCCTCGGGAGTGGCGGAATGTGAATTAAAAATTAAACGAATGCAATCTGACTGGGACTGTTTGCCTAAGACTTAGTCAAAACTCATTTCAAGCCACTCCCAGGTTTAAAGGCTATTTCAATGTCAAATAACATGGTCGGCCAGCCACCAGACATCCTTTGGGCACCTGATATAGGTAAGAAAGCGTTCTGCAGGCACTGCTAGAATTGAGGGCAAACTAAAGCTGTGGTCTGAGTCAGTGTGGGATTTCTAGTGTAATGGGGAGACCAAACTGACAGGTCCAAACTCGGATATAATATCTGCGTATGTGTTTGTCTAGATTCTGGAATGTTCTGGAACTCCCAGGAAGATTCCTGAAGTGGCAGGCACAGGGCTTGGGGCATTGCAAAGTATTCTTCAGAGTCCATTAGGAATTATCCTCCATTCTGCCCCCTCCCCCAAGCCGACCCCATCGCCTGCTGGGTACCCTCTCAGCCGCTCCCAGGGGCCTCAATCGCCCACTTGGCTCCCAGTTACTTCCCCTTGTCCGCCATCGAAGTGTATGGTCCTGCCTCTCCCAGGACTCTGCTTTCTTTATATGAGGACATTCGGCTAGTCAGCTGTGCAAACCACCTACAGCACCAGACACTGGGCTGAGCCTGGTGCCGCAAAAGCACCTGAACCAGCGATTCTGCCTCATGGAGGTTCCAGTCTCGGGAGGAGAGACGGGTGAACGATGTGTCCATTAAATGCAAATGACTTGGGGTTCTAAGAGGACGGAGCACAGAGCGGGCACGGCTCTTCCAACAAAGGCGCGATGAGAAGGGGTTTCATAGGCACTTCACAGTGGGTAGTGGGGCAACGCCGCTCCTTGCAGGAAATGTGTATTTGGGGGGCGAGGGAAAGGGTATGGCAGGCACTGTGGCGGGACAGAGGATGGGCAAACGGAACGTCGAAGTCTCAAAATGTAGATGCGTGACAGGTTCTACCCTCAGGGGACCGAGAGGAGAGGGGCCGGGCTGGTGGCGGAAGGGTCGGTTTGGCAGAGAGCCAGGGGAAACCATTCTTGCTTTAAGTACCTTTGTCTGACTTCACGGCCCGGCCCCTGATGCTTCGGTCAGGGACGCTCCCTCTAACGCCTGCTCCCGCAGACTTACACCTGCGGTGTCACGACGGCTGGAGACGCGCCACCTTTGGAGAAAGTGCTCAGGAGACGTGACAGGGCCTCTTGCCACCCGGGTTCTGATGCAAGGTGCGCCGTGTTCTTCCCCGCCTGCCCGCCGCCTCAGGAACCAAGTTCTACTCAAAACACCCCCCCGGGGCGCCTACTGTAACGCGGGTCCACGCGAGTCACCGTGCGGAGCAGGTGATGCTTTCTTTACTTTTTACCGTAAACGAACAAACAAATAAACAAAAACTATAATATATTTATGTTGTTAGGGGAGTTTTTTTTTTTTTAAGAAAAGCTAGCATTCGGCAAATAAATACAAACAAAACTATCTCAAGATCTGAAAGATCAGTTAGACAAAGTTGGAAGCTACGTGATAACACTCCCATGAAGGATATAAAACCGAAAGCAACAAACACACACGGTAATGCTTTTTAACGCTCTTTCCCAAGCACTGTGTTAGTTGCCTTGGAAGCAAATAAAAATAAGACGCAGTTCCTGCCATTAAGAACTTGCAGTTTTTGTTGGGGAGCCAGACCAATACATGAATTTTCATATAATATAGTCATGGCCAAAGGAGTGGTAGGGGAGGGTGCGTTAGGGGTTCGAAGGAGCATCACTCAGCCCGGCCTGGAGCTTCTGGAAAGTCTTCAAGACGCGATGGAGGCTGAGGAGAGAGTTGAAAGGTGAGCATGAGGAGGCTACTCTAAAAAATAAGTCGAACAGAAACTTTGGGCTGAGGACGCAGCATGGGCGGCCTAGACAGGAACACGGGGACTCGAAACAGCGGAATGCGTGTTAAAAGCGACAGGGGCTTGAGAACAATTACAGCCTGAAATGTGAGACCGGAAGGAGTAGACGAGGACTCGAGAAGGGTAGAGGCCAGTTCACGCAGGCCCCCGCTGGCCGAGCAGAGAGCTCGACCGTGTCCTGGCCCGTTGGGATGCCACAGAGTGCTTTTATGTCGAGAGAGACATGCTGAGATGCTAACTGTAGAGTAGAAGGTGGATCCGGGTGGCGGGGCGGGGAGGTGTGGAGACTGGAGATGGGGAGTCAGTCGGGGTTTCCTGTTCAACAGCCCAGGTAAGAGATGCTTGAGATCTGGAGCTGGGAAAGGTGTCATGGTGTGGGGTGGGGCGGAGGAGACGCGTTTAAGGGCCATTTGGGAAACAAAGCAGAAACTGGATTTAGTGGTGATTGGCTAAGGGAGCCAGGATCAAGGAGAAAGCAGGCGATGTCGCCGAGGCTTGGCGGGACGGGCTCGTACGCGGAGGGAGGTTCGATGAGCTGAGACTGGGAGTGCAGAGGGGGAGCAGAGCTCTGTGGACGTGGGGGGAGGCCGTGAGTTCGGTTTCGGTCGCTCGCTTCTGAAGTGCTTGGTGGGCCTAAGGCAGGGTTTGCTCAACAGGAAATTGGACATAAAACTCGCAAGGCCTGAGACATTAGGAGTGACTGGTGAGCGTCATCAACGCCTGGGTGGGAATTGCAACTGTGACAACGGCTGGGGTCACCCATGACGAGGAAAACAGGAGATAGAGCGATAACGCATCATCCCCACACTCGAGGCGAGGTCCAGCACGCGGGGGGAGAAAGGATCGCGCACAAATAACTATGACGCGAGGAACCACGTAGTAATAACCTCTGTAACCACAGCCACTGCACTTTCCAGGTCAAATACTGGATCATGCGGTCTCACCAAGTTCTGACCGCAGACGTAATTTTCGAAGGCAAGTTCTGTCAGAAATCCAGATGCCTCAGTTGTAACAGAGGTACACATAGAAGTGTTTTTAAGGCATAGAGTAATAAGAAATTTGTAGAGAAAGGGGAATTCGAGTTAATCCTTAAAAGTGGATTTGGGAAGTTTCGACTATATATTTCATTCTTTTCAGCGACCATTGTGTTATCCTGGACCATCAAGAATAGGGTTGGCCTGGTGAAAAGAAGTCGGGAGGCCTGCAGCCAGGGCGGACGGGCTAAATTCTGGAGAGGGGCTCTGTTTTCGGCTTCAGAGGCTCTTGCGGACTCTGGATGCCAGTCATTTGTACTGACGTCATCTTTCCCCACCTTGTGTCAACCCGTGGAACATCGAAGCAGATACGATGAACCGATTCCATTCTTTATAAATGTACCGGGGTCTCAGTTCTGTTTAAACTGGAATTCAGAGCATGCTGATCTGCAGGATAATGAGCTGTTGACCAGCTGGCGTCTGGGAGAGAGAGGAGAGGGTAGAGAATTACAACAATGTCTGTTTTCTCTGCGTGGTGTTGTGAAGCCCAACTTTTTATTTTGAAAAATTTGAAATCTTCAAAAGGTTTCAAGAATGATGATATACCATATACTCTTCCCTTAGATTCACCAGTGTTACCATTCTGCCACTTTGTTTCCCTTCTCGGTCTATACGCAAACGCGCATGTGTAGCTTACACACGTTTCATTTTTATTGAGCCGTTCGAGAGTTAGTTGTAGGCGTCATGAGCTTTTATCTCCAAATACTTGATCATTTATATGCTGGGAAAAGGGGCATTGTTCCATATGACTACAACACAAGTTTCACACTGAGAAATTTAACATTTATACAATGACGTTATCTACTATGCAACTCGCATTCAAATTTCCTTAATGGTCTCACTAAGGTTATGGACAACCTCCTCCCTCTTTTGTTTAAAATTCTGGGATCTAATGCAGAACCATTCATTGTCTTCACAGCCATCATGTCTCTCTAGTCCCCTTTGTCTGGAGAACAGTCACACATGATCTCTTGTGGTTTTCCATGACACGGAGATGTTCGAAGGCCCCAGGCGATCCTCATTTTGGATTTTTCTAATTGTTTCCTCATGTCCAGATTCAAGTTAAACATTTGGTGTTACTCCAGTTTTGGGGCTCCTGAGTGAGGGTGAGGGGCAGAACCGGAAGAGCTGTGTGGTTGGCATCCTGGCAGGGGCAGGGAGACCTTCCTGACCAGGCACATCTCAGGACCTGAGGACGAGCAGCGTCGCTGGGTGCGGTGGCCAGCTCCGGAGCTGTGCAGCGTGGATGCGACTGGGGTCAGCGGCACAGAGCAGTTCCGAGGACAGTGGCCTGGAACAGCTATCGGAGACATACCAGAGCCCGGTGAGAGGCCGGGGAAGGCAGCGGCACCCATGAACCGTGGAAGGCCCCCCGGGTCCCGGGAATACCTGGGACTGCTGTCCTTCGGGGGTGGCATCTGCGTGGTCGGCGCTTTTCCTGACAGGAAGTGGGGTAGAAGTCCAACAGTCGGGGGAACAGTGGGGTTTAACATCTGGGGAGGAGGAGCAGATGGGGAAGGCGTACGTAACCGGAAGGCACTACAAAGATTTTCATTTGCCTGAGAGAAGCAGAGGCCATCGTGGCATGTCACGGGGAGAGGGATGGACATCTATTGTTGTCTGAGACCCTACGCAAACCTATTTTTTGTATAATTTTTATTATCTCTCAGAGATCCATGATGACACAGGCAAGGCACACGCTTGTATTTCCTTCTCTAAGAGAGATTTCCTGTTCTTGAAATTCCTACTGATCATTTGAGAAACGTGGGAAGCAAAGAGCGCCCCGTTCCGTGCCCACCCTTGAGACACCGGGTCGTGTGTTGGCTCCCCTTCCCCTGCCCTTCTGACTCTGCCCAGCGCCGTGAGCATTGACCGCTTCCTGGAAGGACATAGAGATGGAAACCATGCTCGCTTTGGAGCAAAGAGGAGGGATTCTTCCTGTTTCGTGGAGCCGGCTCCCTCCGGGATCAGCGGGGGAGGCCAACCCAGGCTTGGTTTCTGGATGCTGAACCCTTTGATCTTAAGGCACCCCTCTGATCCTGGCTGTGATGCAGGCCAGGGGCTGTGTAGCTGGTTGTATAATTGTATGCTCACTCCCAAGTCCAAATCCTACCTCGCGGCCATCAGAATTGTCAACAAAGGGTTTCAAAGCGGGAAATGATGGTTTTGCTTAATGTATTTTTTATTTATTTGTTTTCATAAAGCATTGATGCCTTGTCCTTGTGAAGCATTTTTCTGTTTACAAAACACTTTCACAAATCACGTTGGACCTTCACGTTAGCTTCATAGCGTGGGTTACAGAAGGAAGCACCCTAGAACCAGAACGTCTGCGAAGGCTCTCGGCCCAGGCTGAATCCTCTGGCCCTTGCTGCCCGCTCTCAGCAAGTGGGTGCCATCGAGGATGTTGGTTAAGAGAGACGATTCATCCGCCTTTCACCTTCCTGCCTCCTGTGAGTTCTTCCTTCTACCTGGTACCAGGTCTGCATGGAGAGACCAGCTGGCGCTGGGGTGAAGCCGGGGCTGCCTTGGGCACCTGTTGAGCCAGAGAGAGGAAGATGCCTCTGAGACGTCCCGCTTCTGTGAAAATTCAAGTTCCCATGCGGCGTGGGAGATTCGCCCTGTCTTCTCGTGAAACTCCTGCGGAGGAACAAACGTGCCCCGTGGGAGTTATTTTCTTTGACCGATAGAAAGTAGATCTGTGTTAAGATGAGCTTCCGGGCTGGCCCCTGAGTCTGAAAGGATGGGTTTCACGTCAGCGGGTTACCTGCCAAATTTCTGTGTGTGTGTGTGTGTGTGTGTGTGTGTGTGTACGTGTCTACACAGGCAGCTATCAGGCAGCGGCACTCTAAATAATCCTCCGTAAGTCATAGCTCATTTCATGTGTCACTCATAGGAAGGGCGTCACAATAAAATGGCGGCCTCCATCTCCAAGTTCAGCTACCTCTGGGTCGCCTCTATCACTTGTGAGAAAGGGAGCTTCTGCCCAACATCTGTGAACTCCTGAAAAGGGAGGCTGGTGAGGGAAGAAGCGTCTAGCAGCTTGGTGGCAGGGTACTTCTGCGGGCATACCAGGCCCCTCCTGCCCTGAGGTGAAGCCCCGTAGCCGGTGGCTGAGAATGACACTTTCGGACCCATCTCACTTAATTCTCCTCTTCTGGGAAGCTAAATCAGACCTCATATGTACAACAGGCTCCCGTGTTCCTGCAGGATGTTCTCAAATCCAGCCCATAACCACATGTGTCTATGACTGGAAGCAGAAGCATGTGAACTCGTGTACCGGAGGGAAAAAAGCACCAAACCTCAGAGGCAAGATTTCCTCAGGCTTCAAAGGAGATTGGGAAATATAGAAAATTCTGAGGTCAATATGGTAGAAACAAAAGAACCAGCCAATTCAGCAAAACATAGAATGAGGGACACCCATGTTCATGGCAGCTCTGTTCACAATAGCCAAAAGGTGGAAGTGACCCAAACGTCCATCCCCGGATGAACGGGTCAACCAAATGTAGTCTGCACATCCAATGGAATATTATCCAGCCCAAAAGGAAGGAAATTCTGACACGTACTGTAACGTGGATGAACCTTGAAGCCATGCTCAGTGAAGTAAAACAGTCACAAAAGACAAATACTGCCTGAATCCACCTAGATGGAATATCCAGAGTCATCAGCTTCACAGAGACAGAAAGTGGATGAGGACTGGGAGGAGGGGAAGGGGAAGTGGTCATTTAAGGGGGACAGAGATCCAGTTTTACAAGACGAAAAACTTCTTGCAAGGGACCTGTTGCACAGCAATGCGAAGATACTTGACCAGACACTTAAAAGTGCTTATAGTGGCCAATTTTATGCTTCGTGTACTTCACCGCGATTAACCAACAACAACACAAAACCCAACCAAACAAAAATAAGGCAAGACAAGCCCGTTGTAAAACACCTCCCAGGTCGACAGAGCTTCGTTAACTGGTCACTTGGACTTCCTGTCGACACAGCCACACGTGGCTAGTGGGGGAATGGGGTCAGAGGAGGTGGCCTCCACTGGGACAGAAGCTGCCGAGGGCAAGAGCTGGGTCATCTCGTGCCCTTTGTCTTCCTGGGAATCCTTCCCTCCCTCTGTGACTTCTAGAGGACAATGCGTTTCTGTGTTTTATCCTAAATACTTGCACCGTCCTGAGCAGGATACTGCTGTCTCTTCAGGATTTCTGGAGACTGGAGTGGTTTGTCTTTCCTTGGACACAAAGAATGATCAGAAGGGTCAGTCAGAGAGGAGATTGCTGCCAGGGTCGGTGGGTGGTCTAACAGGTGTGTCACAAACCGGAATCCACAGGCTCTCTGTGCAAATCTTGTGATTTATAGTCGTCTAATCTTTATAACATAAATACAACTGAAAAGCACACATTTAAGTTAATAGTCAGGACAACCGGATGATCGCCTTATCACCAGCATGCTGGTATAATTCCAGCACCCCCGTTTATCATCACGTTTGTTCCAGCAAAGGGCCAATGATGGCTTGAAGCTTTGCGTGAATGGAGGTGCAGCCCCAAATCAAACTGAGGAAAGTCGTGGGAGAACTTATGGCACAGGACAGCACAGACAGGCATCGTATTTGTGCTACGCATTCGCCTTGACAAAACTTAATGGGCCCTCGTAATTCAATATGGCTGATTTGAATGCTATTGACTGTTTAAGTTTTGTTTCCAGTTAATTTATAAACTTGTGTTTCTTTTCACGTTATGTCGAGCTAAAAGCATGAGGAGTTTGCCTCTACATTTATGCTGGTTTATTTTCAAGTAGCAGTCTAATAAGGTTAATAATTTATGTGAACGCTCAGAGCCCAGGATGCCTCTTCTTTAGATGCTTTGCACTTAGCGGTGTGAGAAGCCCATTCCAGGGGACGCCAGCAGGTTCCCTGTACGTTTGACCAGACCTAGCGGGGGCTTCGGTCAGGATTTCTGAGGCCAATAACATGACTTACTGAGAATGACCGAACTGGACATTTAGGAAATCTCTTTCCCTCCCTCCCTCTTTCCTTCCTTCCTTCTTCCTTCCTTCCTTCCTTCCTTCCTTCCTTCCTTCCTTCCTTCCTTCCTTCCTCCTCCCTCCCTTCCCTCCTCCTCTCTTCCTCCCTCCTTTCCTCCTTCCTTCCTTCCTCCTCTCCTTTCCTTTTCTCCTTCTTCCTTCCTTCCTTCTTCTCCTTTTCCTTTTCCTCCCTTTCCTCCTTCTATTTATCTTTCTGTCCTCCCGTTCTTCCTTCTCTTCTTTCCCTTTAACAGCTTTATAACTCACCTACCACACGAGTCACCTGTTTAAAGTGTACGATTCAGTGATTTTCGATATATTCACAGAGTTGCGCAACCATCACCATGACTAATTTTAGCACATTTCATCACCTCTCACCACCCCCCCCGACCCCGCCACGTACATGCCGACCCCGTATCCCCCCATCTCAGCCCGATCAACCAATAATCGACTTTCTGTCTCCAGGGGTTAGTCTATTCCGGAATCATACAATACATGGCCCCTTACGAGCGGTTTCGTCCGCTTAGCACGGCGTATTTCATTTAGCAGCTGCAGAATGGGCAGCGGTTCTGCTTCTCCGAGTCTTACGGAGGGATCGTGAGTTCAGGGAGGGAAGAAGAGAAACAGGCACAGCGATGGAGCGAAAGGGCTAAGCTAACGAAGCGTTTGTTGCATTTACGACGTTTTCCTTCTGAGACCGCGGCTCCCCAGGCGTAAATATGTATCTCATAGAGACCGTCTCTCGTTTTGAGCAACGGGCGGTTTGTCTGGAACCGCGTGGCCTGCAGCTGACGCCCGCACGCACTCTCTGGTTGAGACGGTCCCTGCCATTGCCATACGAAGATACCCCGGGGTCTGGCGTCTATGCCTTTTGCTGCTTTGTGAGCCTGCTGCCTAATACACGGGAGACACAAAGTCGCTTCTCCTCCAGAGCGATCTCGATGAACCTGTCCGTGGCAACAGTGGTACCGGACTGTTTTTGAAGTGCCACTAAATTCCCATTTGCAAAGTCATTGTCCGTTTCCTGTGTCACCGTGCAGAGCTGCCGAGCTCCGCAAGGGTCTGGTTTCTTCCTCCGCGAGCCTTGCTGGCATCTTTTCCAACCCCGCGCCCGCCAGCATGAGCAGCCTTGGGCTCTTTCCATGCGGCTGTCTGGGGTTTTAGAGACCCCGAGATGGAACGTTATGGACTGACTGCCACTTTGGGTCATGGTCTAGTGATTCTCTCTCTCCCCTTACGTGGACATCTGATTTCAAATCTCTTTGGAACATGACACTGTTAGCCTGAATTGGCTCAGGCTTCGATGTCAAGAATAGAATAGAGTGCACAGTAGTTGACTCATCCTGTCGCAGTTCAACTACCTGTCACCTAACACAGGACTCCTCTAAGGATTTCTTTAATTAATAATTTTTGTAAGGTAGACGCCAGAGAGCTTTCTCCATCTCGGCTTCTTCTCTGACAACGTGCGTCATCAGTGCACCTCTACCCGAGGAGATATTTTAAAAACTGATTGTGTACAACGCTGCTTTATCTTTCTGTCTCTCTGTCTTTGTCTTCGTGTCTCACTCATTCAAACTTATATTTTACCAAAATAGGATGACAAATATTCTCCTAGCATTTTAATTGGGAAGGTTTGGGCCTGGGGGCTCCAGGTTGCCCTTCAGCGTCTTAAAAGTGCGTTAAGTGAGAATGGGAAGTCGGAGAGGCAGGTCGGGGACAGCAGGTGGCGGGGGGTGCTCTCTGCTCACAGAAAGCCCAGCCCCGTGAAGTGAAGCTTCCATGGGAGGTTAGAGACCAGCTCGTCTGATCGTGATGCGGAATCTCATCGGGGAGCGGGCCTCTGAGAGGTGATGGGCGGTATGAGCCTGGAACACCAGGGCCCGGAGAGGCGGGGGCAGCACACTTGTTGCGGGGTGTCAGTGAGCGTGCAGACTCTGCCCGGCCCGGGGTGGTGGGAGAGCACAGGTTTCCCATGCAGCGGATCTGGCTCGGACTTTGAGGTTCACCCATTTATTAGCTGTGTGCTGTCGGCCACGTTCATCAATATCTCTGGTCTTTGGTTTACTTTATTTGGTAAAAGAAATATGATAATAGCTCTCTCGTGGAGCTTTTCGTGAAGACGAACTATACCTTGAATCTTGCAGGTACGGGGAATTTCAGATTCAGGATGCGACTGTCCTTTGATAGGACAGGGTATAAGAAGACTCGTGTGAGAACACCTGAGCAGAGATTGAGCTAGAAAGGTCCTCCTTCTACGTTTTTCCTTTATTCTTTCATCGATCTGTTTGCTCATTTGCTCAAAGCTGGCTGCGAAGCGTATGACACGGGGCGGGTGCTGGGGGTACAACCGTGACAGCTCACACCGGGTCTGGCTCCCGCTAGTCTGGGGGAGGTGCTGGCCACGAATGAGTGTTGCAAGCCCGTGTAGGGAAGCGCTACCTGCGGGCCGGGGCGTGGTGCTCTGGCAGCTTGTGAGAATCAGATGACTTAGCTGAGGGTCTGGGGAAGGGGAGGCCCCAAGGCCGAAGAGGGGCAGCCGGGGGAGGGCAAGGCCAAGAGCATAGGATGGCACACAGTGGACAAAGCTATGGGGACCATGTGGCTCCCAGCACGTCCAGAGTGTTGAGTGCGAGAGGAAATACAGAGATAAGCACCGAGATACGGCGACAGCACCAGCGCCCAGTGCCCAGGAGGGTTCTCCTGGCTTCCCCAGGGGCCTTCCGACCGCAGACGCTGATCCGCAGACGCTGGCATCACGCAGCCAGCATGCCGGGGCTGCCCGCATTCGAGTGAGAGCCTGAAAGACATCTTTCCACAGAAACAGGTTAAGTGGTAGTCGCATGTAGTTAGGCTAGTGCTATAAATAACACCTTTGAGTGGATTTTAATTTTAACTAGTAAAATGTAGAAAAAGAATGGGGAGCGGAGGATGCGGAGCCCCGGGCTTCTTGCTCTGGGCAGCCGGGCGCAGATCAGACACACGCACGGGCTGGCTAGTGCTTTTCCAGCTCAGTGAAATTCAATTCAGCGAAAGCATCTGGGGCATCAGCTACGTGGCCGCCATGCAGGGGACAAGGCTAATCAAGTGGAGGGGTCACCCTCAGGGGTTTGCGTGGGGCACGAAGGGGTGGAGAATGGGCCAGCACAGGCCAGCTCCGCACGTGGGGTGGCAGCTCTACTGGGGTGCGGTCTCTGGGGGGCATCTGGGGGGGCCCCTGAGCCATCTTGGGGATGAGGAAGAGGCCTGAAGGACTGGCAGGAATTAGCCAGACAAATGCAGGTGCGTTCGAGGCACAGAGTAAACAGGAGCGAAGACCTGATACTTAGCCTGGTGCACGCAAAATATCAGAGGACTGAGTTGGCAGCTGGGGGCAGAGAGGCGGAGGGAGGGCCGAGCGTGAGAGCGGAGGCCGGGGCGGCTAGCCAGGCCCTTCCTGTCTCTCCCCAGAGGCGTGGAGGGTGCCACTTAGCACCTCCTGGCAGCCCTCCGAGCTGACATGGACACTGACGCCTGCCCTATGGGAAGTGTGTATTTTTCAAGTTTCCGTAGAGGAAAGAGTCCCAGGAGGAATAGCGGGGCTGAGCCTGAACTGGCAGGAAAAGTGGATCAAAAGCAAACCCAAAATAGCTCCTGAGGGCTGACCAGATGGAAATTAGATTGCTGGTCCGTGTGGGCGGAACCCCGGGCAGGCCAAACGGTGAGGACGAGGGAGCGATCCATCTTCTAGGCACGGAGTTCCCCGCTCAGCAAATGTTGCAAAGGACCATCCCCCCTCACCCCCAAAAGCCACATAAAAAACATTCCGAACGCAAAAAGATTTTTGAGTGCCCTAAAAAGTCACTTTATTAACAGATGAACCCCCACATTACTGGCCCGGCTCTTTAGACTTCTGCCTGCACTCATTTGGCTGGGAAGAAGTCAGCCGCTCTCCTGAGATTGCTGTCATTAGGTGTGTGGTGTCCTGTGAGGGAAACGCACCTGGCCTCGGAAAGCGGCTGGCCTGCCTGTTCTTGTCCTCGCCTGTCTGTCTTTGCTCTTTATGTGTAAAGCCACCTGCTTAAGAAGACAAAGGGCCACGGTGCTGTAAACAGGTAACCTCTGTGCCCTGTGCGTTTCTTCTCTCGTCACTGTGTTGTTTTGGGAACTCTGTTCAGGGAAGTAACGCAGCTGACCTTTCAAAACTCCCCGGCCGCCCAGCATCCCCACGGGCTGACCTCCTCTCCCTCAAGCCGCAGGAAGTGTCAGCTCCAGGCTGAGCACACACCTCGTCCTCGTCCTCGTGAGAAGCCTGGGCTTCGGGAAGGGAGAGTTAGATTTCGAGTAAACAGAAGGGAGGATTTCATAAGCTTCTCGGAAACGCCCGGACCTGACGCTTGTCATCTGCTTCTAAATTTGGCCTTTTCATTTTTCTTGCACAGGATATAATGGCAACCGTGGCACAGACTCTGGGATGACTTTAGATAAACAACTTGGCCGCTGAGGATTTTTACCTGTTATGGGGCCAAGAAATGTCAAGGATGATAAGCCTGACTCAGGACTATTTCAATTAAAGTGTCAAGGATAGAAAAATTCAGCAGTCTAGCTGATTGCTCTCTTTTCTTCTTTCGGACCTTTTATAATTTTCATTATTCTCAATAAATTTCATTATTCTCAATAAAGCGCTGGAGGCAAAACCATCTTTGTCCTTTTAGCTTCCATATTGTGTACGAGCTGATTCCCGCTTTCGGGTAATGCTGTCGACGGCTCAGTCGCAGCTGCACCCTCTTTCCGGGCAGGAAGCACGCATCTCCCCCACCTCGAACATCCGGAGCCTCTGCGCCTGGCGCATAGTAGGCACGTATTTGGTACTAAGCGGTCATCCTGATTCTGGGGGATAATGATTTTGGCTGCCAAATGACAAAGCGATCGAGTGGAAGACTCACGGAGACAGCCAGAAGGTAGAGGAAGAAACAAAAGGGTTTGAAAAAAATCCAAAGATCCCTCTTTAGTTGACTAGCTATTTCTGTCACATGGGGGTGAATCACCGTTTCGATCTTTTATTACCTATGAAGTGATAATACTGCTTTCCTTCCAGATTTTTGGGAGAGGGTTAAATGATGTAATAGATATGAAAATGCTTTCTCAACTATGATGAGTTTTAGGTAGGAGAAGCATCCTCAGTAGTGACAAGAAGCACCTGTCTCTGATAATTGGGACAACCTTGTTCCTATGTCGTTCCCGTCACCTTCTCCCTGAACGACCCGGGGCAAGTAAATCACTCGGCCTGTCGCGGATGCTTCCTTGGTAAGGAGGCGGTCGTTTCTATTTCCCAGGGCCTTTGTGAGGGTCAAAAGAGAGAACACACGTGAACGAGCTTTGAAGACTTAGGTCTGTGAACTGGAACCGGGATGTCATCAGATAAAGAGGGACGAGCTTGTCGGGGTCTCTCTTTGGCTTGTGTTCCCTGCCGTCCTCCTCCCTGCCCCGTCTCCCCGCGCCGATTCTGGGCACATGTGTATGCATGAGTGTAGCGTGGGGGGCAGGAGGTAAGAGCTGGTCCAACTCTGAGTGACAGCAGCTGTGGCCCCTGCCTTTCCTGTGCGATAACCCGGATGGGCTGGATTCTCAGCAGGCTGCTCCAGGCACAGGATGTGGAGGGCAGCAGAAGCTGCCTCTGCTGACAGCCCACGCTTTGAGGAGATCCACCCAGATATACAGACAGACACATTTCTGGTACATCTGCCCCCACACTGGACATCAATAATGTCTGTCACTCTCTTATGAACGAGATCAGTTCTTCCACGAGCCAGACAATAGAAGCATTTAGGGCTCTGAACATGAAGCACTTCGGAGCGTGATTAAGTAGAACCGTATTATCCAGGACCCTCGATTCACCGGAATGATGTCGCTGTGTTTAGTATTCATGAGAAGGATTAGCGAGCAACACACAGAGCTGGTGTGTCGGGATAGCGTATCTCGATATGAATCTGTGCTTTGTTTGTGCTGTGCCGGAAAAACGCAGCTGAGTGAGACACCGTTGCGCTGTATTTATTTTCTCTCTCCTTTCTCATTCTAACGAAGCAGACAGGTCTTTCGGGGTCACTTGGCTAGGAACCCCTGGGGCAGAAGAGGGAGATGAGGGTCTTCGGGGTGTGCAAATGAAAGCTGAGGCCGGGTAGCTGGCGGAGATTGGGGGTGCGCTGAGTCGTGGAACTTGTACCCCTTCTCTCTTCAAGTTAGCAGCGAGACTTTGGACACAAATGGCTATGTCGAGTTTCTAGGGTGCTGAAGGCCAGGAAATGGGGCTCCCGGGACGGGCTAGGAAATACCAGGCACCAGGACTGGAAGCGATCCTGCTGGCTCTTCGTACCGCCCTGGTAGGTCAGGAAGCCCCAGTAGGAATTGAGACTGAATTTTGGATTCATTGCTCAGAGTTGGATTGAATGAAAATAAATGAATGTGATATTTCTTGGGAGAAGCTGTAATGAGTTTGCAAACTTACCCAATTCGGTTGGCAGTCTTTATTTTAGAGATGCATTTTCCAGTGGGCTCTATGAGGTTAATTGACGTGAGTTCGGTTTCCAGCGTCTACATCTGCAGGACCACGGGGGCTTCGAGAGCCTGGGGTGGAGCGGGAGGGAAGCCGACAGCCAAGTTTTAGCACTCGGGGTGGTGGAGGCGGGGAAGACCATCAAGATCCACCGGAGGCAGGGCTGGTGTGTCTCTCCTCTCTCTCCCCATTGGGGATCCGCCGAAACCCCTGGAGGTTATGACGACGGCAAACCAGGTCACCAGGTCCTGTGCTAAGCACTTGAGACACCAGCTCATCAAGTCCCCTCTAAGAGCCTTGGGACGTGGGTCCTGTCATTAGCCTCCCATTTTACAGATAAAGAAACTGAGGATCAAGATCACGTAGGTAGTAAGGGAACGCAGCAGACCGCCTTCCTAAAGCTCTCAGCAACTATTCTCTTCTGACCGTTGACCCCGACTCGTCATAAACGGGCTCGGGTGTTGTTACTGGACAGAGCTAATGAGTGCTTAGGGTAGTAATCTAAGCAAGCCTCTAAATCATCAAGGAAAGTCAAATATGCATGTTGTCTGTGGCTCTGAAGAAGTAAGGTATTATTACTGTTGTGTTTTTGTCAGGATGAATTTTTACAAGTTCCAAAACAAAAAGAAGTCTGTTTCTCCCCAGCAATGCTGAGCAATTCTCTTCCTAGCACATTTTGGGTAATGTGGATTTTATCTCAACAGATGACTCTCAGTAACCGAGGCGGTCTCGACGTGGACAACGGGAAACCCCTCCTGTGCTACTTTAGAACTAAACCAGTCCGGGCTGGTCTGTGGGGCCCCCTTCGGAAGCAGAGATATAAGGAGTGGCATGAGAATCTGAGGGTGCGATCGCAAAAGCAGGGTTTGTTTTCTGGCAAGAACACTGACGTCTGGCAGAGGGTACGGGGAAATACAGAACGAGTTGTTTTATCTGGACCACTCCATTTAAATGAAATTTGAGTAGGAATTTGGAGCGCATTATTACTGCCTTTGGGGAATTTCCGTGTGGATGTAAACAGAGCTTAGTGTGTGTTTACAGGTAAATACCCGAAATGCTGTAACAGGTGAGAGTTTAAAGATACAGCAACAATAGCACTTTCTCTTTCCCTTTCCTTTCTTTTCTTTTCTTTGAAAAACAAACAAAACAAAACAAAACAAAAAACCACAAGGACTTTATGTGTTGGGACTTTCCATGTAAAGTTACTTCCTGGACTTGGAGAGGACATTTCCCATGGTATTCTAGACCCAGGGTTACATGGCAGAGCGGTCATATAAAAATAGAGACGTTTACACCCTATGCTGCTTTTCATTTCATAGAGAATAGGACCAGAAGCATCCTTTGTTGGAAGCTCCGAGACCCTCGTTCCTCCCTCTTCCAGGGGAGCTGCCACAGGGCGGTCTGACTCTGCAACGACATGTCCCAGCAGGGAGCGAGTTGTTGAATGAAGTCTTCTGGGTGGCCTCGGGCCACCCTTTCATCCTTAATACCTTGCTACTGCCTTTTATTTCTGATCCAACTTTCCCTTTGGACTTGCGTTTCTGACTGATGCAAAGCCGTCTGGCCATCTGTCTATCCATCTATCCATTCACTCATCCATTTGTCCCTTCGTTCTTCTACTCAAGCATTATCCATTACCTGCCTTCTCTGGGACAAGCCTCCCTCAGTGCTCAAGATGATTCTACTCTTTTGCAGGGACCTGGAGCTCCCAGCGGTCCCTTCGCTCACTATGCATGCAGGGGAGAGCCACCCTCTGGCTCATTTTCCTGGTCCCTCTAGGGTCACGTGGTCCAACAGTGCCAGGTTGACTGGTCTGCAGCTTCCATCTAGTTGTGGGGGAGGGGGCCCACAGTTCCCACCTGGGTCCCCTTCTGCCTTCTTCATTTTCAAGTCACATCCTACCTTCTTTAATGCCTTGCTTTACATGGGCAGCTCAAAACTTTGGAGTCTCTCTTATGTTATATATGCATTTTAAAAGCTTCGATAAAACCCGAGTTCTGGTAAGACCCTTTCTCTTAACAGTCGTACAAAGTCTATTGCCTTTAGAGTAAAGTACAGTTTGAAATTCTCAGCAGAAGCCATGGCGTCTCTTCTCCAGCCGACATCATCCCTTCCTGTGGCTGTCCGTCTCGATGGCAGGGTCCGGTTTTAATGGCAGGTGAGCTGTGGAGGAGAGGGAAACAAATAGTCAGCAGGAAGAGACAGCGGGCTACAATCCAAGCACCCGTGGACAGGTGGGGACCTGTGTGAGCCCCGCCGTCAAGGGGTCCCCCTTTCCCACTGACACTGCCCTGCCTTCCTCCTTGGAATGGGCTCTGATTCGTGCGGCTGTTTCGAAGACGGAAACTTGAACCAAAGCCTCCATAGCACTACCGTAGGCGAGCTGGCCCCGCGTTCAGAAGCAGCATCCCCAGGGTGTCACCGTCTGTCACCGGCTAACTGCAGAAGCTCCTCCATCAACTCTCACTCCTGGGTTCTGACTGGCGTCAAATGCAAACACCCTCTTGAAACCGAGGCAGCTTAAAGATTGCTTTTCAAGGACCTCGGCAACGGTGTTAACTCAAGGACAAATCTTGCGGCTGTGACCTCCTCCTTCTGTCTGACATGGTTCTCTTCCCAGTCATCTTCGAGGCCGGGCATCTACCCAAGGACCCGTAGGTAGCACTTCCCAAGTTCCTCACCGTTACGGCCCAGGATTCAGACGTTCTGGGCTCTGTCTGGCCTCTGGGACTTTATATGTTTTATTCCTTCTAAGAATACTCTTCTCATAGTCCTTGGTTCAATAAGCATCCGTCGAACTAGCTGAGCACTTCTCCGGTCCCCACGTGGTCTAAGCCCTTTGGGCCTCTGGCTGGCACACAGAGCCATACCCTGGGGTGCTGCCTTCACTGCGCCCTCTGCCTTTTGCATCCCTTTACCCCCTTCCTCTCAGCCCCGAATTAGGGGGGCCTCCTCTGCTCCCATAGAGCCTGCTGCATACTCCCATTATAGCTTTTATCACGTGCTGTAATTGCCTTCCTGGTCAAGCCCCTTTCAACCTAATTAATTCCCGAAAGGGCAGAGGTGGCGTCTCTTTCACCGAGCACAGGCTCTGCGCATAGAAGACCTCCAGTGGAATTTACTAAACGAGTGGACACAAAAATCATCGGTTTCCATGTATTTTCAAAATCACATCCTGGTGAAGGATTGACTAAGAATTTATTCCCGGAACTGGGAAAACAAACCAGAGCAATTTAGTGTGATTTTAATTTTAACCTGATCTCGAGGCTCTAGGCTGAATCAACAGAAGATGAAAGACAAAATATTGGATTTAAGAAATGGTAATTTCCTCGATGTTTAAAGTTTTAAAAATCCCATGCAGTTTTGCCCGCAGAGAGGAGAGGAAAATGTTGCCAGGAGAGAGCTGTGAATTTTATCTTGTCTCCCGGGCAACAAAGTGAATAATTTTAGAAAGAGAAGGAGAGAAATCGAGAAGATCTCACAACCCAAAGTCATTAAAAAAAACAAAACCAAACCAAGAGACTTTATCAAAACAGAAGGCCAGGAATCAAAGTCCAAAGGAAGGGAAACAAGGGGTCGAACAGGAGATGGCGAAACAGTGGCCATTTTATGGCGTGCTCAACTCCACTGAGACACACCGTGCAGTCTTTACGACGTTCACAGCAGCGAAGACGTGTCCAGGACCCTAGTATAAGCCACCCCCTGAGGCCAAGGGTGAAGCCTGACCATCCCCTGGAGGTGCATGGAGGAATCGGTGGCAGGATTTCCCTGAAAAGGCCGGCAGGGGCCCCGGGCTGCGCTGAGGGGTGGCCCATGGCCTCCTGCTTTGCTCTGCCTCCCGGGGCCCTCTCATTTTGGCTCCATCAGAAGCAAATTTCAGGTCTGGGTCCGATACGGTTGTTCGCCTCCTGATTCTGGCATTCTGGGAATCGTCTCGTTGTCATGGAGACAACCATTTAGACGATCCCTCTGAGCAGGGCCTTGTTAAGTGGGCGAATAGGACTCAAAAAAGTGTGCGCTTCAGTCAGGGAGGCTCCCAGCCAGGAGCCCGGCATTGCTGCTCACGGAGTGGCCGTTTACGAGCTTCCCAGAGCGTCCGGGGTCCGTGCCTTCCTCTCTTGGGACACGTTTATTGCTTCCTAAGTGTCCATGACGTGTGCCCGCAACACAGAGGTTTCTGACTCCCCGGCTACCGGCCCCCCCCACCCCGCGGTGTCCGCGCCCTATACTCGGTGGGCACACTGCCCGCCGTCACCCACTGCGGTCATCCTACCCCTGGTGCTTCATGTCGAGGACGAGGACAACGAGCCGCTTCTTGCTTGCTGAAGTGGCACCGGTGGTGAATCTCTGGGTGCCCTGGGCCCTCGGAGCAGTTCCCGCTGCAGCAGCGCTGACAGCCTGGCGCTTAGGTGACCGGCACCCCAGGTCATGGCCCGGGGGACCCACAGGTGCAAGGCTAGAGCTAAGGAAAGGCATAAGAGCCATCGGGGAACAGCGGCTGGCCCCCAAATGTCCATGCATTTTATTCCACGTAAGCAACGCGAAGCCATTCTGAGGGCCTCCCCTGGGGGCGACCGAGAATAACATGTAGTGGGACAGTAGTTTGGGGTCACTTAGCCCCCTCCCCAAATGATACTGGAGGCAGAGTGTTGCACATCTCAGAAGCCACCGAAGGTCCTGTTATACTGTTGTTTAGAATGACACAATGCGTCAAGGAAAGCTAAGTACGTGTGAACACGGACCTACGTGTACACATACATTTCTTGAGGAGGTGAAGCGTGTGTATATTTCAAGGTGACCTACCAGACTGATTTTATAAGAGGGGAAACATCAGTTTTACGAAGAGTTAAGTCATGCGAACTCCTACTATGCGTGTTCCATGAACAGACCTACTGCGCCCGGTGCAACGCCAGAGGAATGGAGAGTTCTTAGACATCCACAGGGAGGGACCTTTGCGATCACATTTGACAGTGGGTTTTAGGTCACCGGTGGCCTTGGGGCCCTTTCTGCAATGGAATCCGCACTCAGACGCGCCAACGCCTCTCTGTCAGCTCGTGTGGACGGAACTGTGAGTTCCGCTGGTTTCGGGTTCAGACGGTGCCTTCTTCTTGGCTGCCTTAGCCCGGCTCACACGGCAGAAAGTTAGTCTCTCACAGGTCTGGAGGCTGGAAGTCTGACATCAAAGTGCCGACTTGGTCATCTTCCTGGCTTGTAGAGGCGGCCGTCGAGCTGTGTCCTCACGTGGAAGGGGGCCAGATGGTGTCTCCTCATACAAGGCCACTGATCTCACCATGCGGTCCCTGATCTCGTGACCTCATCTAGCTGTTCTCACCTCCCAGAGGGCCCATCTCTAGACACCATCGGATTGGTGGTTAGGGCTTCAACATACGAATTTTGGCGGGACCTAATTCAGTCCGCAGCAGGTGGGATCGAGGACGTCTTAGGGGAATCCCGCGGCTCCTGTCGGCAGAGGGCAGAGGGGGGACTTGCTCCCAGGCGATGCTGTCTGACGCAGGGTCCTTGCCTTCGACCGCACAGCGTCACCTCCCAGATCAACTGCCCTGGGGGATCCGCTCCTCGGTGTCTTCTGTCCTTTGGATTGCTGGGTGTCTTTAAGGAAGGAGGATTGGAGGCTGCCTTTGTTACAGCTCACCTGGAGCGATGCTGCAGTCACACTGGAAGGAGCTGTCACGGACGAAGGTCGGCACTGTCGTACGAAGTTCACGTGTAGCACCTCGTTCAACCTTCGCGGTGCCCCGGGGTAAGTTCCTCTCAACCCTCTCCACTTCGCCGAGGGAGCAGAGGCAGCGTGTCGGTGCGAGGCTACACAGCTGGTAAGCGGCACAGCTGCGGCTCGACCCCAGGCTGTCTGGCCCCAGAGTCTGTGCTTGTGATCGGCACCACCCTCGGGGATGGGACGGGTGAGTCCATAACCAGGGTCTGAGCAGGGGGTCACCCCTCCCTGGGCTGAGTGTCCAAAATGCACCATCAGTCCCCTGGTGGGGGCTGACCGTGTGAAGAGCTGTGAGTGCACTTGACATAGAGGTGTTTCCCACGGTGGGAGCACAGACTTGAATCTTCTGCTTCTTCCAGTGCGGAATAATGACGTCGATGGCTTTGTTCTCGTCATATGCCTGATTTCCTGTTTTCCCGTTGGATAGAGGTCAAAGGTCTCTTTATCTAAGATCGCAGGACCAAGGCACTAGGCAAGCCTCTTAAGCTACCCGAGACCTTCTGGTGCCACTGAACAGGACGACATGGAGCGCGATGCCATTTCAGTAATCCGTAGTAACTGCTGGTCTGTCCCCTAGAGGTGATCGTCTCCCCTTTCTCTTCTCGGCGACATTCAATAATCACCAAGGTCGTTCAGCGTGCTGGGTGTCCTACGGCCCAGACATGCTGTCCTGTGCTCCTGAGGTTTACGCCTAGACGTGGGTCGATGCCAGTCTGTCCTAGGGCTCCTGTCATGCGCTGTGGCTTCTGGTTGGAAGGGCGGAGGCATGTAGGGATAGTAGGGAGCATGTTTCACTGCCAACGTGTAAGCAGTATGTCAGATTTGGGAGTTAGGTTGACGCGAGTTCAGTCTTGGCTCGTCCCTGGGTTACTGTGGGCAAGTGACTTCGCCTTCCCAAGCTCCAGCTTCCTCACTTGGAAATAACTGCATTTCAGGCTGTTGTCTGGGTTAGTTTAAGGCGTGTGCTGTCTAGTCGGGACCGAACCGTGTTAGTCGTATTTTTCAGAGGCTGCAGGTTGTGCACTTTTACTTAAAGAAATGCTTCTGCTAGAGTTTAATTGCTATCATGTTTCTTCAGTGGGTTGGTTGGTTGTCTTTGACCATGATCTTTTTACAACTGAGATGCTTTCATCCTTCTTGGTAAAGAGCAGAAGTTAAGCCGAGGAAAGAGCAAAGCTGGGTTTCAGGACAGTCACGGAACAGTGAGGACCACCTGTTGGTAGGAAAGAATCATAATGATTTAAAAAGAAAAAAAAAAAGAATATCCTGGGGGAAAATTGCATCGATGTTCATTCTTTTGTCTCAAGTCTCGGAGGGCTTTAAAAGTTATTATTTTATGTCACGTTCTCAAGCGCAACCTCCACGAAGAATCACTGTCTCCTCAAAAGATTCAAACAGGTGAAATTAGGGAACCGGAAGACCAAGACAATAGCAAACACTCACCCCCCAGAAAAGGAACAAAGAGGGAGAAGCTGCCTTACGAACTCAGCCTATCTCAGACCAGATTCTGCCTGAGGTTAAAATTCCTTTAATAGACCTGCCCCAGGTGACGGAGCTGGTTAGCAGGAGACCGAGGGTTTAAGAATTAAAACACAGCTTTTACTCTTCTTCTCGGCAGACCTTAGTT
This sequence comes from Pteropus medius, assembly GCF_902729225.1. Lineage (NCBI taxonomy): Eukaryota > Metazoa > Chordata > Mammalia > Chiroptera > Pteropodidae > Pteropus > Pteropus medius. The sequence continues at coordinate 9,071,502 of NW_024347788.1, read as the reverse complement.
TTTGAAGATGATTTTTTTGGTAACGCTTTGGCAACAGGAAACAGCTGATGCATTATGCCCTTCTCTCTGATGGGAACGTGCACCTTGCTGGCAGAGAAACACAGGGGGGGAAAAAAAAAGCCAAGCCCGTGGATGGATGAGGGTGAAGGAATTGTGATCGGTCGAGAAAGAAGGTTAGGAAGCTCCCCGTGGAGATGGAGCACACGGATTGAATTTAATACAGACTTCAGTTTCGAGAGGAAGAACCTGCCCTCGTGGCTAAACGCTGTCGTGCACAAATGTCCATTTCCTCGTTCTGAACAGGGCTCCCCACTCCCCACGTGCCTGTGCCTGACTCTGGGGCCTGCAAAGGGCTGTTCCTTCATTCTGTGGCCCTGGGGAATGGTATATAAAGTGTGTGCAGTCAAAAGCCCCTCGGTCTAGATGAATTCCCTGAATAAGAAGCTTTTTTTTCCTGCTTCAGTGAAATCTTCTCTAACCAACCGATAGCCTGCTCTCACAAATGGGTTTCAAGAAACAATCATTCTGGTTTTGTCTCCTCCATACAAAGAGATTTAAAAATAGCCAATGCTAGGATCAAACACTGGATTCTCTCTATTTCTGGTGCGTGTCTTCCTTTCAAGTCATAAAGAAAACATCATCATGCAGTGCCATAGTTGCCCCGCGTGGCATCTTCCTGTGTCTCTGTCAGAATAAACACTCACCCATTCATCCCCTCGCTGCCCGACCACCCGAAATCAACGTGACTGATGCCTAAATTGTGCCAGGCAAGGGACAGGTGGGTTAGGTGAGCTCGGGGCCCTGCCGGCCCTTCCGTGACGTAATAAGAAAGCTCTCAAATAAACGCCGTATGATTTAAGGGAATCCAAGCCAGGAGATATGGTTTTCACAGAAAACAAATGGTGGCCGGCAGCCTGGTGTGTTAGGGCAGTAAATCTTACGCGTGTCGGGCCCTTGAGCTGCTGCTGTGTTGGTTTAGTTTCTCTCTCCCTCTTTCTTTGCGTGACAATTTCTTTCCCTCGGTCTCTTTTCACTTATTGTCATCTCTCTCTCTTCTTTCGGGCATGTTTAGAATTCGAATAATTAGCACTTGTAGCCCACCGATCCCTATTTCAGAATAATAAACATATATGGCGTGTGTATGGGTGTGTGTGTGTGCAGGTATGTGTGTGCACACATGTGTGTGCGTGTGTGTGTGTTGGTCTTTCTGTCTGTAATGGACATGCTAATTCAGGATAGAATTATACAATAAGTCAATACGGCAGGTGTGGATGGGGAGAAAGGAGCAATGGATACAAAAATATTCAGACTTCCTGCCTTCGAGTAGCTTCTCATGGATGACACTGGGGTGGTTATGAAAAGAAGAAGAGAAAAGTTATGTAAACAACTGGTCTTGGAAACGTCAGGCAGAATAAGGTACAGGCCACGTGTCAGAGACTGCAGACGGAGGAGTTTTAATTCTGAACAGGCTAGGTTTTAGCTTCTTTCCTTCAAGGCTACCTTCTGTTTCAGTTAGGAATCGAATACTTGACTAAGTATCATGACTGAGTAAACTCATAATTGCATTTATTATATACCTAAGAAGAAGTCTGGAGCCCAGTGGCGGCAGAGTTTGTTCGGTTCCTTGGTTACCTATCCATGCTTTTTCCATCCCTCTCTGCCATCCTCAGGATTAATGGTTTTCTGTTTTCGTGCTTCATGGTCTTAAGATCGCGGCTGCAGTTCCAGACATTGCATGAGCATCCCAAGCTTAAAGGAAGGGGCAAGGGCAAACGATTTTCTCTTTATTAGGCTCTGGCTCTTTATTTTTTTAAGAGACAAACATTTTTTTTCCAAAGCCTTGAAGAAAATGTTCCTGTGTCCTCGTGGTCTGACCTGGGTGGCGAACTGTAAGAAGACACAAGAGTATGAGAGGCAGATGGATGCCTTGTCGCTCTGTGAAAATCGAGATTCTGTGAGAGATTGGAAGGGGTCTGGGAATGGCAGTTGGGTTGACCGACCTGTGACATCTGCCACACTTTCCTCTGGTATATTTGAGAAGAAGGAAATTTGCCTCATTCCAGTTACTGAGGACCCCGCGCCCGTAGCAGGTGCTCCTCATCTAAGTACCCCCTTTGTGCTTTGCTCTGTTGCTGGTCACCGCTGGAATTCACGCACGGTCCCCCTGAAACGATGCGGCTTCTTCGCACATAGCTCCATGTAGATTTCAGGCCACACAGACCCGGGTCCAAGTCCCTTCCCAGATGTTCCGTGATGCTTTCCCGCATCCCGGCCTGGGGCATGTCACCTAACCTGCCAGCTCAGTGTGAAGGCGCGCGACAGCTCGCTTCTCACCGTATTCCTGAAAGGATTAAAGCAGGGACGTAGAGCGCCTTGCCCTGTGCTTGGCCCCGAGCGGAGCTCAGCACATGGCAGTTTTCTCTCTCCTCCGCATTTTAAACGTAAGGATAGCTGACGTCTATCGAGTGCTTCCTGTATGCCTGGCACAGCTCTAAGGGCTTCGTCCTGGGGAATCCGTTTGACCTTCACGACAATGTAATGAGGTCTACAGTAGCATCGTGCGCTTTCACGGCCGAGAGACTAAGAGAGAAAAGTAAATTTGCCTGGGGTTCTAGAGATAGTGAGAGGGAGAGCGAAGACTGAGCCTAGACAGGTGTGTGTCCCCTGGGGGTGGAGTCACACCCAGCCAGGACCAGAGCTTCCCATCAGGCCACGGGCTTTCAACCATAGGCAGCCCGAATCACCCCACTGTGTGGCCGTGAATAGTGGGCTCCTCCCAGGGGCAGGGGCTCTGTCCTGTCTGAGAAGGTGGCGAGGCAGCAGAGCAAGGTCAAGGGGGAAGGTGGACGATCCGAGCTCAGTGCCACGCCTCAGGCTGTCCCCATGGCAGAGATTCCTTCCCCCAGGCCAGCTCAGCCAACGTCAGCGTGTGTGACGGCTCCCAGCTCCCTACCCAAGGAGACGGCCCTCAGGGAAGCAGGAATGGGAGACGCTGAGCATTTAGATTTCTTTCCAGCGGGGGGCCACAGGGAGAGTGGAAAGATTGGCGTTAGAGCCCAGCAGCACCGAAGCACGATGCTGTCTCTCTGGGTGTAGCTTTGCTAATGGAACCAGGATCGCCTGGAGGACAGCGGACACCTTTCCGTTGGCTTCTGAAAAGCCTCCTCAGTCGCACCGAATGACCTCAACTGATGGCAGGAGGCTGCCACATCCACACTTCGGGCGCCCCAGGTGGCTTAGGAGCTTTTGGTCTGAGATCCCAGAAAACCAAGAGGGGAGAAAAGACCAGAATGGAAAACTGGACCCCTGCTCTGCTGGTTGTCCTGTCATTTCAGTTTGATTTTTGGAGGGTGACATTTCTTTCCTAAGGGAACCAAGAGCCCAGGCGTCAGTGCCTGGGTTGGTGTACGTTCCATGACAAGGAACAGATGAATCGCCGGCCGTGCTGGAAAGGTCTTTGATGGAGATAGAACATTTTTCATTTTAAGAAAATGCGATGACACCAGAGTCCAAGAGGTCGGATGGAAGGCGGCGAGATGGAGAAAGTGGGGTGTTTAGTCACCGTACTAAAGACGTAGATTCTCCGCACACCCCCACATTCCTCTGTGGTGGCTTGGCTGCCTTTGGGCTTTGTTCGTGTGAGTAAAGGGTGAACACCCGCGATGATGGAGTAGAGTCAGACAGCGGGGGGCGGGGCACAGACCCGCCTGGAAACGTGTCTCTGTGCTGCACATGATGAACGACAGACAGGTGGATGTTTTACCTGCCAGGCATAGAGTCGGTCGCATACTCAGGCCTCTCTGAGCATTGCTGGACCCGAGCTTCAGGTTTGCCATTTTAAAAGTGATTTCTTGGTAGCTTATCTCACGCGGTTTCACAGTAACCTTGGCGGGAAGTAGGGTAAGGGGGATTTTAGTGCTATCCGGTTTTACAGAGGAAACCTGGGCTTGGAGCCGCTAAGCAACTTGTGATGGGGCAAAAACTCTGACTTCTCATATTTGCACCTCCTGCCACACCGTCGGGCCCCTGCCCTCGTGGTGGGGAGTCCCCAGGCCCCCTTACGATGTGGGGACCCAGGTTTAATGCGTCGGGAAGGTGCTGTCCAGCAAATGAGGATGAGGACGTGGATGTTTTGGGTCACCGGCTTGCTGCCTCCTTGGGGTCACAGGTGCAGGGAGGTTCGGCAGGGCTTTGAGAATATGGGGCTTATCAGCAGGGCAGGAGTCTGTTCAAATTCTAGAATCATCACCCGCTGAACACTGGGAGGGCATCAGAGGTTTCCCAGGCTGGTTCGCACAAATGAGAAAATGAGACTTACATCTGAGCTCAGTTCCGATGTGTGGGGGTTTCGCCCACATGAGGCGGTTCTCTGACACCAGCCACTATCCTGCAATTTAACTCAATTCTGACACTGTTTACCCGGAGAGAGCGCCAGGTCCCACAGGTTAAGGAATCAGTCCCACAGGACTGCCGATCACAAGTCCAGGTCGTCACTTGTGCTTCTGATCAAGTGGCCATAGGTAGCAGGTGCCAACGACCCCCTCCTTGCGTTCAATTAATTTGCTAGAGCGACTTGCAGAACTCAGAAACATTTTACTTACTAGATCACTGGCTTACTACAAAATAAATATAACTCAGGAAGAGCCACATGAAGAGATGCACAGGACAAGGTATGTGGGAAAAGTCTCTCCAGCTGTGTCACTTCCCGGATTCCCCACGTGGTCACCAACCCGGAAGCTTCTGAACCCCATCTTTTCGGGTTTTTTAATGGAGATTTCATTATATAGGCATGAGCGATTAAATTATCGACCATTTGGTGATTATTTCAACCCCCAGCCCTTCTCTCCTCCCCAGAGGTGGGGACTAGTCCAAGGATTGGTTTCCCTGGCAACCACTCCCCTCTTTAGGTTACCTGGGGGCTTTGCAAAAGTCACTTCATTAACATAACAAAAGTCACCTTTTTTTGGTTTTAGGAGCTCTGGGCCAGAGGAATGGGACAAAAACCATAACATATATTTCATAATATAAATTAGAACATCACAGAGACTAAGACAGGTGAATTACTGACCTAAAGCCACACAGCCAGTGCAGAGCAAGCACCTGAACTCAGGTCTGTCGGCAGGTACTCAGCCCAGCTCACTTTTCCCTCACTGCCTAGCGTTTTGGTTTCTTTCTACTGGCTGTAATTCGTGGACCGAAGAAGTGATTGAAAGGAGTCAGGAGAACATGGCATTAACTCGAGTCTGGGCGGTGGGTGAGACCCAAGTTTGAATTCTGCCTCGGTGACAAGGTGGCTGGACACCTCCAAGTGGCATGTTCAAGACAGGAAGAAGGAGGCATGGCGGGGTCATCGCATGCCAAGGCTCTCCTTTTTTCTCAGGAAAGGAAAATTTATCTGGGAAGACACATCCGGGAGTCTTCTGCTTGCTTTCTGTGGAGCAGGATGCGGGGATCCGGCTTTGTCTGGCTGCTAGTGTTAAGAGCGCTGAGCTGTGGCTTCTGTAGCAGGAGGCAGTGAGGGGAAGGGATGGGACAAGGCTCCAGGGAGTCAGTCAACAGCATCTGCCTCAGATGGCGACCTGAATTCCAGAGGGTAGGGAGATGGGGCCGTCTATGGCCCAGCCTCATGCGTAACCCAGGTAAGCAGGTTTCTTACTCCTTAAGAATCAGGTACGATTGGTTCAAGTCTCCATTCTTGGCACCTCCAAGGTGGTCTCCAGGATGTCTTCATACGAGAAGGGTCTCGCCCGGCTCGTAGCTCCTTTTCAGTGGCATCGGTTCCACTCGGGGACCACTTTACGGCCTGTGGGTGCCCTGTCTTCCTTAACTGACCCAGACGTGGATCTCAGACTTCCTTACCTTCCCATCGACCTCCCAAGCTCCAGGTCTGTGCCTTTTGCCAAGAAGTGACTTTAAGGCCTGGTCTGCTGACATCAAAGCCAAGGACAATTCAATGGAGGAACACAAACGGGCTGCACCATTGTTTCTACAGTCATTTAGTCAGATTGAATCTCTTTATTGTGTTTCCCCCTTTCGTGGGACAGGCCGACTCTGTTTCCCGAAGTCCTGCCTGTGCCATTGTTTGTGCGATGCTGTGTTCCCAGAGCAGGGTGGGTGCTTAAGAAATTAGTTACGTAAAAGCAGGGGACCGTCATGAAGCAGGAAGCAACTGCTCAAATATCTGAGAGCTGTGGCTAAAGTTTGGGGAATAGGAAGTAGAACAGCTTTCTATTTATTTATTTGTTTGTTTGTTTATTTGTTTGTTTATTTATTTATTGTTAACTAGGGTTTCAGAAGGGATTTTCTTCTTGAATTTTTAACTTCCTCTTGTAAAAATTTTTCTTATCGTTATCTCGATGGAGGGAATAGGTTTCAGTGTGAATCTCTGGCCTCCCACGGGGTCAGTGGGACTTAGCTGATTTAAAAATCTCTATCTCTATCTATCTCTATCTCTGTCTCTCTAAATATCTATCTACATCTATCCATATCTATATCTATAGCCATATCTATATACCTGTTTAAAATCAAGTGACACTAGTATAATATTGTATGGCAACTATCATTGAAAAATTAAAGAAAACTTTTAAACAAGGAAAAAAACCAAATGTAAAGGACCATCTGTGGGTTTGTAAGGGGTTGGGATTTCAGCTCAGCCTTTCCAGTTTGTGCTAAAAGAGGAATAGAAAGTAAAAGGAATCTTCTGTTTACTCCCAGGAGAGTCGAAGAGAAAATAAACATGCCAGCCCACAACTTGAGTGTTGCCTAAAGTTCCGATGCGGGATTAGGGTTTTAGATGACTGGGATCAACTTTGCTTTGTGATGGTAAGTAATGCAGGGCTTGACACTCGTCTGAGTTAGAAGAGAGAATGTATAGAAGTTGCATTCTGGGCAGGCTCGGAACATTGTTTTCTGTCTCAGTTTCTCTGTTAATAAAAAGGACAACCCCGCCCCGCCCCCCCGCAACCCCGCCAAAGGGTTGGTTATCACAGTTAAAAAAAAAAATCTATATCTATATATCTTCATCTATCTCTATTTAAATATTTACCCGCAACTCATACAATGTCTTCCGTCCATCCACCCACTTTGCAGACTGCATGTGCTGCATTTCTGAGGTTGCCCTGGAGAAAGATGCTCCAGGACCTCAGGTCATAAATAAGGGCACCAGATGTTTTTTCCCTTTCTGCTGGGGAAAATCTTTGGGCCTGGAACATACTCGTGTGCTTACTGTGGCTCGGTTTCCTCATGTGATGGGCAATTTTGTGTAGGAAACGCTGCCTGGCTCTCGCTTCAGGAAGTCAAGCTGTGATTTGGGAAGATGCAGTGATCAGACTGGGCACAGAGAGAATTTTACTGCTGGCAGAATATAGAAAATGTCCTTCTAGGACCAGAATGGAAAAGAAGCCACCTGCATCCGTCACTCTAGTTGAGGAGTCAGATGACTAAATAGGTCCATCCGCTCTCTTCATCTAAGCTCTGATTGATTTCAGCTGCTATTTTTATTTTTTATTTTTCGATGGGGGAGGGAAGAGGGAGGAAATTAAGTACTTGTCACCTGTGCTAATATTTTCTTCCCCTGAGCTGTAGTGTGAGGTCTTTTCCAGGAGAATCAGAGGCGGAAGCAAGGGCTGAGTTTGACAGCTCGTCATCCCGCGAGTAGGAGCAGAGGGTGGCAGAACAACCAGGTGGGGCCCTGAGCAGAGGAGGAAACATCCTTTCATGGTGTTCATTTCCACACATGAAAACCCGAATTGATTTTTACCTAGTTGCTTTGTATAATCTTCCAGAGGAGTATGTCAGTGCAACACTTTTTTTTTTTTAGGTGAGGCAACCTTGGTTGACCTCACAGACTTTGTCGGCTTACAATCCGTTATTTTTATTTTTGTACGCCTACAGCACCTGGTCTTCCTAGGTGGTCTCCTGTCCAAGTACTAACCAGGCCCGGACCCTGCTTAGCTTCTGAGATCAGACGGGATCGGGCTTGTTCAGGGTGGCATGGCCGTTGACTGAACAGCCACTTCATTGCAACAGTGCCCCCAAATCCACTGATGGGTGGGAGAGGAGAAACTGAGATCTGCATGAAGCACCTTCAAAGGGAGAACCGTCGCCCCACCCCAAACGCATCTTATGGATGAAGAAAGTGAACTTTAAAAAAGATAGTCATTTACATAGCAGAACCGGAGCTGAGAGAGCCATTGACACTGAGCTGAGGCTTTGTCCCCATCACCGTCTTCCTGCGTCTGTGGCCAGGGCGGAAGGGGGACTGAGGTGGGTGACAGGCCAGCCTGCTTATCTCACTGGTGTTTCCTTGAGCGGCCGCGTGATAGCATCAGAGCGGATGGACCCACAGCCCTCTCTTTCCAGACAAATCCCTTTGCGGTGTGGGGCGGCCAAGAAGAACAGCTTACCGTTCTCCGGACGTGGCATTTTCTTTGCCGTTTTTGTGCCTCGGCAGATTCACTCTGTCTAGCATTCCCTGCCTCATTTTCTCTTCTGGATAAGTCCCTATTCCTTCTCCATGGTCGCCCACGGATGGCTCGGCCACTTTATCGTATCGCCATCGTGGCCCCAGCCACCCGCACGTCGTCATTATCTGAGCAGGTGTCTCTGCCTCTCCTTACACTCATGGGTAACCCGGGCCTTTTCATTTCTGAAGACTTTTGCCTCAACGATGCCTGACACCTAAAATATATGTTTGAATGAATTAATTATTTGACCAATTCCGCCATCCTCAAAGCTGGAAAAGCACCAGCGGCTTCATAACTCCCGCAGAAACCCCGTGACTCCACCCTCATCACGGTCAGCCTCTTGAGGGGCATCTCTGGGAGCTCACGGAAACAAACCCCGAGCTCGGAGTCGGGGGTCCACCCGCACTTTCCACTCAGAGTTACTTGTCACTAGTAACACGTGTCGCTTGTCCTTTCCATCCAGCGTCTCGCCCGATCTCCACGACAGCGCTGCACAGTAGGTGCTAATGGCCTCACTTTACATTTGAGGAAACTGAGGCAAAGAGCAATTATGTACTTGGCTCAAGGTCACAGAACTCCCCAAGGCGGCAAAACCTGATTTGGACTTTGGTCAGCCGAAGGGAACCGATGGTGCCCTTGACCCCTGAGTCAGAGCGCCTTTTAACCATCCACCACAGCAGGTGTTTAAGTAGTACGATGTCAGAGGGGGTGAGGGGTGTGCATGGAGGTGAGAGGCTGTGCGTGGGGGTGGGGTGTTTGTGTGTGGGTAGGGGGTGTAAGGGGCCAGAAGGGCAGCTCAGCCTGGGCTGGCCATTTCTTTTCACCCTCAGATTTAGAGTGAGGCTCACGAAAGCCAGGCCGAGGGCTTGGACTGGTGCTGAGGTTCCACCTGGACATTCATTTGGAGGGGCAGCCATGGGCCTTTGAACCGGGCACCTGCAGTGTCTGCTACCAGCAGCGTCACTGCAGGAGGCCCAGTGTGATGGACTTCTGCGCCCATGCGCACTGCCGCTGCGCGCTTTCGCTGCGCTGCGCGCTGCGGCCTGCACTCCCCGAAGCAGCTG